>NC_042358.1:2115800-2418057 GCF_002563875.1 Besnoitia besnoiti
CGCCCGCCGCCTCCGTACCGAGCTACTGGCACTTTTTCTGTCTATCTATGCCGTGCCGAATGTGCGTGCCTACTGAAGAAGGACCGGCGGGGGGGGGGGGTGCGGGACTCCGACAAGTGGTTGTCAGCGATGAGTCACTAAGGTTTACGGCGGCGACGGTCGAGTAGAATACGCAGATCGTACAAGTTTATGTCGAATGGCTGCCCGCGCTTTAACAGATGTTTGCAACTTGTGTGTGAGGGGCCGTCGTTAGAGGGCAGGGCAGCTGTCAGCAGCACGTACATGATATTTGGGTGATTGAGAGACTTCATGATGGCGATTTCCTGCCTGAATCTCTTTACGTTTTTCACCTTGGCCTTTGCGATGGTTTTCACTGCCCTGACACTTTTTGTCGCCTTATTGACGGCGCGGCAGACACTGCCGTAAGTCCCCTGTCCCAGTTTCTTGGTTTCCACGTCATAGTAGTCTGCAATCGGCCCGTTATACGAGGGAATGAATCCTTCCCTGCGAAACTTGCTAGAGTTAGTAGGAGAGGGCGTTCCGCTGCTGCCTGTGTACGGGGCACCATCACCTTCTGACAGACCCCCCGCGGGGGCGACTGCGCCCCCTGTGGGCTGATCATAGGTATCGTGACCAGCTCCTTGCTGCTCGCCCACTACAGCACGCGGGCTGCCGCCTGTGCTGTCTCGGCCGTGGCCAGTCGCTGCGGAGAAACGCGAGCTCCGCAGCCCTCCATGTCGATGTCTCCTTCCGGTATCCTGCTGCACTAGAAGAGGTCCGCTATCGCTTTCCGCCGGAACAGCATGCTGGTGAGTCCTTGGTGGACAGAAGCAGTGGGGAAAGTTATGCATCTTTTCGGTTAAGTACAAAAGTTTTCGTAGGCTGGTAGCTAAGCGAACAGTAATTCTGCGATTCGACATGCGATAGCATCAACCTTCTGACTGATGGCTGTTTATCACTGGGGACGTCCCTGCATGAGCTTGGCTCGAGAGTAGGTGGCATCCAAGGTATCCATCCGCTTTTTCGTCTGCTGGATCCACGTTCGTAATGGATCCCGACATCCCCAGGCCGAAGAGACGCATAGCTTCTACACATATGCAAACATTGTAACACCGGTAGCCCTGTGATCAGCTCCGGAGCTTATCCACGTGCACAAGGCTGGTAATCTGTTACGGAAAATCCATTGCGTCATGTACTTTCCTTTGACGCAGACAGAAGCTCGCCTGTGGATATTGGTCATACAACCGATGTATCATGATGTGACATGAACGAATATCGCAAAACACCTCGGTTATAGCGACTACGATCGTATCCGGCGAGAAGCGTATCACATGACTCAAGGGAATACTGGGGTAGAAGTTTGCACACTCGAGTGGGGACGCGTCAAGGGAGTAGAGCCGCGACCCACAGGCAAGTATGAAAGAACACGACACCCTGTGTCGGTAAAAGACAGAGGCAACTATGCGTTGTATATAAAGCTGCTCCATTTGACAATAAAGCATGCTTCATTTTTCTCCGCAACCACAGGCATGCAGAAACCGGTATTGCAGCCCCCATCCATGAAGATCGATTTCGAGTGGGGCTGCATCTGCTGCAGACCCGACACCGACAGTCCACGTGATTGTTTTTGTCGTACTAATGATGCCATTTCCACCTTATCACCAGAGAGGAAGCACCGCAGACATCAGAAAAGCGGAACACCGGGCAAACGCCCGAATGGGCGTTCGATGTCGCGACATAGAAGTGGTGCGCCTCCTCGACAGAAATCAGGCACTGATCAGCCTTCGACGTCAGGACCCACAACTCTTAAAGCTCACAGCGCAACAAATGATTCTAAAAAAGCCTGACACTTGGCCAAAGCCCAACGGAAGGTGCAACCGGGACCGCTTCGAGTCCTGCGAAGCAACTTGCAACCGCTACGGCCAGCCTTATGAGTCAATCTCTTCCCAGTAGCGACACACCTGGGGTGGGTTCACGTCCTCCAATCCCACCGGAAAGCCGGCTCTACTTCTCCTTCCTGCCGGGCCAGCCGCGTCTATCGATGGTAGGGTTGGATTTCCTCCGGTGTGCTGTATCGTGCATGCCCTGTCACCGCACAACCACAGCCCCCCGCGTATGTCGGTGTCGTTGACCCTTCTGTCTTTCCTTGCACGCACGATTAAACATTCGATGTGCCTGCTCGTCGCCTGCGTTGTTGAGCGTGCAACCGACACCACCAAGCATTCACTCGGTGGTGTCGGTGAAGCGCCACTTTTGGTAGTTTTGCGGAAGAACCACGCAGATGCTCCTTTACAATGCAACTTTTGTTCGTACAGCCTCGCATCACTGTTTTCGCCATCCGAGGATGACACACAGAAGTCCTTGGGTCGCTTACGGAGAACACCTTGAGCAATAGAGAGGAGAGATGTCTTTCGGCGGCAGTACCTTGCCGTCACTAACTGCAGCATTGAGCCTTCTACGTCATGAACTGGGTGAGTGGTGTGCAAGCTGAGCGAACGCCCTGGTGGTTCATTCTTGCGCAACTGCGTCCGTTCGGAAGCGCAAAATCCAATATCTACAGTTATGTAAGCATGGTGTGAGTCCCTGTTGCAATTATTTGCCAGCCAACCCTGAGCTTTTTCAGTGGTGCTACTCGAAAACCGACATCCCTTGCAGGGCTGACAGCATTTACAAACTGTAGCGGCCGTCATACGCTTGAGAGGCCCACTGCCCCCCATGATGCAATGAGGTCCGAGACTCATTCACAGCCTCCTGTCTTCGGACTCAGGCACACGAAGTCAAACTGACATCACCTGCTGCTTTTCTGACCCAGGTCGTCAAGAGGCTCACATGCCTCTGAAATCAAGCAATTACGGGCGATATCGTTCTTTCGCGTGCCCTAGTTATTCTACGGCTACCTGCTTGCACTCCCCCGCACAGTTCACTCAATATGCTGTTACAAATGCACATGCGCTGGACCTCAGGTGGGCAGATTCTGCCTGAACAAGGCTGATTGCTCGCCACTGTTCGGCGGTCAGAAAGCAGGCCTGAGGCAGCACACCGTATACTCCTCCTTGTGCGCCGAAAAACGGATTGCTTGTCACTTCTTGGCGTGCTAGAGTAGGTGGCCCAAAATAGGCCATCCCACATCACTTTCGTTGTCTCTCGGGTCTAAGGCGAAGTAACCGGTACCCGCATCATCGACATTCTCGAAAGTCGCTCCACGCGTGCTAACGCGTCGAGCTAGGCAGCACCAACACACTGTCTCTTTGATATGCTAGAGAGCCCCATACCTCTCCCAGCCCCCCCTGGCTCGAATCTTTCAGCATAGATAAAATAGCAAGCGCCGATGTTGAGATCCGGCGCTCTCGTCGGCGTACGCGCGCATCTTGATCGTGGACAAGCAAACAGCGAGGTGTGTTTGTAGGATCTGCCGCTACCTTTCGCCACGCTGTGCCCTCATATGGTGACAGGCAAAACCTGGTATCTTCACGGTACCGTGTTTCAAGAGCACAACTCAAATACTCCTGTAAACAAGCGGTAGCTGTCTTGACGGATGCAACGTGCCACTGTGTTGTGGCCTCACACGTCTGCTGCGGTCAGGGCCCCCGGCCCTGCCGTCTCCTGTCCGCATGCAAGCAACTGCATCTTCGAGCGGACTCCCTGTTCAGGTAAAATGAATCCTGAGTCTCTCGCCACCGCAGCCCACAGCTTTTAATACTTGATTGATCTTCGAGATAAAGAGGGAGCCTATGTTTTCCGTTCTACGCGGGTTGCCGAGACATCCTAGCGCTGGACCTTTCATCGAGCCATCGGCTGTTGAGGAAGGAAACTTTTCTTGTGGAGCACGTGGTTTTGTGTGCGCGTGGCCTTACGATTGCCCGTAGTGAATCCGTGGCACTTTTACACTTTTAAGGAACGTGGAAAAAGCAATTCCCAACAGCTTCGCTGCATGCGACTTTGAGCCGGTGTTCGAGGGCGCGACTACGCTCAGGTCCACGAAGGAACCGCCACATATTTGTATATTGTTTCAGCTACGCATTCAGGTGAAAAGTGTGCACTCGATTCCGAGCCAGTGAGGAGAAGAATTATGGCTGTCGTAGTGGTTACTCACGCGAACGGATGCTGTCACAAACTCTTTCGATCCAGTCTCCTGGGAAATCCAAGTTTTTCAGCCGCGGGAGACGTGTGTATTATTTCCCCGTAGGACGAGGCGGCGGCTTTTCCACGCGCGAATGAGATCTGGCACGCGACTGCCACTTACCGGCTTCTTCCACTGGCCGCCTCGTCCGTTCACCCGGAAGCGCGCCTTGTTGGTTTGTGCTTCTCTTTTGTCGTCGGCAAACCGGCGCCAAAATGGATTCTCGCGCTGAAGAGGCCGATTCTGGCGACCAGAGTCGGCGGGGAGTTTGTGAGGGATCCTCGGCCGCAGCTTGTCGCGCCTCAAAGTCACTTTCTCTTGCCCGACTCACACCAGATTCGGCGGATTACGGGTCAGAAGCCCCTGCGGTTTCTGTGGACCAAGAGGAGGCGATGCACAGAGACGAGGCGAAGGACGCTGGAAAAAGAGGTAAAGATAGAAGCCAGTCGCCCAGCCGGCGGACGAGCGCCGGCCGCGAGCGCTCGGAGGAAGGGAACGAAAAGCCACCAGAATCCAATCGCCAGCAAGCGCGGACGGATGCAACTGCTGAGAGTGACCAGGATAGTGAAGACGCGTCCGCAGGCCGCCATGCCTCGTCCCGCGCCGGCGACGACCCCGTCTCGCCATCGTCGCCAGTCGCCGCTGCGCCGAGTCGCCCGAAGCGCGACGTCAAGCGCAGCAAATACACCGACATGCTCAAGGGAAAATGGACGCCACCGGCGTCACGCGCTCTCGAGGACGACACAAAGGAGAAGCGAAAAAGAAAGCGGAGGAGAGACGCGCACAGCGTTCAAGGCAGTGCGATTCCTCCTCTTGCGAGTGATGCTGGCGAAGAGATGCCGCAGGTACAGGGAAAAGAAGACACGTGGATGCATATACCGTCGTGTGCATCTACAACGGGCACCTTTTGATATGAAATGATGCATGAACAGACAGAGAAGACGAATCCATCCTGCGGTTACTCACCGTAGGCGCGGATCCGGGACTCTTCCGTCAGCGTACGCACCTTTCTCAGTTGCCCTGCCTTCACTCCTTTTGAAGCTTTACCGATTCGTTTGCCGGTGCTCCCTTCTACAGCCGTGGGAGTGACTGTTTTGTGCCAGTGTGCCGCGAGCGGCCGTCCGGGGAGGGCGCAGGCCCTCGATGCAACTCTATCTCGGTGCTTCTGCGCATCGCTGTGCACACTTACATGGATGTGTTGAGCGGTGGATGCCAGATCATCGGACCTAGAAATGGCGTGTCGGCTGGAAGCGCGGCCACGAGGGCGTCAGGCAATCGCCATGTGGATGGAATCATTCGGGACTGTCTCCACGATCTGTGCTGTTTTCAGCTAAAAACGCCGCGGCAGACTTCGTACGGAGAGAGTGTCTCGCCAAGGAGCCACGGCGGCGGCTCAGGAGTCTCACGAGGTCAGAGCCGTCGAGCCGTCTTGCTGGAATCGCCTCTGGCTTTGCAGTCTTTCTTGCAGTCGCCTCTGTTCGGTGAAGATTCTTTTTCTGGGCCTTATGCTGTACAAAACTCGTCAAAAAGCCCGAAAAGGGGGTCTTTCTCGTGTGACCCGTCTCTTCGCACGTCTCTCCTCTCGGCGGCTCCTTCCTCTGCAAATTCATTCACTAACCGCGGGTCGCGGGGCTCGCTGTGCGACTTCCAGGCGTGCCTTCAAGCCCCCCGTGAGTCTCCGTGGCCAGTCCTTGGCGGACATGCTTCGCGTCTCCTGCCTCCCGCCGGCGCCACTCATGGGAGCTGCCGTAGCGCAGGGGGCGCCTTCCACACCTCCGAGCTCTGTCGAATCGCGACAGTTGCGCCGCTGACCCCCGCGGGGCTTTCTTTGTCTCAGCCGCACAGAGGCAGCGCGCACTCGCCGTGGGCGGTCAAACCTCCGCCGCTGCAGAGGCCCAAAGAGAAGTCCGCGACGTCCGCGGCCGCCGGGCGCCTCTCCTGCTCAGGGTCTACCGGTGGGCGGACAGACGTGGAGCTCAACGGGGAGGCGACAGCCGGCTCGAGTGGAGAGTCGATTCCTGCCTGTCGGAGAGCAGGTAAAAGAGTCTGTAAATCGAGTTTGGGGCGAGGGCGGAGCGTGGGAGTTTTTCCTTTCAGCGAGGGGGGCGTGGCGGTCTTCTTTTCGTTTTCCGCTGAGGACCTCCGCAAAATGGACACGGGAATGCAGTTTCTAGAGGGACCACACGTTTATGTGAGGTCAAGTAATCACGGGGCGACACGGTTCATCTCTAGGCACATCCTTTTCTCTCTGTTGTTCGCCGATGCCTTCAGTATGCGGGCCTGCGCTGCCAGTGGATCTCCTCGGTTTCGGCTTGCCCGCCAGAGAACTTGCGCGCGTCCTTCGGCAGCAACTGAAGAACGAGAGCGAGTGCGGGGCGCAGCGGGCACGAATCCCCACTGACGACCGTCCGCAGCCGGAAGAGACAAGGCAACGGGTCGACGCCGAGGCGCCCGTGGACGGGGCTGAAGGGAAGGACGGCAAGCTGCACCAAGACAAACAGCAGGGACGCTCCGGAGGCGAAGGCAGTTCGAAGCTCGCAGGGGTTGCGACCCCCTCCCAGCCACTCCCGCCGTCTGTGTCACAGTCCTTGTCCGCTTCGCCTTCGCCTTCTTGCTCGCTTTCTCCGTGTTCTAGGAGGCGGCGCGCCGGCGGCGCGTGCCCAGCGGCGCGGGCGCCGGCGTCGGACGCCCCGGTTGTGGAGCAGTTTTCGCTGAAGTGCGACTGCGTGGTGATTGGCGCAGGTGTTAGCGGCCTGGCCGCTGCCGCGTACCTGCGGAGATGCGGAGCGAAGGTCCTTCTGGTTGAGGCAAAGCCGCGAGTGGGAGGGCGCGCCTTCACGACTCTCTTGCCAGCGCGCCAGCTCCCAGACGGAAGAAGCGTCAAGGGTAAGTGTTTGCCTCCTTAGAGGCGCCTCGGAAGACCTGCAGCCCGCCAGTGGGAGGTTCGAGATGCCAACGTGTCCGCAGTCCCACGAGTGTGTGCGAGTTCGCTTTCGTATTCGTCGTCGCGTTGCACATTGCTCGGCGGTGTTGCCGCCGCGACTCGTCACCCCCCTCGTACTTTGCATTTCATCCGTCTTCGCAACCATATGAGACGCTGGCGCCGCATTGAGCTCTTTCTCTGGTCCTAGACGTTCTCAGCTGTGTCGCGTTGACACGCTGCGCATGCGTGTCTTGAGCAGATATCCAAGTCGACCTGGGCGCGAACTACATGCACTGCGTCACGCGGTTTCGCCGTCGCCAGAAGCGACCCGCAGCGTCCGACCGGCTGGAGGCGCGCAAGCACCAACACGATAGTGCCTTCTCCTACACGAAGAAGTCGCCGTTTGCAAATGCCAGTGGCGGACACAGTGACTTCAACACGGAGCCTGTCGGCAAGGCCATTGGAGGCATCGTCGGCGCGGCGGGCCTTCCAAGAGACTGCCGGTGGAGACGCGAGCCGTCGCGGTCTGTCAGCGGCATCGCCGCTGTTCTCCGGCCTCTTGTTGCCGACGTGTGCGGAAAACAAAACTGGGAAAGCACTTTCTTCAGCAAGTACGTGCCATTCTCAGCCCAGACAGTGGAGAAAAAGGAAGCTGACAAGCTCTAGAAGATCTATAGAAACGACAAGGACATGAATATCATCCGTGACTCTTTGCGTACGTTAGAGAGCCTCTTGAACTGGTTGTCCTATTCAATTTGAAACCACTCGTCGCCTCGACATTCCTTCTCAGGCCCGCAGACCCGCAGCACCAAGCATATGGATAGATGACTTGTTTCTGGGAAACTACGTTGCTTGCGGGAGGGGTGTGCCGGTCGTTCGCGGCTGCTTGGAAGACTTCTCTAGCTTTTTCGTGGCCGTTTTTGTATTCGGTTCAAACACACGGGTCGCTGCTGTATCTGTCCGCAGCTGGTACGACGACCGCACAGGGGCGCGGATTTCGCACGCCTCAACGGTTCGCGTGAACCACATTCTCGAGCTTATTCGTCAGCGGGCTGCGGCGAAGCTCGCTCATTTCCCGGCTCCAACCTTATCCGCGTCGAATTCTCAACTCCCCACAGAGCCGGCGGAGAGCCGAGAAGGCGCGCCGGAGAAGAGGACAACCGGCCTGCATGAGACGTCGAGCCGGCAAGACCCGCCGGGAGGCGCTGAAAAGGTCGCAGGCGCTTCTGACAACGGCCTCGCCCCCGCCGCTCGGGCCTCGAGTCCGCCAGCGTCGTGCCCGCCTCCCTCGCTTTCTCATGCGTCCTCAGCTTCTTCGTTTACGTCGTGTATCTCTGGCTGCGTCGTTCTCCCCAATTCGGAGATCGACGAGATCGTCCCTGGGGCCGTTGCGTCCACAGTCTCTCTCTCATACGCCGCGGCGGACTGCTTTGCGCCGCCGCTGAGGACCTATCTGAGGCAGGCATCCGCCAGGACTCTTCCTTCGCCCTCTTGCTCGTCGCAGCAGGCGACCGCGTCCTGCAACGCCTCGAGCCGACCGGAAGCCCGGCGCGACGCAAGCGACTTCGACGAAGTGTGCAGCGATGCGCTAGAGAACTTGAGGACGTTCCCTGCAGCCGCTGACGCCTTGGCTGACGCGTGTCCATGCGTGTGTGGCGCGCGAGACGGAGCGCACTGGCCAAGCAGCCGCAGCCTCCCGGGGTCGAGGACGGCGGTGCGGGAGGCCGCCTCCGCAGAGCCGGAGGGGGGCAGCAGGAGCCGGGACAGGAAAAGGAAGACACGGACATCTCTAATTTCGTCCTCCGCGTTTCCTTCGTATTACCCTCTTGGTGAGCATTTGCTCCGAGGTCTCCTCGGCGCCGAGGACAGCGCGCGCGCCACCGTCGACTCTCTCCCGTCTCTCGAAGACACCGCGGCACCGGTCTCAGGGGCCGCCGCCGAGCAGGAGCGCGCCAGCTTCGCTTCGGGCGCCTCCTGTTCGCTCTGCTGTCCTGACTGCTGCACTGCCGCGTGCGGCGAAAGGCGGCGGGCGATAGAGAAGCTGCGCGAAGCCCAACTATCGCGCGGGGAGCACGCTCTGTATTGTGCCCTGAACACGTGCGAGCTCGAGAGGCTGAAATCGAGTCTTTCGGCGATTTCGGCTGCGGATGCGCGACGAGGAGAACGAGGGGGAGAAGGCGCGGCAGGCGAGGAGGCAGGCGGGGCTGACGACGAGGAAGGATCGATGGAGTCTCTCTCCGTCAGCGGCAAGCGCCATAATTGCCCCCGTCCAGCGGCGGCAGGGGACGCGAGCACCGCAGAGGAGCCTCGCGAGATGGAATGCCACGGTGGGCTAGCTTCTTCGCCGTCGACGCCCACGGGCAGAGGCCTCGAGAAGACATCTCAGGCGGGAGCCTTTCGAGCAGCAGAAGAGGAAGGGAAGCAGCGAAACGGCGCGAGCGGTTTCGGCGTCCCAGGCGCGCTTCAGGACCTTCCGCGGCATCCGTCTGCCTCACCGTTTCCAGTCCAGTTTCCTTTTTCACTCCGTTTGCATGAGCACTCCATCGTCCGCCCAGTGTTCCCCGCCGCGCTTTGTACGGATAGCGGCTGCCGCCGCAGCGCGTGGGATATCCTCGAAGAGAGTATTCGAGAGGTTTTCGAAGAGGAGGTCCTGCCTGCGTCTCTGCCGGGAGAAGAGGAGGAAAAGGAAGAAGCTTTCCCGGCTGGCAGGCAGCTCCCAGCCAGCTCTACTAAACTCAACGGAGGCGACAAAAGATCGCGGAAGGGGGCACAGTCGCCGACGCGCGACGGGTCACCCATGGGGGGGGCGTCGCAGAGACGCGCGAGCGGTAGCTCCACTCCTCTTGCCTCCGTGGAAGGAGAAGAAGGGCGCGTTGGCAAGGCGAGAGAGTCGCTTAGAAACGATACGCAGTCTCTGGCGTCTCCATCGGAGCGGGGAAAACAGAAATCCAATGCCTCTCCGAAGAGCTCGCGATGCGCTTTGACTGAACAGGAGCTGCGAATGCTTTTCGTGCAGCTGCAGTCGAGACTCGGCTACGTGGGCGACCTGCGCGAACAATCGATCTCCGCCCTCAAAAACTTCCCCTTCGAGGTGGCTGTGCTCAGCGAACAGGGACGTGAGAGGGTCGCCCTTTCCTCGGCGTCGAGGGAAGCGCGTTTGGAGCACCCTCACCCGCCTGCCGGCTCAGGAGTGTCTCGCTCGTCCTCAACTTCCCTGTCAGCGTCCCGGGCGGTTTGGTCTTCTTCGGCTTTTCTTCCCTCGGGTGCGCCGGCGTCCGCGCCGCCTCTTCCCTCCCCGCAAAGTCTTCAAACTCCCATGTCGTCGTCTCGTGCGCCTTTCGGGCAGCAACAAATCCCTGTTCGCCTTTCCGCGGCTTCTACCGCGGGGGGTGACGTGCATGCATATACAGCAGGCCTGGATGCGGCAGCGGAGCGCGCTCCTGGGGTGCCCTCTTCGGCGTGCGGAGACGACGGCGAGCCGGCGGAGGTGGGCGCGCGTCGGGCTGCTCCGTTGCCTCTCATCCGCCACTTTCCGATGCCGCTGATGGCCTCGGCGCTGCGGACTCAGCAACAGCATCTGCTGTACACCTTGCAGAGAGAGCAGCAGACTCCGGGGCCTCGCGTGAACCCATTCAACGCGTGGACGGCGTCGGGCGCGGACAAAATCGTCGTCGAGGGATGGAATTTCCTCCCGGCCTTCCTTGCGCTCCAAGTCCATCCCTTCATTCTCACCGGCGCGGCGGCCAGCCTGGTTGAGGTGTGCATGCCAGACGGAGAAAAAAGGCCGCATGCAGAGGCAGATGCCTCGCGGTCAGGCGCAGAGGAAGCAGAGGCGAGGCAAGATGCGGAGTGGCCTGTGCGAGTGAGACTCCAGGTCCATCCCGCAGCCGTTGCGTTCAACCGAAGCCACGGGCTGCCGACAAAGCGGGCGCAGAGGCGCGGGCAGGCCAGAGACGGAGACAGCCAAGAGGAGCGCTCAGAAGCGGACGATGAAGACCTTCAGGAGGCGCGGCAGGCGGAAGACTCTACCAACACGTTCTTTCAGTAAGTATGGAGGCCCTGCTTTGCTTTCTCTGTTTCAAATGTCTCATTGCGCTTCTGAAGCCTTAATAACGAGCTGAGAGACTCCGCTTTTGAGCAACAGGAAGTAAACATTGCCGCTTTCGCACTGTAGGAACGACTGCCACTGGGGTTCCGTGTCCACTCTCTCAGCGTGTTACTGGCGCACCCTGAGGAGGACAACGGATTCGCGGCGGCTGCCTGGGGCATTCACTCCCGCATGTGTGTGATTCTTCGTGCGCTGTATCTCTTCGGGTTGCGGCAGGCTAGGCCGTTGTGTCTGTGCTGCTTCTGTGGGGTCTAGCGTGTCTGCGATATGTGCGTGTTTGGCGCTTGGCTTGCATAGTTTCCCTGTTTTAGCGTTTCAGCGCGTCTTTCTGTCTTCACTCTCTTCTTTTCTTGGCTCTGCACGCCTTTTTTGTGGTCTGAGCCGCAGCGTCCACGCCAAGTTCGCTGTCGTCGCCTTGCCAGTGTCGCAGCTGAGCGAGTCCTTTCTCCGGTTGGGGCAGGGCATGGCAGACGGTAGAACTGCGCACTCTCGCAGGAGCGACCCTCTAGACGCACCGTCGATTCGAAGAGCCTCAGCGAACCCAGACGACTGCCAGCCGCCGCTGCCGGGCTCCGCCGGTCTCCTTCAGTTCTCGCCGGCCCTGTCGCTCGAAAAACAGCAGGCGTTGAAGCGGATCAAAATGGGCGTTCACAACAAGGTTCGTTGCCCCCCCTTTTTCGCTTTTGTTCTTGTGCGTGGACCTGGCCGTGTCCCGAACTGGCTGCATGCAGCCTTGACCTGCGTTTTTTCTGTTGGCGGTTGTACGAACTCCGATAACTGTGTTGGTCGCCCGCGGGATGCCAGTCCTTGCGCAGTGTGTCTGATCATCTTTCAGCGATCATCTTTCAGCGTGCATGTCAAATCCCTTTGTCGTGGTCTCGGCGGGCGTCGGCCTGCAGCGGGAGTACGCCGTGGGTCTACGCACGTCCGGGATGAGCAAAGCTGCAACGATGCAGAAACGTTCGCCGGCAAGTCAGCTTGGCCATTGAGGCCTGCTGTGGTGCTTGTGCTACATCTGGCTTTCAGATCATCTTGCGCTGGCACCCCGACGATGTTTTCTGGGAGCCGCATCAGCTGCAGCTGAACTGCCTGGATCAGAAATTCCAGTTTCTGAACCTGCATGCGTATGGCAAAGAGGGGTGCCTTCTCGCGCATTCGTTCCCACCGTTCTCCAACGGCTACGGCGGACTGCAGTCCGATGAGGAGGTAGGCATGCGTCCTGTCGTGTTTCCTTCCTGATAGGACGCGCATGCCTCACTAGACGTCCGCCAGCTTGTGTGTGTTCCCGGGGCAAGCCCTTCAAAGAGAGATCAGGGGTGACGGTCACATATCGCAGTGTAATCGGTTGCAGACATGGCCGTCCTCACGGGTCGTCCTCTTTGGCGCACACTGTGAAAAAGGCCTACACGCGCGAGCTGCGTTTGCGCCATTGGGTGCGATTTCCTCACAATCCAAGGCTTTCCGCTTCTTCGTGCGCGTGTCTCTGAACTAAAGGATGGCTGAGCTTGGGATGGAGTTGTTTGAAGGATTGCATCCGTGTCCGTCTGTCGAAAGGCACGCGGGGTACTATTCATACTTATGGCGGAACCGTTAGGCGAGCTGCAGCTAGCCTGTTGCGTCCCGTCCGATCGCGTGTCAAAGTTTGCACATATCCGGGGTACGTGTCTACGAAGCAGGGCTGCTTGGTTGTCTCTGCGGCTTTCTGTAGGTCGTCGCCGAAGTGCTCGCGGTGCTGCAGAGGATGTTTGGCTTGCCTGATCAGAAGCTGCCTCGCCTCGTAGACTACCTCGTCACGCGCTGGCAAGCAGACCCCTTCACCCGAGGATCCTATTCGTTCCCTGTAAGTCGTCCGTACAAAGGCACTGCAAGTCAGTCGTCCGGGTTTCAGCTCGCAGAATGAACGCCGACTGAGACGTCCACACAGATATACAGCCATAGATACATACATATACATACGTACATGTCGGCGCTGAACGCCGGAGAGGGGGCTGTGTGTCGCTCTCTGAGCACGATGTGCTTGTACGCCGGCGTCACTGCGCACGTAGAAACTTGAGGCACTTGCGTCGCGGTTTCCGCGTTTGCATGCACGCGGAGATGGGGGCTACGAGTGGCCGCGAAGCATTTGGTGCGGCGGCGTTCAGTGGCGTCCCCTGGAAATCGCGTGGTGTGTCGCTCTGCGTGAGATACTCCCGCGCGTCGAAGCGTGCACGCCGCTCTGAGGCTTGGCTCGTGTGCGCCTCAGGCCGTTAACGCGTTCGAGGACGACACTGAGGTCTTGCGCGCCCCCCATCCCGCCGAGAATCCGCGAGTCCTCTTTGCGGGGGAATACGTCAGCAAAGCCTACTTCCAGTGCGTGGACGGTGCCTACGATACAGGTAAGTGTTTCGGATGGCCGCGCCGCGCCTTCGCTCCTGCAAGTCGCACCTTGTCTCGAAACAGACAAGCGCGCGGTCGTGCAGATATGGAGCCCAAACGGCGGGGCGGCGGCGAGGAGGGGGGGGGAGGGGGGCTGCCCGCAACACAGAGTACAGGCTTCTGTTTTCTTGCGCCTGAACTGTAAACCGTTTTGTTTCGCAAAGTAGGAACTTTACCGTGCGGGCGTCGCCGCCCCGGTGGCTGCCTGGGGCTTTGTGTGGTTGGATGCGACACGCACTGGAATGCAGCGGGGCTCTGAAAGTCAAGACGCCAATTGCTTTGGTTCTTTCACGTTCAGGACTCCGCGCCGCGGAGTGCGTGGCGCACGAAGGCCTGCGGCTTCCTATCCCTCCCCGTGAAGACAAAACGCCCCTCGCGCTGGATGTCTTCACGGGGTGGCTGGCGTCGGGTGCGGGCGCGCAAGGTAAGGAGTCTGAGGAGAGAGAGGGCGGCCTGGCGGAAAAGCGGGCTCAAAGCGGAGAATCGAGCGGGGACGAAAGCCCTGAGTCACGGCGGCCGTGCGCCTCAGGCCCCACCGTCCTGAACGCCTGCCCCTTCACGGGTTTCCCGTTGCCAGATGTGCCGACAGAGCTTCGCGGCTATTATTTGACCGACATGTCTGACGCAGGACTCACAGACGCGGAGGGCTCCAGCCCCGAGTCCTCGTTTGCCGCATCGCCCGAGGGCCGGCGATGCCCCGCTGTGAAGCGCGCAGAGCTGGAGCTGTGCGAGGAGACATATCTGCGCCTGTGTCTCGACTTTCTGAGATCTGGAGGTGAAGAGGCAGGTGAAGAAAACTCAGAGGGCGACGCGAACAGAAACCAGGCGGCGGAGGCGTTTGTCCACTGCCTTCCGTTCCCGTCACAAAGATTCTTCTATAAAGCCTTCCTTGCGCATGTGCCTCTCGGCGTCAATCGCTCAAGATGCCCCCCTGCGTCGGCGGAGCTTTCCGCTCTGGCTGCCCTTCCCCCGCATGATGGGGTCGGTGAGGCAGAAGACTTGCACACGTTCTTGACTAGGGCCGTGGAAGTCTCTGAAAAAGAGAAGGACGATGTGCTAGCGAGCTGTTCAGAGGCGGCCGGTCGCCTCGCTGGCCTTCCGTCGCGTCTCTTGCCCAATGCCCACAAAGCGGAAGCTGACTCCCTCAAGCGGAGTGGAATCCGCGACCAGGTGGGGAAGCCTGGCCTCTCCAACAGCCATTCGGAAGCGGGCAAGGGCCTCGAGCTCGAGTTAAGAGAGTTCGTTTCCTTCCTGTCTCAATACGACCCCTTCGTGCGCAAGCGCGTCCTTCTTCCGCTGTGGCTAGCAGCGAGCCGCGTGCACGGAGGCGAGGCGACTGCGGATGAAGCGAAGAAGCAGGCGAAGCAGGAGACCGGGGCGGAGCCCGTTGCAAGCGAGATGAAGGGGACAGGCCTGCCGGTGGGAACAGTGAAGGAAGAAGCGCCAGAGGAAAGCGAGCCCAGCAGCTGCAGGTCCGCGTCACGCGCAGCCGAAAAAACAGATGTCCAAGGCGACGAGGAGGAAAGCAGCAGCGAAGCGGCTCTCGGGACGGGCGACGGGTGCGGGACCCCGGATGCTGCCAGCGAAGCCGCGGCGGGCAGAGCTGACAGCGAGGAGGAAGAACGGGCTTGCTTGCGGTGGAGGTATCTGCGGGCTGCGGATGTCCTTCTGCGCCACGCGCGAGCGGCAGCTTTCCTGCCGTCGCTGACTCCGATCGGCCTCGCCAGCTTCCTCGTAGATTCCCTGCCCCGTGCACCGCATCGCCCGCTCCAGCGCGCGGTCCGGCTTCCACGGCAGCTGGTAAAAGGGACGTCGACCGAGACCAGTCTCTCTTCTGGTGCGGGCTCGAAAAGTCCTGAGGCAGAGATTGTGGAAAAGGCGGGAAGCGGCGAACTGGAAGCAGCTCCCTGCGCGGAGGCCCGACGACCCTCACCGGCCTCCGCAAACGACGAGGTCTCAGCGTCAGAGCTTGAGCAGCGCTCTCCCCCTCCCCAGGGCTCAACGGCGGGACACGCCGCGAAGAACGAAGGCGCTCGCGACGAGAGTGACGCGGCGATCGCAAGAGGGAGGAAGAAGGCATCAAGGCGAGGCGCGTCTGCGCGTCGCCGGCAGCGCGTGCCCGCCAACGCGTTTCACAGGGAACTGGGAGATCGCCTGCTTCACCAGCTTCGTCGTAGCGCCTTTCCGTCCTCCGATATCGCAGCCACGGCGCTTCGCGAGCTTTTGAAGGCGGCGCGAGACGGCCAGAGCGCGAGCAAGGAGGCACTCAGCCTTGGCTGCGGCGAGCTTGGTGAGAGAAGCTTCTCAAACGATGAGCGGAGGAAAGGGAATGAGGGTGATTTGGGGTCTTCCACGTGCATGCGCCAGAGCCCAGAAATGAACGCGGTGCGTAGTCCGCTGGAAGGAGCAGGTGCGCAAGCGGAAAAAGAGCCGACAGGCACGATGGAGGCAGACGAGGTTTTTCCATACGGCGTGGAAGGAGGCGCAGGAGAGGCGCAGATGCGAGTGTCGGACGAGGGAGACGAAGAGCGGCTCTTCAGCGACGCCTCTGAAGACGAAGAGCGGCTCTTCAGCGACGCCTCTGAAGACGAAGAGCGGCTCTTCAGCGACGCCTCTGAAGACGAAGAGCGGCTCTTCAGCGACGCCTCTGAAGACGAAGAGCGGGGCACTTACCACGAACGTCTGTGCTGGATGTGTGGGGTCGGGGGCGACCTTTTCTTGTGCGACGGTGAGGCCAGAGACCGTCCACACAGAGAGGACGCAGAAGAAAAGCAAGAGAATGTGCAGGCTGCCGGTGAACAGTCTCTGAATCCCCGCGACAAGGAGAACGAACGCACCTTGAAAGCCTCGCGTCCAGTCAAGGACGCTGGTTTGCCAGTGCCGTCTCGGCGGCGCGGCGCTCCGTCTCGGGCGCGGCGGCGTTCGCCTTCCTCGTCACGCCGCTGTCGGCGCGTGTTCCATCTGGCTTGCATTTTCCCGCCCCCGACAGACGAGGAACTGCAGCCGGATGCCGTCTGGCGGTGCCCGGTTTGCCGCTTCAAGAGAGCAAAACGGAGACGCCTCTCGACCAGCGCTGCAAGGCCCCAAACCGCGGCGCGCGGCGGTGCCTCGCACAGTCCGCCGAGTTCAGCAGGCCACAGCTTGCCTGTCGCCCGACCGCGCGTGGCGCAGACGTTGGCAGCAGAAGATCTGATCGAGCAGCGTGGTGTGGCGCTGCCTGGCTCGGCATTTTCTCAACAGGAGCAAAAACAATGGGTGCAGTTTCTCAGCACGCACCGGTTTGGCACGCAGTCGAGTGTCGCCCTGCAGAGAGTGTCTCTGAAGAAGTTGTTTGTTGAAGTGATGAAGTGCTTCTTGGCTACCACCCGACGTGTGCGCCGGCGCTTCGACTCGCTCGTCCGCCAGCGCCAGCGCCGCGAGGAAGCTCAGCAGCGCAAGGAGCAGCGGCGCCAGTGGATAGAGCAGCGTAAAGAAGAAAAACGAAGGACGAAACTCCAGAGAAGTCCTCAGGTATCCACTCCTGCAGCAGGCTTGGGTGAAGATGAACCCGAAGCGGGCAGCGTGAAAGAGAACGCAAAGGGTGGAAGGAGAGCGAGGAGGGCAGCACCAGAGGAGGAACCTGGAGACGAAGGGGAAGAAAACGCGGAACGACCGGCACAGAAACGAGCGCGGGCCGCCGGAGACAGCGCTGAGTCCCGAGAGGACATGGAAGAGCCGGAAGAGCGAGAAAATTCACAGCCGCAGCCGTCTTCTTCAGCGTCGCGCAAACCAAGGCGCACGATTCGCACACGCTCCGCTGTTGCGGCGAGCGCCGCTGCCGGCGCCGCGGATAGCGACGGGGTTGCTGACAAGTCCGACGTGGAAGAGGACGAAGACGACGACGATGACGACGACGCGTGCCTGTTCAGGGAAGACGGGCGGCCGGTAGACCCCTTCGTTGCTGCCTCCAGAGATTCGCGTTTTTCCCTTGCGCTTCAGATCATGAAGGAGGTCCGAGAAGCCACGGCGCGCGGCAGCCGCTGTGACTTTCCGTTGTCGCGCCTCGCCTGGCACATCCAGGCTGGCTGTCGCTGCGACCGCGCGATACCAGTGCGGTCCCGATCAAAGCGTGTAGCGTCACCTATGCTCCTGAACAGCACAGATATGTCGAATTACCGCACTGCCCCACAGGGTGATACAGCTGCACAGGAACAAACGAATGGAACCGGCGCGCGGCGGCAAGAGCTCGTTTGCCGTGGCGGCTTGCGGGCGCAGAGCAGAGCGCACCTGCGGGGGATCGCAGACGAAAACCGCAGTCTCAGCAGGCCTGCCTCGCCGCGCATCGCCGCAGACGATGGACACGAGTGCAAATGCGGCCGGAGCGACGGAGAGATTGAAAGAAGAGAAGACAGGCACGCGTGTTTGTGTGACGCTGCGGTGATTGACGCCGCTGCCAAGGCAGTCGCCAGTCTAGCGATTCGAGGCGCGGGCTCAGGCGGGAGGCGGGATGAGAGGAGCCACGGGGCCACGGGTCGCTTCACCCTGGAGAGACAGAATGCAGGCGGTCAAGCGAAGGGTGAAAAGGAAAGCAGAGGAAAGGAAGTCGCTGCAGAGGTTTTGGCTAACCCTTCTTCAGTGATCCAAGCTTCGCATGCGTCAACGGATCTATTGCATGAAGTGGAGCCGGATGAATCGACCCTCAAGTCCGGGCACAAGGGGACAGAGAATCCATTTAGGCAAGCTTTCGCGCAGGCGACGTCGTCCTCATCCTTGAGTTTCCTTTCCCGTTTCTGCATCGCGCCGTTCGTCCCTCAGCCAGCGTCCCGCGCGTCCGCGTCTATCCCTGGTCACGATGCGATCGGTCTCTCCTATCGAAGAGGCAGCGGTGGCGTTTCCGGCGCCCGCGCGGCTGTCACGAGGGCAAGCCCAGGCCCCGCGGCGGGGGCGGGGATGCCTTACGTCTCGCGGTCGACTCCGGGTGCCTCGGTCGCGTCAGTGTCTCCCGTGCCTCCTCCAGGCGCTGGTTTGCCCGCGCATGGCCTCCAGGCTCACCCAGGCGCATCGTCGGGAGCGCCCGCGACCGCCGCGGCGAAGAAGGCAAGGCCGTCCCCCTCTCCTGCAGCCTCTTCGCAGGGCTCTGGTGCCCCCCCTGCAGCGAAGGTGCCCTGTTTCTCGCGAGGCCGGACCAAGGCCGCAGCCAAGGCGACGCTGTTCTTGAAGGGGTGCCGGAGGCGAGGACAGGCCTTCAGCGAAGTCGATGCACGGCGGGTGGGGGGCGGAGGCCTGTCTGCTGCGGTCGGCTCTTGCTCTGTGGCGAGGAAACCTGGGGCGGTCGCCTCAAGCGGCGCCGCTCTCGGAGGCAAATCGCGGCTCCATTCCTCGACTGTGCTCACCCCATCAAATAGGGGCGGCTCTCCCACCATACGGGACAGGCCAGCGCACGCGCGCCCCGATACCACAGGCGCGTCGCTCGTTAGTCGCTCCGCGGAAACTCCGCACCAAAACGTCTCCTCCGTTCTTGGAGCCAAGGCAGTGGTGAAAGATGCTAGAGGCGAACCCGCGGCCTCTAAGGATAGTCAGGGGTGCTGAAAAGAAGCGAGGCTCGCAGCGGCGTCCACTGGCAGGGCACTAACCACCGCTGTTAGCCCCGTGCTGAGCGCCTTGCCACGTGCGTTCATGTTTCTTTCGTAACATCGTCCTCATCCAAGTTTGTCGCTCCCGACGCACTCGTGTCCCGCACCCGCATGCGGCCGTGCGCGTTGTTACACTCGAGATCGCCTGCGTCGCTATGTGGATATCTTTCGCGGGATGCTGCAAGCTGGAGTCCTCTGCGGTAGTCTAGAAGTCTCTGGGAGCACTGGAGGGGAGGCGCGGGCGCGTCCCCTCGATGGCGTGCAGTGCCAAAAGCACTCTCGCGTGATCATCCTACCCCGTGCGCAGAACAATATGTCGGTGTGCGGGTGCTGCGTGATGGACTTTATTCATGTAGTGCGAAGATTGTCACTGGGAACTTTGTTTTCGGCGGCGCTGGGAGCGAGAGCATCGGAGAGGCCGCTGTGGTTTGCTTTGGCAGGAAGACGGGAGTCGTCAGGGCTTGCGGTCTGGGGGCGTCGAGACGGGGATGTTTAGAAATATTCCTGCTGGTAGTCAGTAGATGTGCTGTGCATGGAGTTTTTTATCAAGGAGGGTGACCAGGCGAACTGCGTCTCGTGTCTGCCGGAGGCTGCGCGAAACTTGCGGTGCCCTCGGCGTGCACGTTTTCCAAACTTCAACTTACTTTGTCAAAATTAGTTCCATTTGTTTAGCCTACGGGTCTCGACGCCCATCGGCGTTGCACGCTTGTCCAACGCACATTCAAATCCGGGCGCTCAAGTGTCGGAAAAGATAAATGTTTATTTTAATATGTAGTTATTAAACGAAGTTATACTATGCTAGCATGGTTTTGAGAACACACCACATATCCATGAGTGTATTCCGGGCACACCACGTCTTTTATCGGTGTGCTCTCAGTCCATATTTCTCATGTAACTTCGGTTTCTTACTTACAAATACCTTTATACTCTTAAGCAATTACAGGTATCAATTTAGCGTTCCGATATACTTCTGAAGCACCTAAACCCTAAAGTGTGTCTACCAAACTGCACGGCCGATACAGAGTGCGTGCGTGTTGGAAAGTGAGGGAAGGAGTCCCAGAGCAACGCATCGTCGGCAGGGCATGCTTGTGCTAATTGCCACTGAATTAGGATTGAGTCAGTGAGTATCTATGGCAATGTCTATGTGTGAAACACCGATATGGACAGCGGTGGTCAGCGGGTCGCTCACTGACGGGTGTTAAGGCAGGGTGCTAGTCTTGGTACCTGATTCTCAGTATGCGCGGACTGCGCCCATTGAGGCGGTCAGTTGCTTCTTCTGTACGTACTAACTCGCTCATACAATAGCGCCTCACCAATGGTGCAGCCCGGATGTGTCTACGAGGGCATATGAAAAAAAAAGTGGCTGAAAAAAGCCTTCTCGCTGTACCAAAGCTCGGATTTCGCAGCCTACGCCAGCTCGGATTCCGCGGGCTAGGATGCGCGCCAGCGCGTGTACGCTTTTAACGCGACTGCAGTCGACGCGTAGACTGCCCGGCCTGGTCGGTCGAGTATCTATATAACCGCCAACGCGGCGAGTTATTCAACTCGCGGCAATCGCCTGTAACACGGCATCAAGCACATCTCGTCACTCCCTGCCCGGCTAAAGCAAGATCGGCTTCCGAACCTTGTTCGCGAAGAGTATTCGCTTCTCGCCGGACAACAACTGCGTTCGGCAAAGGGAATGCTGCCAGTGTGCCCGCGCTTCAGAATGCACAGACCGCGCCGGCAAAATGTCGCCTTATAGGCCCCGCATCAGTGAATGCAACGTCCGCACGGACGTGGAAACATGCTCAATCATTTGGTGTGCCGCCATCCCACAAACGCGCATCCCGAGTCAGCTCCCGGTGCGCTACAGGGGCATGGATTTCTGAGAGTCTGTGACACTGATGAAGGTGGAGCTTCTGTCTCCAATAACTCTGCGATCAGCATCCAGAGGCACGGCTTCGACCAGCAAGCAGGGCAACATCTCCATATCTGCGTTGAGGATACATGTGTGCGAGAAGCTCCGCACGCCGCCTGCGTAGGGCCCTGTCTGCTGGTTGCCGCCGTCAGCCGCCGCGGCTGAGAAGGCATCCACGCAACCCGGCACCGGCTGAGTTACGGGGATGTCTTCTGTGAAGATCACGCCTTGACCTGGAAACCCCACACACCGCAAAAGCGAGACAGAAACGACAGATGCAGAAGGCAACCTTGTCGCTATAGCTGCTCGGCGCGTCAGTGTGGTAGCTGGGTATCTTTGTCATAAATACGCGGGCGCATTCACAAGCACGGTCTCATCACGCGTGCTCCATCTAGAGGGAAGCCGAGGGAACAGGACCTAAAGAATGCTTGTCTTTTTCAACTCAGACACGACGCCAGGCGAGGAGGTGTGTCCTCTGCAGACGAGCTGCCGTTTTCGATGCAGCTGCGCACGCCGCAGCGGCGAGGCACGCTTGCACGTGGGAACTCTGGAGAGCGTGGAAAAGGTCAGAAAAACGTCACTAAAACGGGGCAAGCAAGCACAGGGCTGTGGTCACCGACAAAGCGCCGCTGAGCGGTCACAGGCGAGCTGCCTCTCTCTTGGCTAGCGCAGCAAATGCTTCCCTCACCTTTGTCGGCCGCGGGCAGAGTGTTATGCAGCGCAGACTGCTGAACGCAGCCATGGCCCGTTGCGACGGAGAGACGAAGCCGCACAAATGCCCACGCCGCAAACACTTGCGCCTGCATTTGCGAAGCACAAATTTCCCACGCATGATGAGAAGTTCATCTCTAACTGCACGCGATCCTTTTAAACCCTAAATGTCAGTATTATTGTTGTAAAGAAAAAAACCCCTCTTAAAATTGATTCACTATTAAGCGAGATAGAGCAGGTTGGTAGCTCGTCGGGCATTTCAAATATCTAGATGCACCGCAACGCTGAGGGTGAGTCTCCGCGCACCGCACCATGCGGTCGCTCAGCAAGACGCATTCTGCACATTCGCGTCATGCGGCGACAAGCGCGGACTCTTCTCGCGTCGCCTGGGCACCTCGCTGCTAAGTAGAAGGTCTAAACGGGTTGAAATGAACACTCATCCCCTGCGTGAGGCAGGCGGAACTCGCAAAAACCCAACCGCTAGTCGCCCGTACCTGCGCATCTCGCAACTCGCCCGTGAACCTGATGACGGGGAACACGCAACGGCCGCGAGCAGCTTCCTCCTACATGCAACAGCAGACCAAAGCAAGGTGTCAAACAGTGTTCAGCGTTCAGGCCGACATTCAAGGCGTAATTCCAGCCTTTCTCACTCTCGCCTCGCAAACTCCGTGGCAGCGCTGTCGACAACCGCGCCGCGGGATGCGCGGCGGCAGCCGCGCCCGCCGTACACCTCCGGCACGAACCTGGCTGGGCCGGCATGCAGCAAGCTGACCAATATCCAGCATTCGCCCTTCCCCCTACGCGGCGCGATGCAGCAGCGTCAGCGGCCTCTGAGTTCCAGGTGCTCTTTAGGCAGCGTGAGGAGATTCGCAGGCGTCTAGCGGAGACGCCCTTCAGCACGAAAGCATGTCTGTCGGCAGCACACGCGCTGGCTAGCCTGCGCAACGCTCTCGAGGGCATGCACACGCCCGTCCTACCTGCCCGCTGAGTGTCGCTCGCACGGCGACCCACGGAAGACACTTCGGATTGAAGACACGCGGCGGCAGGGGAAACGGCGTGTTCATGCACTGCTCAATCAAGGCAACAAGTTGCGCGAGCAGAGCCCGCGGGAGGGCTCTGCGAAGAAGAGGAGACTCTTCGCCCTCTCCGGCCTCAGTGCCGCTGGAAAATACAAAATAGTCGTGCGTAGAAGATGGGCTTCGGGCGCCGCCTTCCGCGTCCGATGAGCTTGCTTGAAGTGTGGCTTCGTTGCCGTTTTGGTCTCGGCGGCCTTCGCGTGCTGTTTCTTCTGTCTTGCTCGTAGCTACCACTTCCGTTACAGCCCGCCCTGGGGGCGTGCTGACTCCGTGTGAAGCGGCAATTGAGAGTCCGTCGCCCCTGCTTGCATGTCGGTAATCAGATGTCGCTCTCTCAACGTCACTCTCTGCTTCAGCGATTTCCGCCGTGGCCCAGCGCTGTTGGGTGGTATCAGGTCTGTCAGATTCGAAGATATCCCCTTCTTCACCCTCATCCATCGCAACCCCTTGGCGATTTTCCCCCCCCTCTTGCTGGGCCCCTGCGGTACTTTTCTGCTTTTCCTGAGGTGGTGGATTCGAGTCAGCTGCCGGGCGGCACGGCGCCGCGGCATCGTCTGCCGACCGGCTCTCAGAAAATGAGGCGCCAAGCGGATGCGATCCAGACAGATCCTCCGCCTGTTCATTCAGGTCAGGCGCGTTTACGGTCCGCATGACAGAGGCTGCATCGTTGACCTCTGCATCCCATACCGTTCCCTCGAGAAGTCCTGGCGATGATGCTCTCTGCGATCCTCCATGAGAGGTGCTTCCAGGCGCTGCAACCGTTGCTGCGGAGCCGTAAGAAGCCGCTCTGGATGAAACGCCTTCTTCGCGCAACTGCGCACAGGGCGCGCCGGCTCGGCGTGTCAAGGACTGCCGCCGAAGAAGAAAGGGAGGCGCAGAAATTCGCAGGAGGGGCCATAGACGATGCAGAAAAAAGAATGGGCGCACAAAACAAGCGCACGCCGGCGCAGGATAAGCGGCAGCTGAACGAGGTGGCGAAGCTGCGCACGGGGACGGGACGCGGTCGGTCGCCGCTGCCTCTGTCACTTTCAATGCAGATCCTGGAGTGTCTGACCCTCCGCCTGCGGACCCCGACTGGCTGCTGAGATGCCGACCCTCGTGCTTTGCATGCCTTCCTATTTCCGCATAGTTTCCTCCGCTCGCTGCCTTGCGGGAATCCGTGTTTGGTTCAGGCGAAGCGAGCGCAGGCGATGGCACAGCGGGTGAGGCGGACGAGGTGGACGAGGTGGACGACGCGGACAGGCATGTGGCGCATGCGTCGAGAGAGACGAGAAATGAGGCTGGTGTCGCTGGAGGCCCTGAGGTTCTCGCGGAGGCCCGTTCCAAACGTGTTCGCTGCTTCATTCGCGCGAAGCGAGCTAGCTCTGAACGCTGGCAACGCCTCTCCTCCCGCTGGAACCGACTCGCACGCGCCTCTTTCCCTCTCCTGTCGCTCGCCCCTTCTCTCCAACTGTCCTCGACAGCTGCCCAGCAGCCTGCCGGCGCGTGCCCGCGCCCGAAGGGACCCCCGCTGGCTTCCAGCCACAGCGGAAGGAGGTCGATAACTTCCTCGTGACCCTGCAGTTCCGCTGAGCACGACAGAAACTGCCTGGTTAGATGCCGCGCTGTGTTGGCTATCTGAAGCACAGATTCCATGACTCCCGCGTCGACCCCGCATCCCCCCCCGTTCGAGACAAACACGACCCCCAGGCAGGGAACTCGAAGAAATGTCAGACCCCCGTCAGACGCGGGCATCCCGCCTGGCAGCCTTGCGATATCCCCTGAATGAGAAGTCTCACATCCCTCGTTCTCCTGAGACGCGTTTGCAGGCTCCGATTGCCGCGGGCTGGGGCCGTCGCGGTGTGAACCGCAGGGGGCGGGGCGACTACCGAGAATCTCTCCATTCGCAGGTCTGGGGAACTTTCTGCGTTGAGTCTCTGCGGCGTCGAGGCACGCGCCCGGCCGGCGGGCAGCGGCTCCAGCTGTGTCCGTACGCGACCGCACGCACGCTGAGAATCCCTGACTCGAGAGTAGAGTCAGCACCTGCGACTTGAGCAGGCGTGCCATGAGGAAGGTCGTCACGAGGACGAAGGTTCGACAGAGGCAAGCCTGGATTCCCAGCAGGCGTCGCGAGGTTGAGCAAAAGGGCAGCGGCTCCGTTGTGTAGTGCCGAAATCTGAAAACACACACAGCGAATGAGCTAACACTCAAAAGAGGTTTCACCGCTAAAACGGGTCGTGCGGGGGCAACCTGCGTGCAAGATACAGGGCAGTGCAGACTAATAGAAGCCACAGAGGAAGGCGATCAAGATCCGTCAGGCGCACTGGAGCGGCCCCTGCGCTGCTATCTCCGACGAGTAACGAAACAGAGAACACATCCAAGACGCGCCTGAGTGACGAATTCCTCGAGATTAAGTGACTCCTGTAGCTAATAGGACCCCTGGCGTCACACTAGCGTGGAGACCCCCTCCCCCCCCCCCCCCCCCCCCCCCCCCCCCCCATCCCCCCACGTGATCTTCGGGAGCTCTCACGCCGCAAGTATGCAAACAGGCTGCCGAGCTACAGGACCGTGTCAGCGCCAAGTCGCCTGTGGTGAGGGAGTGACACGAAATCTCGATTTATATATATCAAGCGACCCCGTAAAAAGAGACTCACTGCATTTCTATACTAGAAAACTGATTCCTGAGACTTTCCAAGCCACTGAGCAAGTCTTCAAATAGCTCTTCCTCTTCGAGTGCCTCATCGTCCTGCAGGCTGCCGTCACCGCTTTCCGTCGTTTGATTCCCTTCTCTATCCCTTGCTACGCGATGCGGAGTTCGACGAAGGCGCCTTCTAGACCACGCATCTCGGCAGAAACCGAGAAACGAGAGGAGCGCAGTGGCAACGGCCAACCGTCCCTGCAGGGCAGGGGAGTCCAAAGAAGAGAAAACAGGGAAGCTTGCACTAGAAAACACAAAACAAACCACAGGTCCTGCTTCCAGGGTCGTCCCGCTCTGAAACTGGTGAGGACAAAACTAGAAGCAGATACAAAAGAAAGACGGCCAGACTCAAACTTGAAAAACACCGGGGCAGCACTAAAGCACCCCGCGGCCGAAGTTGGGCATAATAAATTACTGTGACGCGAGAAGGGCAACAAGAGCAAATCATAAAGACAGGACAGGAACAGGCACAAGATATGTCACACGCAGACTCTGGGTGGCGCTGCTAAGGTCGGCGTCCATAGACACGGGTCTACAAAAAAGCACTAGAGACGAGACACAAGCCCCCGTCTTCGCAGTGGCGCACATGTAGGCCGCCTGTGACAACGCTAGAGGGGTAGCAGACGGAAGAACGCCTTCCTTATCCTTAGTTGGATGTCTCGTCAGGAACCGTACCTTGATAAACGCGTGTAGAACAGGGTGTGGCTTCCCTCCTGTGGCGGTCCTGCCTTCCCCAAGGAAATGGTCTTCGTGGCTTTTGCATGCGCCCAAGCTTTCAAGAGCGTGTGTCCAATGTGACTCCGCTTCTCGCACTGCCTGTCTCCCTCTCGCCACCGACTCCGCCACAGCCTGGGACCCGGCATCCGTGTCTGCACTCAGCCTTTTTAGCCTTCCGGCGGGCGATACACGTTCAACTACGCCCCTGGTGAAGACACTTTCCGCTCGAAGGCTCAAGGCTAAGGCGTTCAGCCAGCTGAATGTCTCAGGTGTCATGGCAGCTGCGGCGCATGCACTGAAACAAACCGACGAGGCGGCGGGAAAACCGGTAACGCCTGCGCAAACTGCCGTCTTGTAGAGGGCGCGGCGCGACAGCGCCCCGGAAGCTCGAGCGCGGAAATCGAACAAAGGCGCCAGGCAGGGCTCGGCTGAAGTCAACAGGAATGCAGAAGACCGGTTCGCGGCAGCGGGCGAGGAGGCAGAACTCCGGTTTGAGACTGCGCTGTCTTCCGGCGCGAGTTGGCGCCCTGGAACTGTTTGAAGCTGCGGCGAGGTTGTGTGCTCGAGTTGTCCGGGAGGCGCAGCCGGCGCCGGCGAGGGAGAGTCGTGCGGCGTCAAGCCGTAGACCTCAAGGATCCGGTGAAGGAACCTCTCGAGACCGGCTCGATATGCGTGGATCCATTCAAAGTGCAAGTCGCACGAACTCTCGAAAATCCCCGAAGAATGTTTGCCCCGGCGGATGGCGCCTGCAGCCCCGTCGTGACCCGCACCACCCTCAGCTGCCCCAAGACCGCCGCCGTCGCCTGTGCAGGAGGGCGGCGCCGCGAGAGTAAAGTGTCTCGTTCTCGCTGCTGTTCGCTCCCGCAGAAACCTCGTGGCCTCAGCGAGCGAGATTCCAGGCTGCTGTCCCTGCAGCGCAGGGTGGAACAGGCACTTCAGGCTCTCGCCAGCTTCGTCTCCTTGCGTGAGACAGACATCCACCCTTACCAGAGGACTTCGAGAAACGCCACGGGGGAGAGACAGACAGTCGGAGGACAGCGGCGAGAATGGACAAGCGGAGTCTGTCTCTGGGGGCAGCGATGATGACAGCTCAGGCTGAGTGAAAGAGACGCGCGGAAACGGTGAAGAGAAGGGAAGACAAAGGAGCGCCCACGCTTCCCTCAAGCCTTGCCCCGGGGCTGCAAGCTTGGAGGCGCCCGTTCGCTCAGAAGCGGTCGCCGAAGGCAACAAAACGCGCAGCCGAGTCAAGAGGATGTCCGCCACACGCGAAAGCAACGAAGGCCAGTGTGCGCGGAGCGAGAGGAAACATCGCCCAAGCCATGCCCCAACGAGTGGCTGCTCACACACACACACACAACCGTACGTCGCTGCATCGTTATCTTGGAGTCAAACACGACCGGCCCCAGAGCCGAAGAGAAAACTACGGATTGACCAAAAACGGCTCTCAAGAAGGGAATGCATGCACGTAATCTGCAATACGGGAAGAAGCACACGCGTGTGCGGGGTGGGTGCACCTGCCTCTGTTATTCATATGGAAACATTCTGCTTCCTGGAATGCTAGCGACCGCTGCTGGGGATGAGGTGCAGGCAACCGGGTCCCTCACCACGGCGGTTCACAATCAGCAGCCCCTTTTGACTACTTAAAACGACTGAATCCACAGGCCCATTCCACAGAAGGCCGAGCGAACGAATGTGTTCAGTAAACTTGTCTGCGGACGCATTTGCGTGTTGGTGTGCGAGGCGGGACCAGCGGGCTTTAGGGCGTGCGCGGGAGTGTCTCGCGTCATGTGTGTCACGGTTCCATTGCCTGCAGATATCGTCATCTCCCCCCGGCCTGTGCGAAACGCACCTGCAGTGACGCTTCGTCCTCGTCCGTGAGCACATCCGCCAGGGTCTCCACAGTCCGCAGCACCATTTTCTCTGTATCCTGTCTCTCCTTCAGCACAACTAATGTCAGCGCGGCCTGCCTTGTGGAAGGCGTCTCCGCTGTCGCCGACGTCGCACCAGCCGTATCAGTGCCGGGAGGCTTTCCCGCTTTAGAGACAGAGGCGCTTCCCTTCGATGTCTTGTCTTTCGCCTTAGGGGCCGACCGAGTCTCCTCAAGACTCTGCTGCTTCGAGGCCATGACCTCCAGCGCCCTTCGAGGAAGGGGAGCGATCAGCCAAGAGGCAGCTTGGAGGGCCACGAGGAGGGCGAGGACTCGGACTCTCCGGGGGGACTGCGAACTCTTTCTGCCCAGTTGCAGAAGGAGCTCCAAGGTCCTCTTCAAGTCCTCTCGACTTGCCACGTGGCCGTCTGCCACACTGTCTTCGCAGAATGCAGCAAGTGTCCCACCTGAGCGGCGGTTGGCAGCGCGCGCCTCGCGCCCCGCGCCACTCCTACCCAGCACGGGAGAGAAGGTGGATCGCGCGCACAATGGCCTGCCAGAAATCGCACTGTGGTGATTCTTGCATCCAGCCGCTGCGGCTTTGTCTGCTCGGGCGGGAGTCTCGGTTGAATCCGCGGCGCTTGCACTCTCTTGCGACGGTCGGTGCCCTTCCGCGGCGGGCGGTTCGCCGTCCGGGCAGCAGAGCGCACTGCGGTCAGAGAACGCGTTGAAAAAGAAAGCATGTGCAGATTGGTCCCCCACGCTTTCCTCTTCGCTCCCTACGTCCGAGGAGAAGGAGAAATCCGAAGCGGACGAAGACAGCGATTCCGGCTCAACGGCAGCCGCACTTCGCGCCTTGTCAGGCGTGCTTCCAGCGGAGCCTCTCTTGGCACCAACGCGACCTCCAGGCACCACCCCTCTGGGGGGGGCGCCGGAAGAGAAGGTGCCCCCGTGTCTCCATGGAGCCCCACGCGCCCGTGGGCAAAGCCTAGTAACCCTGCCGTCGCCATACTTGACCCGCCCTGTGCGGTGGGCAGATGACGAAGGGATGCCGCCGTTGAGCTCGTTCCTGAAGTTGTTGCAGCGACCGCAGGCACCTTAGGGGCGGCAGACGGGTAGATCCTGGCCTGCGGCGAGTCTTGTCTCCTTGGTGGAGTCGGAGCGGGAGGCTCGTCGTCACTCAGTTCGCCTTCTTCTTTCTCTTCTCCCTCCTCCTCACTGCTGCTCTCCGGTTTCTTCGCAGGCGTCGCCTTGGAAGGTTTCTTCGACTCACCCGCCAGAGACACGTCAGCCTTCTTCTCCGCTACCGACAACGACTCTGCGCTAGTGTCGCAGGTCTTCTCAGTGCCTTGAGTGTCTGCCGCGCTCCCTTCCCCCATCCCTGCAGCGCTGCCTTCGACAGCTCCAGCGTCGGCGGCTTCCGCCGAAGGCGGAGACGCGGATGAAGGCGTGATTCCATTCAGGCGTGCCAGGGCGATCTGCTGGAGGTCTGCAAGGACGCGGGCGCCGGTGAGGCTTACCCCCTCGGCGACCGCTTTCTGCGCAGCTTCGAAAGTAGCACAAGCGGCATTCAGCAGGTGCAGGTCTGCCGCAGGCCTCACGTCCCCGCCGGAAGGCTCCTGCTCATCAGCCGGTGGACCCGGAAGCCTAGCTGCGCGTCCGCCTCTATAGTCCGGCGACGTGGCCAGTGGCCTGGAGACATCTAGAAGTCTTGCTCCGTCGCCTGACTGGAGTTTTCGCGATTTTAACGCCGTTTTGGTGGCACCGTCGCTCCCCTCCCTTTTCCTTTTCTGTGTCTCGCCAGCGGTGGGGCTTCCGCCATCGCCCCAGGCACTACCTCTCGTCTCTGTGTCGCGGCACGACGTCAACGGGTTCGCTGTCCCGTCCTTTCTCGCCTCCTGCGTGGACGCCAGGCCAGAGGCCAAGTTCGTCTTCCGGAGGTCGTCTGCGAGTTTCACATCACCGATCGGCGCGGAAGGGCGCGCCTCAGAGGCTACCGTCCGTAGTCGGCGCGTCTGTCGATCTCTGCAACACGCGCTCGCCCCCTGGAGACGGCACCCACATGCCCGCGCGTGGGTGTCTACGAGGGAGAACGTCGCCCGCGCGAGTCTCCTGAATTGCACTCGCTCCGGCAGGCACCAGCCGAGAAGGGCGCTAAGCACCGCCAGATAAGTGCAGACGGCGGGGGCACCCTGAAGGGCAGCCACGCGAAGCCAGATCCAGAGCTCCCGGTGAGAAAGCGTAGCCTGATCTGCCACGCGCAGGGAAGACGGCGTCGAAGAAGGCGCCCAGGTTTCGTTCCTTCGGAAACGTGGGTCAGAAGACTGAGAGTTCCTCGAGGGCGGGCGGCTGTCCCACCCCGGAGGGCAGGTAGCAAACAAACTTGAACGGGACGACGAGGAAGAAAGTCTGAAAGACAAAGCCTGGGAACGGTCATAGGAGTTTTTGGACAGGGACCGGCTCGCGGCCTCCTGAGGCGGGGATGGCTCAGAAAAAGACGTCAGTAGGTGTAGAGAGGTGGCTGCTACACGTAGCGAAGAACAGAAGGTGAGCGGAGGCCGCAGCAGCACGAGATGGGCGTGCACAAGGTCCAACAGGCACCGAAGAGCAGTCGTTGCCAGGAACCCCTGTGAGACTGTTTGCCCTGAGGCGTCGTGTGACAGACAAGCATGCGCCTGCGACGTTGACGCCGTCGTGCCGGCGCAGCAGCAGCAGCGCCCCAAGACCCGTTTCAAACAGCACAGCTGAAAACAAACGGGGGGACAAACACACACTAAGAAAGCTTTACCAAATACGAGCCGCTTCGCCCCGTCGGCCTCTCCTCAGCTTCGCCCTTGCACCGAGAATCTGAAGACGTTCACGCTGAATGGCTTCCACCCCACGCCCACGGATTTGCCCCCCTTCGGAGAGCAGCTGTCAACACGGCTTGTGTCACGATACCAAGCATGAAAGTCCCCCCTTCCCCCCCCCTTCCCCCCCCCCTTCCCCGAGAGAAGGAACTGGTGGCGGCAGAGATGAGCAATGAGAAATTTCATACGCCGCAGATGATCGCGTGAGAAAAAAGTGTAGTCGACGGCCTCTGTTCCCGCGACAGTCTCCTAGCGCCCGTCTTCGTTGGCACCCGCCCCCCCACAAGTGTAGCGCGACCAGCACGTCACGGTCACTGGAGCAAAAGCGAGTTTAGCGGCGTAAGCCCCACGCAGGTGCTGCTTGTCAGGAACATCTTGGGGTTTCCTCACGCTCCGCACGCGCAGAAGGGCCCGAATGCTGGCGCCGCCCCTCTTACCTGCAGAGGCACAAGGAGGTCGCCGTGGTTCAGCGTGAGGAAGTTGGAGGCTTCAAGGCAGGCGCGTGCAGTGTCCTTGACGGCTTCAAGCAAAATCGGGCTGGGCGCCTCCGCAAAAGACGCATGAATGCCGGCTACACAACGGTTCCCCGCAGGCCTGGTGGCATCCTCGCACGTTTCAAGCTCGCTAGGCGCAGGCAAGCCCGACGAGGACGCCACAGCGGCAGACGCCGCCTGATGAAGGCTGTCCGCCAAGCGCCACAGAAACCGCAGCGCCCAGACAGCAATATCCTGGCAAACACGGCACATGCACAGGGGCAACATCAGTGGTGGCATCGCAAGAGTGTGTTCCACCTTGCACCGACGGGGACGGACCTGGTTTCTCTCTACTACACTCGGGAAGACGCGAGGCCAGGCTCAGACGGAAACACGGCAACACTGAAACTGAATCAGAAAGCAGACAGCGAAGGCTCGGATGCGTCGCCTACAGGGTCTTTTCTCTGTGTGGTGGGAAGGCAATGCAAGAGCACCTGGTAAAGAAAACGCAGGCGTCTATGGAAAAGGCAAGCATGGAACCCCCCCTTCGGCAGAGGCAATGACTCCGGTGCTGCTTACCGGCTGCAACGGAGACGTGGTCGCCAACAACGCAGCTAAACTTGAAGCTCTGTGCAGGCACACCGGCAGGGCAGAGTCGGCCCTCATCCTGCTCGCAACAGCTGTGGAAGTGGCTGACGCATTCTCAGGGATGGGGCGGCGCGAGGTTCCCCGTGTCTGGCCTCCACTGTGTCCGCCGTTTCCTTCTTGACCCTCAGCAGTCCCTTGTTCCCTCGCCGTCGACGTGGCGGTGGCGAGCTGGTTCCCGTGCGCATGCAGCTGCGCGGCGCGTGACGCTGCGACTCGTTCTCCATCCTGAAGGCTCCACACGTAGGCGCACGCCCTTTCGAGAATCCTAATCGCTGCGTCGCCGCAGAGAAACGGCAGAAGCGCCGCGAGGGCCTTCGTCGCGAGCGCCGCAGTGGCTGGCGCACTCGCGGCAACGACGAGGGGGTCGAGATCTCTGCGGTGGTCGAAGAGGCGCCCCTCCTTGCACAGCAGCGACGACGCGTCTGACGGGGAGTTCGTCCCTCCGCCTCTTGGCCTGCAGACGCCGTCGCTGCGGCCTGGAAGTCGGGCGCCGCCACACGACGCCTGGCCGTCGCAGGACTCTGGAGATGAAGCCGGCGCTCCCCACAGCGACGCCAGCGTGTTGAGAATCGCCTCTGTGAGGGGAGCGTCCTGTCCAATGACAGGGGCAACACCGTCAGCGATGAGCTCGAGAGCCATGTCCCGAGTTCGCATCTCGAGCTGCTGTTGCTGCAGCAGACTGAGGAACTGGCGGCGCACCGACTCCGCTGCGACGGCCTGCGAGGGAAGAAGGAGGTACGGGAAAAAGTGCCGGTTCCGCCAGAGCTGGAGGAATGCAGACGAGCGCACTACCGGGTGCGTCGTGCAAGCGAACATCTCCACCAGCAATGCGAGGCATTGGCCCACAAGGGACCCCCCGATGAGGCCGGTTGCAGAAAGAACTGTTCCAGCCTCCTCCGCCTCAGCCTCTGCCGCTGCCACCTGAGCTGCCACTGCGTCGGTTGCTGCGCAGGACGGCGTCTTCTGCGGGCCCTGAGCTTCAGGGGAACCCCGGTGGCCTCCCTCGAGGTTCATGGCGTACGCGTTCGCGGCCTCCTGCGCCTGCTGCTGCTGCAGTTTCTGAAGGAGAAGCGCGTGTTGGCTCTGTACTAGCGGCGAACGAGATATAACGGGCAACCCGCCCTCGCGATAGTGGGGAGGCGAGGCGGCAAAGAGAATGTGGCCCAGGTCGGCGGCGCAGCCGCACAACACCTCGAGGCGAGGATGTGGCGCATGCAACGTCTCCTTGATCTGCTGGACGAGGTACTGCTGCGGCGACTTCGCAGCTTCAGCTACAGCCTCTGCCAGGAGCTCCTCGTGTTCCTGCTGCTGTCTCACCGCCGCCGCCATCATGGCGGATGCCGCAAGCGGCCGTGGAGCAGCTGCAGCGTCGGGCATAGCGTTCTCAGGATACAACGGGTCGAACCCTGCAGCCCCCCCTACAGAAGAGCCCTGAGCGATATCTGAGAAAGGAGAAATCGCTGGAGACAGAAGAGAAGTTGGGGGGGCAGCGGGCCGCATGTAGCCGAGGGGCAGCCCCGAGGGGCCGCCAACGAGGGGAGGAGCGCCCGCCATGGCCTCCACCAAGACATGCCGGAGAAAAATCGCGTTTTTCCGTCAGTTCTACTTCATTCTCTCCTCTCCCCGTCTCTGCTTCCCCGTTTGCGCAGATCGGAGACCACGGAAGGCAGAGAGAGTCACGGGTCCACCTAAAAGAACTGCGAGCGTGCTGACGGATGACTCCGCGAATGTGCCCGTTCTTCCAAGCAGCGCTGTCTTAATAACGAAAAGAATTCCTTGCTCTTGCCTAGCATAGCCGACACGCACTGCAAGTGACTTGTCGGCTGGAAATTCGCGTCGCGGTGAACAGTGTGAATCGTGCAGCGAATCACCTGCAGACAAGCCGCTGTTTCAGGACAACGACGCCTGACTTGGCTAGTATCCAGAGAACATCGAAAACGCCACTACCTTACAAAGGGAAAGAGATGGACAGCAACGCACGGCAGACAAATAGTCAAGAAACGCAGAAAACGAAAGGTTTTAATGTTCGAAGTCGCAAAAAGGAGGAGCGCGTTAGGCTTCCGAAGGCTTGCACACACCGCACGGATGAACCGGTGACGAATGTTCATTCACTCCCTCCTGAATGAGAGCTGTACCGGAATGCAGTAAGGACCTGCCACAAAATGCAAAAGCACCATTCACTCAGCATGCGTTTCCGTAACAACACGTTCCGCGGGAAAAGGGCTCAGAAAACATACAACAGCACACCAGGCGTTTACGTGTTTAGGCGGCTGTGCCTAATGCCAGGGCCGCGAAGTCACAGCTCGAGGAGACTGCGTTGTTTCTGCTTCTGTAGCACCTGTCCGCAAGTTACAGATACATCTCTGAGTCGTGCCTCTGTGTGGAAAGAAAATGATGGATCGGAGTCATGCATGAAGTAAAAGAGTAGCCGCATTGTCTGTCGCATGCTGGTGTAGGGAATACGGCGAATGGTAATGCATGTCATGCGGATTGCATGCACGGGACACATTACTCATAGCAAAGCTCCGTCTCTAAATAAACATTCACAAACTGGAAAAGCGCAAAACAAAAAGGTCCGCCATACAGTGGTCTGTCGCCGGTGCATATTTGTCTCTCATAGGGAACAGAGACAGCAGCGTCCAAACAATCGCCGACTCAGAGATAAGCAGCTAGCTGTCTTGATGCGGAGACGGAGCTTCGAAGCCAGTTCTACGAGCCAAGATAAGCTCCTTCACTCATGTAGCCCTCTTAAATGGAGCATGTGTCGACTGGCACTGTGCCGTGAGTCGCATCAACAAACTGTCCGTTACTCACATACGGTCCTGCGAGATCATACTGCAAAGCTTGACATGCACACAATACAAACGACAACTAAAAGTGTCAGGATACCGCGCTCCTTGCAGCTACACGCGACTGTTTGTCTATACCACGTCCACCCGTTGCTGAAGATCTGAAATCAAGAGGCGGTTGATTTACTCACGCACTTGTTGGTGGTCACATAGAAGCAAAGCGTATGCAAGTTAACTGTGGGACAGCGGATTGAAATCTGGATGATTTGGCGAAGACGCATGCGCAGGTGAGTAGACGGTGACATAGGTACATGCAAGAAAGAGTTGATCGGTGCTAGCAGCGACATGTCCGTACTCTACTATTCGGCAGGAGGCAGCAAGTGCTATCGTTCTTGGCAGGTCCATCGTCATGCTCTATGAGCGAATGTGACCCGGCTGTCACGATGCAGGAGTGAGTTCCGCAACGCGTGCAGCGGTACGATATGCTGTGCATCGATTCCGTGCAGTAGAATCCCAAATATTCGTCTAAACCAACAGGCAGCGCCTCCGAAGCCCAGCTGCATAGCGTCGTGCCAAAGAAAATATCGCAAAGCGGTTAGTTTCAGGATGTTCCACGTGTGTGTTGCTTCACTGCAGTGTTTTCGGGCAATAAAACGGACCAGACGTAGTCGCCATCAAAGTACCTCTGTCCAAGATGCGACTTCTCTGCTTGCTCGGCGGGCGTAGGGCACACAAGTGATCACACGGACGCCTGCGCCTCATTTGTGGAAGACGCTTTGCAGATCAGATATGAAGGCGGTGGTAGAGCAGCTACTAACGAGGCACTGCGAATTCAAGAGCTGTGCTCGCGGTTGTACATGAGAGCGTTGTCAAACTGGCAAACCGCATCTCTCTCTCCCGACAGGATAGAGGGAGCACATACATCAAAATGAATGGATTTACAGACTCTATCGTAGCACCGCGCACGCCTCTCGTACCCTGACAGCTGCAGATACGTATATATATAATGAGAGTGTTAGTAAGTTCGTGGGCAGGAGGAGGATGTGCAGCGGTTCGCCTGCTGTCTCGATGGCCACGAGGGGCTTTGGTAAGGTGATGGCCTGTCGAGCAATGTGCCCGAAACCCCGGTTCTTGTTGAAAGGGGCTGCCCCCCGAACTCCCAGCGCGCCGATCTCACACCACCGCTCTCCTTCTTTGTGCGGTCATCCTGTCCTCAAATCACGTGACTGACTATCACTCTGCTCCGTGTCGTTTCGCCGAAACACCTCACTCTTGAGTTTCCGCCGCCAGGGTAGCGACAGCCGCCCGCCCTTCCGTCGCGTTGAGTTCGCCTTCGACTCTCAGAGCTTCCCCCGCCACCCCGACCCCGAACCCAGTATCGCCCTTCGTGGACGACGAGTAGCCGGCAGTGTTGGGCAATGCACTCCTCTTTCCAGTCAGCATGCGAAGATAGATGGACTTGAACGCGTCGTAACCCCCGAAGAACAAGGCTCCGCCCAGCGCTACCCAAATCACGCGCAGCTTCAGTCCCAGGAAGAGAGCTCCTGGACCTTCCCGTCGCAGAATCGAAGAAAAACAGTCAAAGTAGCCTCGGTACTGCAGAAGGCACCAGCAGCAAGACTACAGGGAGCTACCGACCATTGAATACGCAATTACCGATGCGCGGTGGGAGCTCGGGACGCGCGTAGGCTCGTACGCAGACCAATACTTGATGTAAAAAATACGCAGCAGGTGATGCTGGAGGAATGTACGTCTGTGGCGATACAGGTATGAACGTATGGAGCAGGCAACGGGGTATATGCCTGCCTGCAGGTAAACGTAGCGTGTGACCAGAAAGGGTGCGCTAGAACGAAAACACATTCAAAATGTTTCTGTGAAACAAGATTCGTGAGACGCTTCCACGCTTCCAGATCTTACCTGATATCGGCCTTCCTCCTGAGTCATCAAGCGTGTCTTCACCACATCCAAAGGGGTCGTAGCCACTGCAGCTCCACCGCCTGCGAGCAGCAAAATACCAGCAAGTCGCGCATTCCGTTGACAGGAGCAACCGTAATGTCCACACACAATGCTCCCCTCTGCTTCCCACGGGAAGCATGCACACGGACACTGAAGAACGCACACTGCGACTGACAAATACCTTCGCCAGCACGACTTTTTGACTATCGGAAGCGCCTCCTTAGTTGTGTGTCATATCGTCCAAGGTAGCTCGGCGAGAAAAAATTATCAAGGGGTAAATTCATGGAGTAAACGTGTGCAGCAGGTGGAAAAAAGTGTGATCGGCAGCTCGATTTCTCTCGATTTCTTTTGTCACAGAAAAAAGCAAGCTACGGCGGAAGCGTTCACGGCCGGCGGGATGTTAGCCGGGCAGGTACCGCCTGCCCCACGACCGTTCTCACCCGCGAGGAGACCAGCCAAGCCGGAGGAGATTGAAGTCAAGGCAGCGCTGTCGGAGACACCTAAATGCGATATAACGTAAACGTCACACGGGATTCGTCACGCGGAAGAGGGATAGAGGTTGACTTTCGCTTTGAAGATTTTCTCCGGCGCACTCAAGTACAAAATCGTCAGACATCAGTCTCCATGTGAAAGAAAAGTGGCACATCTCCATAAAAAGCAGAGTATTTTAGTGTGATTGTGGTGCGTACCGAGGTCGTACGTTTCATCCTTACGTTTAGTGTCGCGGCGAGCGTCCCAGCTACGAGGGTTCGCCCGATTAAATATACGCATGCATGCATCACTGCCGTACTCTCCACTGTACGAGTATGTGTTCATATATATATATATATATATATATATATATATATATATATATATATGTGTTCATATATATATATATATATATGTGAATATGCCACGGACGACTCGAACAATCTCGTGGTGTTGGCAGCGTGCCAGGGCAGGGGTCCACAGCTAGACAAAAAGGGGCATCTGGTGCTGCCCTCTGAGTTCGTCGCTTCCCTTCCGCCACTCCCTCTGGCACGAGTTTGCCACTTGGCGTGAATCAGTGTTCTGCGTTCATCGTTTCGGGATCCGTACCGGGCATAGAGCAGAAGTATTTTTTCAAATACTCCCACAGCGCCATTTCGACACCGACGAACGGGAGATCCCTCACAATCGTCGCGTTAAACCCGACAAAGAAGCCTTGCCAGCCATCTCGCCGCCAAATCGCCTGTATCGCGCCGGTCGTCGTCAAATGCATCCCGAGCTGCATCTGCTGCTTCAGCATCTCAAAAGGCGTTCTACAGTTGACACAAGCACACACAACGCGCGCAGGATGGCATGTATGACTTCGGACTCGGATCTGCGTTGTCCCCATCACGGCAAGACCCGTGCGGGTAGCAAATGTCTTCAATTTTTCTTGTCCGCATCTGGCGGTTCCATGCCGTAGGCACTGCTTCTGTGTACAGCAGCCCGCTTGAGGCATCTTCTGAGATGCTTTCACGATAAAACATCCGTAGACCCGTGCAGTGAAAAAGAGGCACCACGGAACAGGCACGCCCTCAACGCTTTTCGCGCCTTCGGCACAATTGCTTCGTTGGGTACAACCCGTGATAGGGGCTCGTCGCTCCAAGCGGCTATCGGAGTGAGTGGGTTAGTTAGCGGCTACTGGTACGACTTGGTCTTGAAGGCTGAAGGCCTCACCCATCATAGAAAGACGGCATCCGGAAAAACACTCCGGGTGACAAGCATACAAGAGACTTACCTAACGCAGCACGACGCGAATTCTGCCACCGTGCTGCATACCACGTAGGTCAGCGCGGGGCTCAGTCGCTGGCCTGCTTCTTCTGCATGACAATCAGCACAGCGACGCAGCAGGCAGGAGAGAAAGACATAAAGTTACAGAGAGAGCATAAGAGGAGTGAAAGACCCCCCCCCTGCCTAACCGCCAACAGGAACTCAAAACAAGCAAGAGCAATCGTGCGCGGCAGCTGCTGACTAGGCGCATACAGGCGAGAGCTCCACAGGCAGCGCGGCCTCCCTTTCAGCAGTTGAAAAACCATCACGCCATCAGTGCACCCGAGACGCACGGAAGATCAATAGAGATTGGTGTTCCAGGCGATAAGGCAGTGCGGTTTCCACGCACCGCTTCCACCATGCGGCCAGTTAATATTTTTTAATTAAAAAAGATTTACTTGAGGAACTGAATCATCTTAGTACTCAAAGGAAAAGGAAACAACAATTATTCCCTTAGTAGTGGCGGACGCGTATGGATAAAAAACGTTGTACCCAAGCTAGACAGCGCGATCTATCTTTCCAACTCCAACAAGGCACTTCACCTGCCACCCCCCGACCTCCCCCCGGTCCTCCGTCGGGGCCTGAATATACGCCTTGATGGAGACCAGCAGGAGAGTACGGAGACAGTGACCGAGGAAATCGAAACCGGAGATCTTCGCGGTCACATTTCTTTTCCTCCGCGGCAGGCGGAGACAGAGGAAGTCAGGTGTTTGCGGAGGTGCTCGCTCCAGGGCTTACGCTTTGCCAGAAACTGCTTGGATCCTTCGTAAGTGACGAAGAAGAGAGCAGACGATGGAAAAGTTCCAACCGCGAGAGCACCGAATCCGGGGTAGTAGCGGTGAATCATTCTACTGAAAATTCCAAAACCTCCACTGAGGCGCGAGGGGAAAAAGCTCGTGGCCAGTTTCGGTCGGTCGGAGCAGTGCTGTCCGCCCGCCCCCGATGCCCTCAGGACGCTGCTAGCTGCGGCCGTCGGGATTTTGCCGCGTTTCTCCAGAACGCAATTGAGGCCTGTCGCCTCCGATGCCGCCACGAGGCCTGTGTGGAATCCTGAACAGCCGCCGCTCGCAACAGTCCTGGTCGCCTGGAGAGCTGCCACTGAGTTCAGCCCCCTCCCTCCATTCGCGTTTTGACTCTCGTGTGGCGACTGAGAAAGGACAGAACTCGACTGCGCTGAAGCGCCGGCCTTCCCGGCAGTAGAGGAAGAAGAAGGGGAGGAGCTCGAGGATGCACAGAAAGGCTGACTTTGACGTGAAGAGTTAGCTGGAGCATGTGAATGCGCTGCAGCCCCCCCGGAGACGGCGAACAGGGTGGCTGAGGCGGACGACGTGTTAGACGAACGAGACGAAGAAGCGGACGACGGCTGAGACCGTAACTCTGCCGCGGCACTACCCGCTGTCGGGGTCGACGTCGGAGTACAAGTAGTACCAGCAGCGGACGTAGCCGCGCTCAAGCCGGATGCCGCCCCTGTTTGAGACGATCGAGGATGCGAAAACGCAGTTGACGGATTCGCTTGACGACACCGAGACGTTTCCGCCTGTTTCCGAGTTTTGAAGACGTCGAGCGGGAACAGCACGGCGTCAACAAAGAGGCCTGTGCAACCACCGGCAAGCAGGTTCGCCCCTGAAACCAACACGGACACACCGAAAAGCAGAAGGCACGGGACGCTTGAAAACTTTTGCACCTACCGCTTACGGCTGCCTTATCCCTTCCTTCTCTGACTGTTGAGCAGCGCCTCCTCTTCCGTGTCCCTCCCATGCACACTCGCGCGTTTGCTCGTCTCGCGACTCAGACGGTCGCACGCCTTTCGCGCGGGTTTGACGCCTTCAGGATTTACTCGACTGCCAGTCTGCTCTCACATGAAGCGTCGGTAAAATAGCTCACACCTGGATCCAGAGACTTCCCCAACTTACAAAACTCAGAGCCGCTCTCCATAGCGACAGGGGAAAAGGTAGCGCCTGGTGCACGGCAACGAGGACAACGAACGCTGCAATATCCCAGAAGCGGCGGGCGAAGTTCCGACGCGCCGGCTGAAGCTCCGGAGCGCTGGTCCGTGCAAGCAGCCTCCGGAGTAGATCGTAACGAAGCGGGTGTGGCAAAACAAAAAAAGTACTTTGGGCAATCTCTGTGCGACTTATCCCACTGAGACAAGTCGATTTATCAAAATCATCACCCTCAGGCGCGCTGACACGCGGAAGCAACCGAAAATCGCAGAAATTCTGACACCGAGCCCGGCCGTCGCGGTTTCGAGGCGTAGTGACTTGGAGCCGGGGACGATGGCATCCAATCCAGTAGCGACGGGAATGAAAAGACACTAGTGCTCGGTCGGGCAGACCACGGTACAAAAATGACAAGATGGAGAGAAAAGGAAACACCCGGCAAGACCAGGCGGCAGAAGAAGAGCGTCGGCGAAACACACCGAAGGCGAGTTTGGAAAAGGAAGGGGTCCTGGCGTATTGTCTACTGGAAGATAAACTGTAGTCCAACAGTGGGGGGATGATGAGGAATGCAAGGATTGGAGATATTCAGCGAGACAGTGACCAAGCAAGGGCACCAGATTCGACGAACACACATCGTCAACTCAGGAGGGCAGACGATGCAGTTACATAATTAGGGCTGCAACTACTGGCGGGGAAGAGCGGCGCATACCTCCCCAGCAGGGACACGGCTGCCGAGGATCACACAATCCACGAAACTTCAACTGAAGCCTGTCTCCAGTTGCACACCCCGCTTCTTCGGCTAGAGAGGGGGAATCAAATGCTGCGATGCAAGGTTTGTGACAGTTTCGCGGGAAATAGTATGCGCATGCCGAGGTTACAGCAGTCTCTGCGATAAATCATGCGCATTCGTCCATTCAGTTCTTTTCGCGGTTGCATGCGTTATGAATCGATGCTGTCTCGCCGCGCACAAAGACGGGATCCACAGGAAAAGTGTTAGCAGAGACGATGTTTAGCATTAGTGGTACACAAGTGCGAGAAGTGAGCTTCGCAGTGCAAGCAACCCACGTTCCCTTTTTCGTACCTACGTATCGCCAGGCATGCCCGGCCCGTCACACCGGCAGTCGACGGCCGTCTGCCCTCTTACTGTCGAGTTACCCAGAACTATTCGAAATTACTTGTACACGGGCGCCAGCGTTCCTCGTGGACCAAAATATATAGCTCCTTCGACTCTACTCCAATGGTCAATGTTTTCTCTTGGTCGACGGCCGCATCTGGTATGTAGCTGAAATTAGCACGGCGTAAAAACCGGTGGCCACATGCTAATAAAGGACGCTTGCACTGCCGGCTCAAGCAGTGAATGTTCTCTTGACGCTGTCGATCGTTCTTAGCTTTGTGCACCTGCAAGCTTAGCGAGCGGGCACAACTGCTGCCGCGGGAAAAGCCGAGCGTGTTAGTATGTGGTATTGCCCTCATACGGAGCGAGGCCCGCAAGTGTACACTGCAACCTGGGTGGCATCGTGTTTGAGCAGAGAAGTCGCTTTCGCGTTTCAAGGAGAAGTGGTTTAAGCATTAAGCATGCCTATACACCTACGAGAACGTTAATTTCCAGGCCCACAGTTCAGCATTTATTTCCGTCTATATGGAGTCGTCGCAGAGGTTATTGGAGGAAATCAGGCTTGAAGCCACAAGTATGTCGCTTGGTGTTGTGCAGTGCTCAATCGCGGATTGCTTTAGCTATGCTTCAGCAGGTTCTGATTGGGAAAAAGGAATACGTCTGTCGTTGTTGCCAGTCCAGCAGCTCTCTTGCGCCGTTTGTTCTACAGAATGGTGAGTAGGGATTGCAGTAGGCCTTGCTCTATTGGATGCGAGCAGCGATACACCCCTTCCGGCGTGTGTTTGTCCAGTGCAGTTGCAGACGTTTTAACGCATATTTCTGATAGTTCAAGATAGACTCAACTAATGCTCGCTCTTGCTGTGGCATAGCAGCACGTTGTAAGCTACACTCACAGAGGCCTCGATCAACTGCAGCTGAGAAGGCACCGCGCCTTTGTTGTAGTGTAAGGTAACCATGCCGATTATCGATGTTCGAGTGCAATGAGCGTCTACAAGGTGATACCAGGGGAGGCTACATACTTTATCCGAACGTCACTATAACGCAGTGTTGCAGGCCCTCTTGGAAGTACGTGGTTCTGCTCTCCCAAAAAGTGGAGTTTCCAAGATCGACAAAGGCGTCCGATCATCGAAGCGGTGCACCTGTGTGTGGTGCGTGTCCGCGCTGGTGTGAGCGAGCTGTGGGCGTGCTTATGCCGCCCAATATAATCTCGGGAAGCAGCGCTGGGGGTGCCGGAATGTGTGTGGGCCGACACTCGTTCTGTGCACAGCAGAATCTCGAGGCGTAGACCCCTCACCAAGGAAAACATGCTCTACAAGAGCGGATGGCGGCCTAGAGGCGGTCGCTAGGCCTGTGTCAGCTGACATGGCGGAATTGAATCAACTAGCAGAACCGTCTTGCGACGATTCGGGAAGGCATTTGTTCTTGGTACGGCATAACAGATGAAGTCCGGACACAGGTGGAGACGCCTTCCACCTTCGCACTCGCTATTCAGCGATGGTGGCGTGGCGGAAAAGAGTCCGGGCGTTGACCTATCTGAAGTGGGAAGGGGGGAGGAAGTGGGCACACGGGCGGACCGAAAGCGTGCAAACCCGGGGCGAAACAAAATTACATCGAGCCTTCAATACCGGTCACTTTGTGACCGGACAAGCTACCTCTCCCATAGTGAGGTCCTCATGACGGCCCTTGAACACAGGGATGAACCAATGTTCCAAAAAACGACACCAAACGGTTATGGACATCAAAAGTGGGGCCCGCGGTTGACACAGGAAATCAGGTCGCCCGGCTAAAAAAGCAGCACGTCTAAGCGGGTGTGACCTCCCACCGACGGTTACTAAAAAGGCTGACCAGCTCCGTGCGGTGACGGGGGCTGGCTCTAAGACTATTCCTGCATTCTTCCCTGTGGCAAGCGGTGTATGCTTGTTCTGCGCACGCCATGGACATGAAACATGTCTGTAAGCGTACGCACAGATTCGCGACGCATGCAGGGCCGCCTGAGGACTTTGCAAGCCCTCGGCTTGCTCGTGTTTGAAATTCATTCGCAATTGCATTCGCCTGCGTCATGTGTCTGAAAAAGGGTACCACGAAAATGAGCAGATCTCGTCATACTATATGATGCATCCTCAAGTGAATCTCTTGCCCTTGGCAATTCTTTGCGACGTTTTCTTCTCTGGAACTCGCGAGGTCGCGGACTGCTGACTGTAGAAAACATCCTCGACAACGCACACGAGACGTACCCGAAACCACCACCCTCTATCAATGCGTGCAAACTGTATTTCCGGGCTCATCCGGCAAAATAGGTCCTCAGCCAGACCATAACAATCGGAGAAGCGTGTACTTCGTTAATGCCGTACAGGCATCGTCTCGCCTGATCCTGAAGCGTGGGATTCTCCATCCTAGAAAAACATGAGAGCCGTTCACATTTAAATGGCCTCAGTTGCGTGGGGTTCTGGTTCAAGACGATCTGCAGCAAGGTCAGGGGAAGTGCAGGACGGCTCAGGGGAGCCTGCTCCCCCTTCTGTCTCCGCCTCGCTGGGTGCGGTAGCACATGAAGCAGGCCGTGCCTCGACGGCGCAGCTCGCGGTATCAGGTTCTTTCAGCATTCTGTCTTCTCCAGCATTTTGCAGTTGCTCAACAGACACCGCGGGTGCCGCCTCTTTGGGAACCACCGGCTCGATCGAGCATGTATCTGTCTGCGGCAGGCTTTGCTCTCGGTCGGGAGAGACGACTGCTGATGTCCCTTCGGAGCATACCTCGTTAATATCAGAAGCAGAAGGAGACGGGAGCTCTGGTGTGCGCTTCTCCTCGAGTGTTGTATCCATTTCCGGCGTGACCGATCGAGAACTTAAGCGAAATACTGGCAATGGGGTCATATCGTTTGACCCTGTGGGCTGCGCGCCGTCTGAGTCCGGTTCGCGGGTGAGCTCATCACCTGTATGGTCGCGTTCCCCAGGGGATTCATTGTGTTTCTCAGGCACCTGCGATGGAAGCGATGGTGTCGTTTTTGCCGTTATTTCAGGCGCCGAAGAGCGCAGGTCGCTCTCCTCCTGAGTGTGTTGGCAGGGAATCGTCGTTTCTGGTGGAATGGCCATAACGCCTTCTTTGTCCCCGTCGGATTCTTCCTCGTCAGCCTCCTGGATTGGTTCCTGACAGATAGCCGTCAAACCCGTAGGCGAGATAGCGGCAGGCAAGAGGAGGCGTCGCAGACCTTCAGCAAACTGGAGGACGTTCACATGTTTGTCGTTCGATGACCACGCGTTCTCGTTGCCAGGTGATGTTTCCTTTTGCCCTTCTCCGTTCACGCTCGCTCCGTATAGCGCAACAACCTTATCCGCAAACTCCATACCTTCTGCCTCTCTGTATACAACAAAGCCAAGACAGAACGCCGGCAGCACAGAGGGTCTCTCAACAGCGTACGTGGCTCGTCAAGGAGCGTCTTGCGGAGGTGAAAGCATTTCTGCGCGAAATAGTCGGCCGCTGTCAGAGCAACCTTTCCGACTACATCCACCTAAACAGTCTGAACAATGCTTAGGCATGTGCTTCAGATTCAGTCCGCGATTGTTGCGTTTGAAACGTTTCAGGGAGCACGCGGTGCATATAGCATGCGTCGCATGGTACATACCGAAGGCTGATGCAGGCAGAAGGGCAGTACGAGCAGGCCAGGCCCACTGTGTACAAGCCCTGATATACCACGTCCGGCACGCGAATCATTGAGTCTGTCTTGAGCCACGAAAGGCATTTATTCCAGACCTAAGCAGACGACGTTCAGAAACAACAACGAACAGACGCAGTCGGACATCAAAGTTCTGCAAATCGGCTCCGTCGTGTCACGCAGTCTCTGACTGAGTTGCAAAGCTGGAATGGTCGTGCAGTGTCTCACCCGTGGAAGCTTGGACAAAATTTCTGCGTGAACAGGCTGGTTACGCTGGTAGTTGGCAAGCACGGCAAATCCATTTTCAAGCACAAGAGCTTCCTCATGGTGCATCTCCATTTTCTTAAGGGTCCACTCAAAAAGCTTCCGACGCTGAACGAAGTCCTCGCACAGCTCAGCATTATCAAGGGGAAGGAACCGGAGAGCGCCAAATACCCAGCACACGTACGTATCCGAGCAGAAAACATCGAGGTCCGAGGCAACGCTGTCAATAGCTGGTTCGGCCGCGCCAGCTTTTACCCATTTCTGATCAGGAAAGACACACGCAAGCGAAGCAGCCAGAATGATTGTTCCATTGCCCGGCGTGTGGTACGTTACTTGTGAATCCTGCGAACCGAAACTCGAACCCCCGATATATTGTAGATCATACAAACTGAGGGAGCAGGCACCCAGAAGACTGCCCTTGACGTGTGCGACAGATTCTACTCTCCCCATGTAACGCTGCTCCCAATCAGTGTATAGCGCACCCGAGGCCGCTGGTAAGAACACGCACCCAGCTGGCGGCGAAGACACGTCTTGAGCAACACTTGCTACAAGACTACGTTAAAGACACCCGTTGTGTCATTAGGAAGCAAAAAATGCTGAATTTTCTATTTCCTCGAACAGATCCCTCACAGTCTTAGCCTCGTAGCATTGTGTATCCCTCTGTCTGTCTCCCCCCCGGACCCCAACTGCCTCCTCCATCAAGTGTGCCGGACAGCTTAACGAGAATCCCCGTCATCAAGGATGAAGAAACATTCACGCAAAAACTTACTTGTGCGTACTCATCTCCGTCTAAGCTAGTGGCAAATATCAGACGCCATACGAGAGTGACGAGCTCGACTGCAAGGAGTTCAGCCTCGTCACCTTGCTGCGCCACAGATTTAGCCATTTCCACATCCTCCTCCGGTGCCCTGCGCTCGCTCCCGTTTTGCTCAGATCCTTCTAGTGGTGTCTCAGGCCCGCTTGTCTCTGTGAGTCTAGCCGCACTATTATCCTCCATGCTGCCACAATCACCAGGGATGACCTGATCAGCATTACTCTTATCTGAAGAAGTTGTCTCATTTGTAGCTTTGCTTGCAGTGCCTTGGCATTTGCCTCTTGCATGCTCTTGGCATCGGCTGTAGTACTTCTTCAACAGGAGTGAGATATCCTCTAGGCCCTATAGAACAACACATATTCCGGGCAAGGGCGTGAAAACAACTCGTACTTTCTGGCTGTTGTTGTGTGCGTAGCGGCTATGTGTGTTGTTCGTTTCTTTAAAAGGATTTCAAAGGCCTGCTAGCGGTGTAAAATACGGCGTGATGATGCGGGGGGAATTTCTACTTTCCAGAAGCGGCGGTCGTTCAGCCACACTCCTAAGCGGCAAGCCAACCGATAGATTTCAAATGTGGTTCATTCAGTCACTTAGAACACACGGGTCTCCCCAGCAGGCTAAGGAGGCTCTCGCTTCTATGCCTCCTCTCTTCTATTCACTCTGCTGGTCAATTTCAAATTTCGCAAGGCCGTGGAAACTGCAAGTCTCACCAGAAATAGCTCATACAATCGTACGGCCTAGGCACAGCACCTACCGTTGATGGATTCCGATACTTACGTGCCGGACTCACAAATGTTTCCACCACCTACACTCGCACCTATTTCAGTTTTAAATTCTATGGAAAACCTCACACTTGGTCAGCCGCTGCCCTTCACGTCCCGCCTGTGTATTATCGAGTGACTAACATGTGTGAAGTTGGACGACTGCAATATCGTGGGCCTCCTCACGAACTTACATTAGAAGAGGCCAGCTTGTTCGACGTCTCATCATTTAGAGACATGTGAACGAGAATAGCCAGCGCAGAGACGCACATGCCTGCATCATCATGATTCTCCCGGAGACAGCCAAGGCAAAGCTCCAAAACTCTGGCCTCCAATAGCGCGCGACGTGTCTGAAAAAAAAGAAGCACAAGACAACCGTTGTGGCCCCTAGTCATCCCCATGGGGTCGCTGCTGGCTGGCGTGGCAAATACAAATAGCAGTATACACTGAGGTCAAGCGGACGCAGTGTTTTCCGGTGATTGCTGCCCCCCAACACAGAGTGAATTAAACGGGGACATTGAATGGTTTCAAGATGCGCTGTTCCACAGGCTTCCTGCAATATTCTCGCGCCAAGAGCTGGAGGTTGGAGCCAGATGGTAGCAGTAGGCTGCCAATAAAAGAGGAGGCACGCTGTGCCGGCAGCATACATCGCTTTCAGCAGTTGGGAGGTGGTCGCCACTCCCCCCAGCCCTTATTGGCGATGACTCGAACTTGACCTTTTGTCACCGCGTTATTGGGAAATAGCTCACTTCATGAGCACCAGTTTCAGGGTTTTGCCATGTACACTCAAGACAGCAAGAGGCTCGGTGGCCATTTTCAAGCCGCCTTGCTCGTGGCGAAAAAGGTCAGTGGAAGCGTCCTCTTACTGGATGGTTCGACTCCATAGGATTTAGTTTCACCAGGAGCCATTCGAGGCGATGTAGCCACTCGATTTTTTGTGCGGCATTGTCTGCTCCGCTTGCTTTCATGACGCACCATACGGCGCGCATCTCTTCCGTTGACGGCTCATCATCTGACGCCACCCCGTCATTTCCGAATTGTATCGCTTCTTCGTTCTTAGTTGTCAAAGCATTTCTGGATACTCCATTGAAGGCCTTGAAGAATGCTGACGCATCGGCCGCCGAAAGCGAAGTGTTCTTGCAGTTGGCCTGTGCCGCCGTCTCAGAAGACAGTGTATCACAGGCGACCTTCGTGTCGGGGGGACTAGCAGCATCTTGCGAACTTGGGACGCTATCTCCGCTCCCAGAAGAACGAAGGAAACTCCGGAAACTGAGCTTCCTGCTGTTCAGCTTCAGGCTCAGGCTCTGGCGTAGTGAGCGACGGGCACCTGCGGGAGAGTTTTCAACCTCCTGCGCCGCAACTCCCAGAGCTGCTGCCGGCGCTGTTGTGGCATGAGCTCCCTCCTCGGACACAGACTCCGAGTTTCCTTCTTCTCGGGGTTTCCCTATGATCTGTATCGCCGCTCCGTCGCCGTCTTCGAGGGCTGACTGATGAGAGTTTCTTATACAGGAAAAACCACCAGCAGCAACCCTCTGCCGCAGACTTAGTGAAGGGCCAGTAGCGCACGCGGCTTTCCTTGTGACGGGGCTGCTAGGCAAGCATGAGCAGGCCTGTCCAGGAGTCGACTGGGTGCAACCCATGGTGTTTCGTTTGAGCACCGCTTCCCTCGAGAAAGGAAGAAAGTGAATCACGTCGTTCCCAAGATTAGCGGGGCTCCTACGTGACGACTTGAAGTGGAAAAAACTGGAAGACAGCGTAAGCGACCACAGCGCCTCACCGTCATGCCTTGACAATGGCTGACGTCGGTGACCTGTGGTGGGCACCGTTGTTGCCCAGGTTAATTATCCCGTGGATGATTTCCCCCGGACCGCTATAGGCACGAAAAATAAATGGCAAAAACGGCCATGCTGGCACGTCGCCTACGAAAAAAGAAAACGTCTGGTTCCTCCACGTTCGTGGCCGCGCCAGTTAGGATGAGCCGGGAGGCTCGAGGTGCCGCTCGCTCGACGAGGTCGGTAGTGAGCGGCGGGGAGCTATAGCAGAGCACTGCGCGTATGCGTGCTCGCACGCGCCTGAGGGTGTACTGATAATCTGGGTTCTTCACAAACGTCAGGTTAACTAGTTCAGAACTTCGCTGCCATGGTAATTCAGCGTCAGTTGTTATTGCCCGCGTATCTTGTGATGTAGTTAAGTATGTGCCCTGGGCTTCGTCCGCCTCAGACTGTGGCACCGAATGTCTGCCGAGGAACGGTGCACTGCGCCGCTGCATGCTGTTGTGCTTATCCATCACTAGGAAGCGACTTTCCGTAGCTTTTGAGTTTTCAAGCTGCACTTCCGTAATCCACACCTGGACTGCGTTATTCACTTGGGTATTGCCACCGAATCGTGCTCCCAAAGAAGGCGCCTGTATCGAAGCTTTCCTTTCCAGGCCATCAAGCTCAGAAACGCGTCGATGCCGGGCAGTGCCAAGTTTGACGGGTCACTTGGGGGAACTCTAGGGTGAAGTTGTTGTTCAACTGTCACGTATACTTCTATGGACTGAGGTGTGAGGAGCACTGCGGTCCGGGGCCCGATTCTTCTGAGGCGAGACACAGTCCGGTACCACTCATTCTCAAACAGGGGGAAGCGTAATGCCAGGACAACTGCAGGTAGCGGACCTCGTTAGTTGGAACTCATTAGTTCGAACTCTGGAGATGTTACTGTCGCTGTGCTCGAGCGTCGCTTCTTCCGGCTTTAGACATTCGTAAGAGGTATACGATTGTGCCCTGTGAGTATTCAAGACTCCCAAGCGGTGTGTAATGTCCAAGAAACAACGTTGGTGCGCAAACCACCCTCAGATGTTACAGACTGGCAAGGAAGCGCGCACGCCCGTAATCAACTCTTCTCAAGAGGGCTCCAAATGCGATGGAAAGGGAAAACACGCCAGCCTGCCCACCCTGCCCTCCCCCTCAAACCGCCGCTGGCTACCGCGTAGAGAGTTGATTCGTATCTTGCCGGCAGCGGCCCCCCCCCCCCCTACCCCCCCGGGTTGGCACATCGGGTGGGGCAATAATCCTGCGGTCCCCAGCAGAGGTAGGGATGAAGGCAAGGTCAGAAGAATAGGACGTGAGTGTGGTCACCCGGACCGCTTAGCTGAAAAACCCGCATTCTACAGGAGGAGCCGGCGGGACCCGATGCGCCTCGAGGTGCCAGCAACGTCGAGATACGGAGCTCTTTTTCATCGCACCCCCCACCATTGTATTCGCATATATATAGGTCCCTAATAATTGAGCCGGTCCAACTGAGAAGGCACTCCGGAGCGAACCGACTGCATTTCGCCACCACGCTGATGCCTCCTTAGGTGCGTGCCTTGCTATAGGGCTGAAAGCATCGACAGATTTTCCTAGGAAAAGCATACAAGAGGGCACTTAATTTAGCAGGCACCCTCTAAAAGGGGTTCGTCTGCTTCCCCGCCTGAGCACCCAGACTGCAAGGAGCCAGTGCGGTACATGATGTGCCTGCTCCTCAGTTCCCTAATCCTCGCTACACACGCAAACCAGTTCTTTTAATAAGATTCCTGATGCGGGAACGAAATGTCCTATGTAACAGGACAAGGGCAGAATATCTTGCTAAAACGCAAACCTGGGGGTGGCCACTATCATTGTCGCAGCGCTTCAGCTGTCGCTCTCTACCGGTCCTTTTCCAGCGAGGCTTATGCAAATCGTGCTTTCCACATGTTTGCTCTGCACAACAATCTCGACAAAAGGACCAGTGAGCTCCGCGAGTGCATCACGTACGCAAACGCGCGAAGTCTTCACGCATTACTGAAATCAGTACAGAAGTGCTACGTTCAGCTGCCTCCCTATCTCAACAGCTACTATGCATAGAAATGTGTACCATGGGGCGACTGCACGTACTGGCATTTCACCGACGAGCTGACCAGTCGAGTGCTTCAGCTCGTCAAAATGGGCACCGCCATACTTCTGTTTTCCTGAAAGCAGCATCCCCTCTCAATCAGTATTATTCGTGAATATTGCGGTCCACAGGGAATATAGCACTTCTTCCAGCTTGCATTCGAGCGACCCTATCCCTTGAATTCAATAACAAACAAGAATGGAGGCGCTGCGGACGGTTGCGCCGTCCGGCACAGAGTATGATGCGAAAGAAGAACTTTCAAATGATGCACATGTGCTGAATAAACAGGAGGCAGAGTAGTGTAAGAGAAGTGGATCAGTTCGAAGACAAAGATGCAAGAGGTCATTAGTGACGACCAAACAAGGTAACAGCAGGCCACATGAACTGTGCACGCCTTAGGTATGCAAGTTGGTGTCGAGCAATTAAAGACGGGGCCCACGACCGTCTTAACGACACAAGGATGTGTTGTACAATTCCCTGAAGTACCCGTCTCCCGCTGAATACACTCCTTGCCTCTATCGGGCGCTGACATAGAGATGTTTCGCCTGTATGCATGCGCCCTACCATAGTGGGAGAAACCCCCTGCGTCTTCACAGTCCATTTTTCCATGCCCCAGGCGCGCGGCCACAAGCCGTGAAATGATTTACCGCTGACAATAATTGCGCAGAGCACGGGAACTAATTATAAGCCAATGCATGCCCGTATAAGGCAAGGAGAACAGTGGAAAGTTGTAGACAGCATTCATTTCTGAATCCTGTAAAGAAACATCTCGATGTAATATTAGAGCACCAGCCACTGCCCGAAAGTCATCAACTCCATGCGCACCTTACCGCTCCTGCAGCATTTCTACTCAGTTGGACGGCGGTGTTTGTTCTAGTGAGGGGAAAAGTCCGAATAAGGCAGACGGGCCACTGTTGACAGCCACCCCTCCTCATTTTTTTCTGATTGTAAACAAAACTGCCTGTGAGTACGCAGCTGGTACTGGTATGGTAAGGCTATCGACAGCACAACCTAAGCACCGCAGCACGGCATCAACACATGACAGGGCCGCTGCGATTCGGGCATTGAAGCCCCACCCCCGTAAACAGAATCGTGTATCTGGCTGTAGCGGGTCCCTCTGGCGGCCAAAAAAAAGCCTAATTATCCCCCCTTATCCCTGAACAGTCACAGAAGTGGTAGGCCCGTCCTCCCCGTCACCCCTGCCAGGATGTACTTGTCGGACGACAAGGCTGGCTCATGCGGCGTTAGCGAGAAGTCGCTGGATCGCCGCGGTTCACATAAAAACACTACCAATCGCGTAGATGTACTCAGGGGCGGCGCCAGGGCTCGACCGGCCCCCCACGAAATCCAGCGGTCATCCGTGTGGGTTCCCTGTTCTACCACTTCAGTGACGCCCGGGTGGTTCCAGAGCCGCGGGTGAGTACAGGAAGGATGCTCTTGAAATCGGTGTACAGTTTCTCCCACGCCGTTTCTTCTTTCATAACCTCCTGCCACCAGTCATGCGCAGGTTCCTTGACTTTCCGCCCGCGTCCCTGCCGTGAAAGCCTCGCCTGAACTTTCTGCATCCTTGTGGCCTCCCTGTCTGACCTCTTTGAAGGACCAGACGGACGTCCCTGAAGAAATTTGTAAGCCAGCTCCACTTCCGGCCAGCGCAGCGGATCTTGAAAAACAAAGGATGACTGAAGAAGATCGGCCATACCTGTGAGTGGCTCCTGTCGCTCCCATGCCGGCTTGCGCGACAAGGTGTCTGCGTCCCTCCTTGTCTCTTGCTGCCTGGTATTGTCCTCTCTGATCCCACTTTCACGTGGGTTCGCCGCATGCTCGACCCCTGGTTCGCCTGTGTTTAAGAGAGGCGCGCTCCCATCAGTTGCTGCCCGATGTTTTTTCGTTGACACTATCGATTTGCCGTCAGACAAGGTCTTACACGTCGCTCGCTGGATACCCTCGTGCGCCAACGCCTGCCCCGCCCCATTTAAACAGCCGCCGGGGCATGCTGCCAGCTCAATAAAATGTGGAAAAGGTGTTTGCCCGCGTTGGCCCCTTCCGCGAGACACAGGAACCACGTCTTCTGCACTGTCGTCCAACTGCATTTCTGCGTGTGGAGGGTCACTTTCTCCGCGGTTCGCAGGGTCACGTGCAGTAGATCTGAGACGGTCGCGAGTGGTATGCAGCGATGTCTCTTCCCGGACTTCACGTTTGAGCCGCTGGACGACATTTTGAATGTTTCTGAAGCCGTAAGCGATGGCGAAGCGCAATTTTTCTTGACCATCGACCACCAGGGCCACTTCTTTGTAGTCCTCGTTTCGTCCTTCCTTAAACTGGAGAGGGCCCTCAACATTGATACCGAACAACTCCCACGCAGCGCGACGGAACACACGGTCTGTATATCCTCCACTCCCTGACAGATATTCAGAAGGGCGAAGCAGTTGCCCTCGATCATCCTCAATTGGTGGTGACCCAACACTTGCACAACCCCTGGATTGTTTGTCGCCAAGAGCACGCGTACGCGATCTGGTAAAATCAGATCCAGCATGGAGAGGAGAATCTTTGGATGCACCAGTCTCAGCGAGAGACGAGTCACCTACGCCATTTGCAGATTTCACTGCAGGAACCCATGAGAAGAGGTTGTTTTGCCAGAGTAGGCTTGAGAAATCATCTACAGGAGACTCGCCGAGCTCGTCAAAAGTAACGCCTAGCCGCTCCATTAGTGTCAGGACCTCGGTTGTAGCCAGCACAAGGTCCACATCAGGAGTATCGCCACTGTGGGAACTACCATCACGCTCCGGGGACTCACTCCGTTGTGCGAGGGACGACGGCGGCAATTCACGTCCTTCAGACGCCATTTCCACGCCACTTGTTCCTGTGGTATTAGATGTCCGAAATTCCGGTCTGGCAGCTTCAAGCTTTTTGTCAAAACATGGCATAACAGACACGTGATATATATCCTCAGCTGAAGCTTGTTCGCCCCAGATTTGACGTGTTGCGCTCACTGATGGTAAAAAACCTTCTGGGTTTCCACAATAGGAGGCATCTGTCGCCGTGGGTCTGTCGCCCTCTGCGGTTGGAATCTTGTCCACTGGTGAGCGCTTCTCCGATTCGTTCGCCACTGCAGTGAAGGGGCAGTGCTGTGCCAAAACCTGTTTCACTGCCAGCGGCAGAAACCAATTCGACAATGGGATGGAAACCCGCCAACTGAGGAAGAACAGGCGCATGTTATGCGATTCGCGTAGGAGGCCCTTCACCAGAACCCCCTGCAGCTGCTGGCTGCTTCGAACGCGGCTAAAATAAGGTAACAAGGAGGGATCGAGGCTTTTCTCCGCATAACACATAAGCCCTGGACAAAAAGAGGTGAGGACGGGCAGGAAACCGCCACCGGAGACGGAAGCGGGGCTCGCCGCGTCCACCAGACGGCCGGAGGCAAGGGATGAAGACACCATACCATGATGCCCGCGACGGCTGACATCCCCCGAACCACATTCATGAGTTCTGCTCCCTGCTTGTTGAAGCTGTGCCTCTCTGTAACGTCTTACAAACTCTCGCTCGGCCTCGAGTACAGCGAGAGCATCGCTGACTTCGGTGTGTAAGACGTACGTTGCGCCGGCTAGTCGAAAGAGAGTTGAGAGTTTCCGGAGCATCACATTGGGAGCACAACGGAATTCATGCGCGAGAGCCGTCACAGACTGGAACGAAATCGACACCACGGTTACTGGTTTCATCGTTGATTCCCGAACGGATGATAGAAACTGGTCTACTGAATGCTGATCCAACAAGACAGCTTCTGCCGACGTAACACATCCACTGCAAGCCAGGCAATCGTACAGTGAAACCCTGGCTATCGCTTTGGGAGAATCAGACAGTCCTGATATATTCGTTTCCCCTCCATTTCCCTGTTCATGCGACACGTGCCCTGTCGACGGTCCTTCTCCACCTCGCGCATGCAGGCCCCCGGCAACGTTGTTTCTCGTAGCTGTCCCTGCAGTACCTGCGCTCCCTGTTCTCTCAGTGCGGATCAAATCTGCTCGCTGGTAGGAATTAGCGTTTTGCGAGCTCTTCAGCGGCAAAACGACCCTCTCCGCGTCGTTTTGGCCGCCCGAAGGCGTCGCAGTTCTCTTCCCCCCTCTATATGATCCATCGTTTTTGACGCCGCTAACACGAGCGGGCCTGCCAGGCGGCACCCGCTGGTTAGACGAATCAACTATAAGCGGAACAACACAATTCTGTGAAGGCGACAAATAGTCGTCCAGCTCCGCAAGCTTCAGAGCTGCACTGAAAGATATGTTAGAGACGGAGGCCGGTGCCATGGAAGCCGCGCGCCACAATATTTCTGTCGAATGTTTACTCGGTATCGTACACCACAGGTGCGAAAAAATGTCCTGTAAAATCGACGATGCACGGGACAATTCCGACCGCATCGCAAGCGCGTACCGCAGCTGCAAGTATTTTGTCGTTGTCGCAATTGTGCATAGGAAAACAGCACGACAGGCGTGATTTCAAGGAATGCATGACCTCAAAACCGCCGCCAGACGAACAATGCACTGATTCACAGCATTACATTATAGCTGTTATAGTATTACCACTGAAATTTACAAGTGCAACCTGTGACTCATGAGTCCTGATAATCAGCTGTTGCTGTCGCGAATGCATGCAGTTGGTCACACCCAGCCGTTGCCCAAATAGCACACGTTCCGGCAGGCATGGAGGGCAGGTACCTTCAATTCTTCATCACTATTCTCCCCTTATTTTATTCTCTCCTTTTTACGATGCTCGCCTTTGTTATATGATTTGTTTCTCGTGGCGTAGGATGGGGCGTCATTTCAGGCAGGCTACTCTGAACTTACTTTCGACGCAGCGCTTACGCGAGGAAGTGCACACTGGTGGACTTCTCAAAAAAGCCGCAACATCAGTATGTACCTGCTGAGGCAGAGCGGTTCAGTTTTGCAGCGGGGTAACAGAAGCGACAATCCAAGCGTAGCACGCCTTCGACATACCGTCGCCAAATGTTTTGACGCCATTTGCTTCGTTCCCAAGAGGACGCTCTGAGAAATTAATGTGGCCGTCTGTTGCCATACGCTGTAGAGACAGTCGGCATTGCCGAGCGTACAACGGGAGAGCTTTCAGCTTACCCGACCAATTACCTTTGGTGCTGGAGAGACAGCGATGCTTGCAGCGGCAGCGAAAGAATGATTGGTGTCATGAAACTACCGGGAATTCTTGCCGCCCTCTTTTTGCTCTGCGGGGCGCTGGTCCGTGCGCATCGTGTTTCGCCCGCCCAACAAGACGATGTGACTGTTCTCGAGTCGCCACTGTTCAATCCGCTCTCGAGTATAGCTTATCACGTCCTGAAAGTTGCTGAAGGCCTCCCGAGGGCTCAGAGACAAGCGTTCAACGATGAGTCGCTCACCAAGCTATTACAGACTTTTGAAGTCCGAACAAACAGACTGAAACCCCTGGTGGAAAACGTAAGCCCATCAGTATTGCCGTAAAAAAACGAAACGATTGCGGTGCGTGTAGGTTTTTCTGCTAATGTCGAAGAAGGAGCGGACAAAAAGCGACTTGGAGATGTTCCAGAGCGGCATTGAGGCAATAGAGAGCATTTTTTCTCAGGTGAGTTAGCGCATGTTTGCCCTGGTCCGAGCTGACACGCCGCCTTCCAAAAGCTTCACCGCAGCGGAAAAGAGATCGAATCCCTAGAGGACAAAACCTCCTCCCACCGTCTCTGTGAATCGATTCTACTCCATGTACAACAGGGACTGCCAGAGGCTAGGGGTGAGCGATTCGCACTTTTTCCGTAATGGTACCGCAAAACAAGGCGAAGCTTGCCAGCACTGAGGACGGCCAATTTAAATTCGTCAGAAGCGCTCCCATCCGTCGTCCAAGACTTCGTTGCCGCGGAATATCTGCCGAATGCAGAAAGAGTGTACAGCTTGAACCAGAAGCTGCAAAACGCTCACAGTGACGATGGAATTCCGAAGTCTTCCGCGGACGAACTGTTGGGGGACTGGCAAAGAGCCCATGCAGGCATTCAACGTTCTGGAAGGAAGATCCTTGCACTAATCGCTAAGGTCAAAAACTCAATACCTCGAGTGCCCTCCCCCGATGACTTCGAAACTCTGGCGGCCGCCATTCACTTTATGCAAAAGGTCCGCATTATCACTTCATTGCGACTACATAAAAATCCTGTAATTTGGCTCTATATCAGGATGTAGCCGACGACGTCAAGGTCTGTCGTTCTGGTTAGGAGAGCAGGGGTATACAAGGACTAACGCTTTTGATGTTCGCAGACGCACAACTGGGAGACACTGCGGAGACGGCTTGATGCTGCACAAAAAAGGGCTCTTACGCTGCTGCACAACACTCGGCCTCCAACAACAAAACCCCACAAAATCGAAGGCCTCGACTTACCAATGGTGACTGATGTCATTGCTGTAGGACTCTGCAATGATAAAACGCGTGTTTTTAGGGTATTAGCCTAGTCAGCCAAATCGAGAACATCATTCCAAAAATCAGCGAGGTACACAGTGATTTACACGAATCGGAACATCAGATTAGGTGAGGCTAGAGAAACATTTCGTGGCGTGACTTTTGTAGTGCAGGCGTCTTCTAGGTTCCTGTGGAACAGGGCCGATCGCGAAAAGCGGGAGAAGGAGGAACCTGTAAAAAAAAACGCCATTATCATGCGCAACCTAAACAAGTAACTCCCTGCCGCACCCTTATCAAGCCAACTCCTCTCTAGTCCCCCGGATGGCTCCAGGCTCAAAACCGATTTGCTCACCATGAGGAAACACATACGTCATGACATGGCTTCATTCCTTGGATTAAGCCCCAGAAGTCCTTCGAAGTCGAGCACTCTCGATCTTATGGCACCCCTCGAGAGATTCGCGCGACTGGAGAGACAAGTTCGCGAGGAAAAGCAAGGAACAGCGTTCAAACAGGAGCTTCATCGGCTGCGACACCTTCTGAGTGACCTTCACCGGGACGCGTCAAATCTCCGCAGGCTCACTCAGGTATGCCTTTCGCTGCCAATAAGAGATGGGGTAGTCGCACAAGAGATGTCCGCAGGATCCCAGCGTCCCTCCGAGTGCAGAAGACGAACTCTGATCTCTAGTCACGCGGAGAATGGGCTGTCCTGAATCAAGAAGCTGGCGAAGTACGGCGCAAGACACACCTTATTTTTCTGACGGCAGTATATCATCCGAGTTATATATTTGCCTGGCAGGAGAACGCAGAGTTCCGCAGATTCTCGCGGCGGGGGATATAGCTATTTATGGGGAGCATGCTAGGCATTTCTGCGATGTACTGCCGATCATGTGCTGGAGTCATTCAGTGCCATCGAACTGGCCGGAAAAAGATGAGATTACCTGCAAGGAAGCTCTACCATTGTCACCGCGTAAGCAGTATACCGGACATCGACCAGTATCTGCGTTTCATTCTGATTGACACTTCTCCGCCCGATTCATGCCTGGTGTCCCTAACTCTTCTTGGCCCTTATTGCGTAGACGAAAAGTGCCAACTCGTCTTTCTCATTTATGCAAAAACACGTTCCTTGCGCTCACCTTGTGTGTTTCTACTCAGCCAACCGCGCGCCCGTGAGAAGCAGAATACCCGACCTGCCTATGTATAATGGAAAACAGTTTAGACCACGCAACCGTGACTCTTTTTCCATAGTTGCTACCCATTTTGCTAATATACAACTCAAAGATCTCCTGAGTAGGCACCGAGACCCAAAACTGCTATCGCTTCTTACATTGCCTGGTGTGCGGAATGGATACTCCGCTGGCACCTTTCGCTTGTGGCAATACGGGCAGAACGTTTTGCGCCCATATCGCATTCAGCATGCCGGCAATACGAGAGCGACATATCATGGTGTCCCGCTCCCCCTGCGCAAAGCATACCGGCTTCTACAGACGTGCGGAACGAAAAGGCTGTTGGAGAACATTACAACTAAGTGATCACCGCGGGTTGCCAAACAAATCACGGAACGGAAAGATCTCCTGACACAGTGTGTATTCATTGGGTCGCAAGCCGCTTCAAAAACCCCCGAGGTAGAGGCTCCATACCTATTGTAGGCTGTCAACGGAGGGTTGAGATTCACCCCCTCGATTCTATTTCTTCCATGAGCACCACAATTACTTGGCGTTGAGAGAGAGGCACAAGCCCGGGAAGTGTGCACCGTGGGAGTACGTCCTCGCCTCTTCCAGGGGACGTTTGCTCAGGACTCTAGATATGTGCGTGTCAATGCATCTGTTTCGACGACGCTGAAACGAGCATCGTCCCCGCGACATAACGCAGTCTCCCGCGTCTTTGATGCATCCGGATTCAAAGCAGAGAGCACCGCCGGGCGCCCGGTTATTTTTAAGCCGTAGTCGGCATGTTGATTAGGGGTTTCCGCAAGATGAAGTTCCCACCCTGGGATAGGTTGTGGATTTGTAACGCGTATGGGCGCGGTATCCACAACGCCCCCTGGCGGGCTTGACAGTTGAAGAACGACAGGTCCTCAGAGCCGGACGGTTTTAAGAATCCCGCTAACCCCACTTTTCTCCGGTGGTCGGCGGTAGCTGATACCAGCTTGTATCCGCCGAATTGAACGCCAACTCCTCGTTAAGCATGTAGCGTAGGCGCGTACGCTATGGCAAGCCAGCCCCTGCGACATTCCAGGCGTAAGGCAGTTCACAACGTATCACCTGATATGACATGTATCTGTCTTGACACGCGTTTGTGAAATAATACCACCTGTTTTCTGTCAAGGGATGCGACATCTTCCGCGGCCTTGCGCCACCGTCCTGGATGATGCTATAGGGTTCATAGGGTTCACAGCCCGGGTAATTCGCTTCCACCTAGTGCCAGGCGCTGTAGCATAACTCGCTGCTCGGAGCTAAAGATTTGGGCGCCGTTTACATTGCAGCAGGTGGTAAGCCGTCGAACGGCTTGTTTTCCACTCATGACAATGAGCGTCCTTGGGAAATATGGTGTGCTCCCTAGTACCAATATTATCAGAATCTTCGTCTCCTCTCCATTACGGTATCGCGCCTAAATCTCTAAGGCTCGCCGTGGCACGCCGAATGAGGCGAGGACGGCTCGTGAGAGGAAGCCGAGTCTGCTGACTGGCGCGACACCTCGAAAGACGGCTATTTCTCTGGTAGTGTCCTTGCACTCCCAAGCCGCCGAGCCATGGTTGACGATTACGGCACCTTGCGAGTCCAAATCAGTCAGTCCCGCCGTGTTGCGGAAATACAAAGGCGATTTTTTTGCATGCCGGCGCGATCTGACAAAATAGTGCGGCAAAAGAATAACAACCGATGGCCGAGACTGCTCACTGTCACCACATTCCGCAGATGCCACTTATGGTTCCTTTCATGAGACGCCGTTGGACCACTTCATTCACCGCTCCAAACGGCCTCATCACAAAAGAGCCGCACTACCAGCAGGCCAAGGCCGCCTTGAATTTCAGGCGAAAACATGCTCGAGTGATTCACTCGTTATCGAAAAAGTGTTGAAGAAGGTCGTCCGCTAAAGACCCCCTCAGAATTCTTCACTCTACGTGAGTCGGGTGAACGTGAACACGGCGGAGACCGTGAGCCTTCGAAGCAGCACCTTGGTATTCTGTAGTCCCTGAGGCAGGGCTCGTGCACGCCTACTTCGTGTAGCCTTGGCGACAAGAGGGCCACTGGAAAAGAATATCTGTATCGGTAGGGCAGTTTGACTCCATGCATGCTAACGGCTAACGCTGCTGAGATTGCCGCAGACATTAAATAGACGACGGCGTAGAAGCACACCGACCTGCGAAATGGAGACAGGTCCCCGAGTGCGCAAAAGGTGCGGTCTCCCCCGAAAACTGGCAGGGGCCAAACATGTTTCACATGACCGGGCATGCTGTCGGGCCAGGTGGCATCGTGAGTCAAGCTGGTCGACTTGTTCCATATGTGTCCAGAAACAGAAGTGAGGCTCAATCGCGTTTGGCACACGGGTCCGGCGTATGAAGGTTATAACCAAACCATGTTTTTCTTACGACATCATGATAAGCTACTGCCATCTCTGTACGAAAGTGCGCCGGGCTTAGTAGGAGCGGCGACTAATCTGGAAGGCCGCAATGAACCTGAGGCAATGATGATACCACACCATTGCTGCTGTCGCGTCAAAATATTTTTCAACCACTCTCCTCGGTAGCAGCAATCGATGAGCTGCCTTCGGAATCATGTGAATTGTACGTAAATCGGTGATTGCCTTACAATGAAACAACGCGTTCACGTTGTTCACGATACAAGCGTGATATAGCCAATATTGCTCAATGCCTCTCAGCGTCTAGCGTGCATGTGGCGGGATAGAATATCCCTAGGTGCCAAACCTGTTTTGCACTAGTATCTGGTGTAGCGCGGGTGCGCAGCAGATTCTGCGGTTGAGCGACATGAGCATCGCGGCGGATGTATACCTGAATGAGGCACTTCTGCGTAAACACGGACTGGTCGACCCTGGGCTAGTTCCGTGATTGAAGGGGAACTGGGGCTATGTGACTGAAGCGGCAGTGAAGCGGAACTAGCCGATGCTATTATAGCATCGGTAACATGAAGCTGGCACGACGTTTCTATCTCCTTTTTTCAAGTAAGGCACAATAAGTTGCAAAGTGTCAGACAGGTCGGCATCCATCCGGGAACCTCCACTTGGCTGTGCCCAGCTGAGCAAGCGGGCGTCTCGCGTCTGTACTTGTTTAGAGGAGCACCACCGTACCGGTATTGGTTCAAAGACTTTTAAAGGCGCCGCCGTGGACATTCCTCACGTTCCACGGTATGTAGGTTTAATCAGTGAGACAAGGCTTCCACGGCGACGCAGCGGCGCTGGCGTTTTGGAGTTCCATATGTCTGATATTCGCTTTCGACCTTTTTCTAAATACAATGACTTACGTAGCCATCAGTTGCGTGTGTGGTCAAGCTATGCTGCGTGGATAGCAGCCCAAGAAACGGTTTGCTGCCGCTTGGAGAGAACGATCTTCCTTGTTGCTGGTGTTGAACCCCATCGGCTGTCTCACAATCGCCATACTGGGATTATATTATCACATCGACTTACAATCTTGAGCCTCCTGCCCGCGTCAATGAGGCGGCTCTCTACGTCGACGACCTCGTGCCAACAGCAAGCTAGAATGCCGGTAGCTCCTGAAGTGACATGGACAAGACACTACAAAAAACACGTCAGTGCGAACTTTACATGATCTTTTTCAACAATCCAAAGCCGGTGGCAAACTGCCATCGCAACCTATCCAGTCGAGCTCAACATAAGCTTCTCAGCAAGATTTCAAGTCTCACAGTGAGTCGCCAGTGTCCGCTGTTTTCAGGATCCTGCTCTTCTTTTTTCCCAAGTCAGAATCATTCATGGATTGCGCAAATTAGAAGCAGAATTATATACCTGTTTGGCAAATGCTCCACACATGGCCTAGTCATCTTTTTCTGAGATTTGACACGTCCGACGCTCTGTCGGTTTTGCTGTGACTGCGTGTCGTTCAGGCCTGTCCCGGGAAAAAGTAAGATGAAACTAAGCTACTTCTCAGTAACGCAACCAAACACGTCTCCACTACTGCAGGTACAATGAAAATCTCTTGCCTGGCACGACAATGCAAAGGACAGATACATAATAGCGAGTATTCGAAAAGGGCGGAGAATATGTTTTTACATTGGGGTCGCCTGCCGTGAACAATCGTGACACCGTTCCTAGAGGCATCGAATGTTTTCAGGAGATTGCACAACATTCCGCGTTTTTGGAGAGCACCAGGTCGAGCGCGGGACGACAGCTCGGCTACGCTTTCGGCATTTCACCTGTTGCTGTAGTCGACGCTCACGACGTCTGTCCAGCGCGCGTCTGAACAGCTTGTGCTTCTTAGGTACATCATGGTATATAGTCTTGAAACCGGTCGCCTGCACAAGCGGGCACGAGGCGAGCATACAAAATACTGCCTGCGAGACGCAATGCTAATGCTGGTCACCTCAGACAGACTCATCACCTGTTCGATTTATTCAAGGTAACCGCTGCGCCGGCGACGTCGGCCTGGGCAGAACGCTCTTTCAAGACACCTGGCACGGTGAGGGGCGAGCGTCCATTGTTCGCGTAATGAGATGTGCGCGGTCACTACCGCCGAAGTGACAACGGCTCAAGGTTCCACGCCGCGAGTCTCAATCTGAGGAATCGGTGCACCACAGACGATAGGTTCCAGCTGCGAGGACTTTTTTCCGCATGGCAGCTGCTGTAATGCCGCAGGTTCGTGAAGCATTTGGACCCCATGCGACAGCGCCCTCGCCAGTATGGGCGAGTCCGTTTGTCTGGTTTGGCAGAGACACGGCGCGTCTGCACCTGGGCGAACAGTGTTCCATCCGCCATTCTTGCATTCCTACTCTTACGGGCGTATGTCCGGTAATTGGCGCAAGCACGAGACGCCATAGAAAAAAGATGTGCGTCGTCGATCAAGTGCTTAGTGCACTCGGTTGGATGTGGTTTTCTATCATTCAGAGGTTCGATATACGGGAACCTCATGTGCATCACTACCGAATGTAGATAACTGCTGCATCCTCACACTGCTTTCGCATGCACGACAATCATCCTTTTCTCGTCACGTTTGGACATCAATGCGCGATGCTGTTGTGCCTGCTAACAATGCCAAAAGCAGCCGCGCTACCAAGATCAAGCTGGTATTGCCAGCGAAATCAATAATGGGTCAACTGTCCTTGCTGACATTTTTGTTAACACCGCTACAGAGAAGTAATAACCACGAAGCGCGTGATGCGGCAGCGTGTTACCAGTGCGGACGAAAGTGGAGAAACGAGTCATCTTGCGGCAACGGTTGGGAGCCTCGCACAAACCGTAGTCCGGCATGCTGCTGTGCTGGCCGACGCTCGTCAACAAAAGGGCGCAATGAAGACCGGGCGCATATGCGTCTCTTGCGTCAGACCATTGAACGAGACAGAAGGCGCTTACCGACGGCAGCCAGCTGCTTTATTGTCTTGTGAAACAGCCGGCGCGCTGCCGACGACGCCACAACGGCAACCGCCATGACGAAGCGTGACGGCGCGTACCCTGCTCCTTTAACGGGCGCGGTTTCCCGCAACTAGTTCACGACATGACAGCGACGTTGTATTGAGCCAGGAATGCCGGGCGAGGCGAGAGGCTTGACACCTTCTCCTGGGAAACACCTACGTTGGCGCGTCAGCGTCGGATCGACTGTGCCAGGCTAGGAGGCCGACAGCTTGGCTTGCAAGGCTCGAAAGATAGCAGAGGCATCACATATCGGGTGCCACGCTTACACGTTTCATAAGCGCACAAGGATCGTTCAGTTTGTGATCCACCGGTGTCATGCTGCACCTTGCGGACGTCTACCCGCACCCGATTTTTTAGTTTCTGAATTGCGGCTTTGTCCAGGATGCGCGCGGTATTCCCACGAGTCAGCACTTGTTCGTTTATGCCACGACCGTTTTCCAGAATATCGTGAGCCCATCATATCTCGGACAGTGCAGCTTTCGTCAGCCACCCGGATTGCCTTCATACGCGGCCGAGTCATCAGATCACCCATGTCAAAAATGTCGTTTTGCAAGCAGTGCGCGCGCGCAGATCACGAGCCGCACTGTGGCATTCACTGTCACGAGACAGCGTTGGCACTTCCGGACGTTTGTCAACCAGTTTTTATACGTTTCCGCGCTGCCGTGTGCCGGGGTGTCAATGCGTGTTCGCCGCGCGCAGCCGCGATGAAGCATTTCTTCTTTTCGGTGCTGGCCAATTCTGGCACCAAGCCATTTGCTCGAACCCTGAACTACTGACCTGAGCCCTGTCGTTCTGTCCGAGCGTCCAGATTAGATCCCAGTCTGTCATAGAACGCGATTAAGCCAGCTATCACACGCAGTTTTGGTTGGGGCGCGTAATAACTCGGAACTTTTTCAAGTTTCTTCAACCACAAGGCGTGAAATATTCAATATTCTCGGATATCCGGCGCATGGCGTACAGAATTGGGAGTAACAGCGCTGGTCGCGTCAACCTGTAGTAGATTGCAGAGTGGGTTTTTGTTCGCGGCAGTAGCAGGTATAACGAAAAGCTGAGTTAGCGCAAAACGGTGGGTGCGCAAAGGCGCGTCGTGTGACGTTTGGATTCTGGCGGCTGTGGTGTCGAGCCGCAGCTGCGCACAAGACGCCGTTGTGAGCTCGACAAGGGACGGCTGCGACTACTGAAAAACAGAAAAAAGAAACACGGCCGCTAACACACACTTCATGCACAATTGTGAGTGTCTTGAAATGCAAGATACTCAAGCCAACTCAATGCCTACACACAGCGGGGGCCGTCGGAGTGACGCCCGGTCATATGCTGTAATCACTGGACACACTTGTCCACTCTTGTTAGAGCAGAAGCCTCTACGCTGTGTAAAACTCAATGACGGTCGAAACTCAATGACTCGGTGAGGCAAAAAAGCAATCGAGGCCTGGCGTTGAGCAAACCGACTGGAAGCAATTCGTCGGTTTGCAGCAAGCTGAAGCAAACTTTTTTTTATAATAGATGGCTTTTCATGTCGGGCTCCAGAAGATTTTCTGCGCTACTACCCAATTACTTGCTAGAGATGGCCTATCCAACGCTGCGCAAAGAGATGAGAAACAATGGGCTCGTGGTGCTTCTCAGAAACTTTCAGCTTCGGCTGTTTTTGGAACACAGAGCCAGTTGCTTTCTAACGCGAGCTTCTTGCGCCGCGGCAGCCGGCAGCTGATTGGGCAGGAGGCAAGTGGTATTTACAAAATATGACGACATGACACAGCAGCTGATCATCTGTTGACATACGAGGGCTGGATGACAAATCTCTTCACAGCGCCGTGAATGACGTGATCTTGCTACGCTAAAGCCTCTTTGCCGTTGCACAATAGACACCGTGGTCGAATCCATTGGACGCTTTACCCAGAGTCGCTGCTCGTTCGATGAGCCAGTTGGAAAAAGCAGAGCAAAAAAGGCGCCTCCTTTTGTGCGGGTGACGCCGCCAGGAGCCCGGAGCCAGCACGCCACAATCGAAGAACATGACGTCGACGCGTCAGTTCTGCAGTTTGGCCCATTGAAGGCATTCCTCCGGCGACTGTTTGGTGAGTCGAGGAATGTGTCAAATACCCCCAACCGTGACACGCGGAACCGCCCCAGTCGGATCATGTGGTTTCCGCTCTTCTTTCCACAAAGTCCGGGTAAGCGGTGCTTCTCTTTTCAGCGCACAAGCGTAGCGCCGTCCATTACTCCACGGCGGGCGATTTCAGTGAAACCCCACTTACATAATTCTCAGTAACGAAAGTGGTACTCTATTGATGTTATCAATTTTTGCACGTCAGAGAGCGGCGTCCGTGATTGGCTTTTTCCTTTTGTTTACAAGGCGCCGGAGATGCGCTGTTCCAAGCGACGTCGCTACCTCAAATAGCTGCATTGGAATATCGTTCCTTAACGGAGGCCTGGCATATGGTTTCACGCTAGAAATATGCACGATGGCTCTTGGTAATTCACAGCCGCGTCAGTGCCAAGAACGACATGCCATGAATATGCCTAGCTGAGAACACAGCGGTTGGCGTGTGAAGCGGTTGGACGTTTGCTTCGAAAGCTGTTTGCGTCCTATGGTCGCAATCGCGGCCACACACATTTCAGTCGCTGGCGCACCTGCACCAAGCGTGTACACTGGAAAGCTGCGCGGGCCTGCTGTGCTGCTGGATACTGTCAGAGGCGACCGCACCGATTCACACCCAAGCCGTAACTGTTTTTCGCGGATTCTGCTAGTCTTGTACAATCTGGGGAAAGCAGCTATTGCATTTGTTGGACTTAGGCGATGGCTAGGAACGTGACAGATGTCACCACCGTTGCCGCCAAATCACAAGTCTCCGTTATTCCTAATTCTGCTAGTCTGATTTGCCGATGTGACTTATATGCAAGGCTCCAGTATCAGCGTGGCTTGTGTGAGGGAGCGTGGCCCGGCTACCGGAGCCTGGGAGTGCCTTTCGAGCATACCGTGACAAGACGCAGCTGCTGCGATGCAACTTCAGGAGTGCTGATCAGAGAGAGGTATGCAACGTTGACAATTGCTGAGAGTCCTTCGCAGCTGGCCATTTTCAAGTGAACGTGGGGTGAGACATGCATCGTGTTTCTATGTCGAACGACGGGCACGACATCATACAGAGTCGGGCGAAAATATTGCTTGACGACGCCGCACCCCTTACGGATAATAGGGCCGCTTGGCCTTAGCACCTGAGTGCTGCCTACCCAGCAAACGCACCACCACCACTAAATCGTTTTTCAGGCATTAGGAGGCTTTGAGGGTCTTGCTCACTGGGCTGGGAAAATGTATGGTAACCGCAAGAGTGCGGTATCTGCTGCCTGCCGTGCTGTCTGCGTCACCCATTATCGTCTCGACAAAAGCGGTGGCGCTTCCAGGGATTGGATCAATATCGCACGAGTTGGCTGCGTGCCTTGTGAAATGCCAATGTTGGGGATTGTACCAAAGCTTAACGTCAAGCTCTTATTGAAAAACGCATACCACTGCTAGGCCATCCGGACAGGATCCGGGCTACTAGTGCCGTGTCCGCCGCTGATGTTGTCGAGCTCCAAAGATAGGAGAGATAAAGTCAGATTTGGATGCCGTTGCTTCCGGCAGCCCCAGTTGAAAGAGCTGCTCGTCCTTTCAGCCGGTTGAATAGCTAGACTGCTCGACAGGAGGTCTCTCCACCTCACATGGGGCAGGGTTGTCCTTCTAGTTTGCACCTGGTGATTTACTCATGGAATGTCTACGTACGGAAGGCGTTTGTCGCTCCACTGAGGCCGGCATGCCCACCGCTCACCGTATTACGTATTCGCACAATCTATGACAAACGCAATGTGCCCGCGCCCATTTGAGGAGGCTAGATAGTCTGGCAAACGCCAGTATGTGCTGGGATAGACCTTCAAGGCGGGTAGAAACTGGGCACATTCGGAACATGTGTAGAAATTGGAACTCCCTTGAGAAACAGGTGGCGTGCATCCGGCTATAAAGCAGAGGCGATATCACAAGCGGTCCTACAAGTTAGTGAATTTCGCGTGCTGCGCATTTGAGTCATACATCGTCGGCTGCGAAACAGGCTGGTTTTTAAAGTGAACCACCTGCCCCGCAATAAAAGCCACTCCGGATCGAACACGATTGGGCGGGGAGAGAAGCTTCATCTCTCGCGTGGTAACCGGAGGTCTATAAAGCTTACGCACAAGACCTATGTTAAACCGAAGGGCACAAGGCCTCGTCGGTAGTCACTCGATGCCGCCGCCGGTTACAGGCTTCGCTAGGCAACCATCAAAAGTCATTCCATTGTCGCCTTTTTTTACACTGTTTCGGGCAGATGCTTTCAAGCGCGTACACGCCGTAACAGGTATGAGGAGTATGTGCTAGCACCTGTGCATGCTTAACCAATAACTGCATGCACACGAAACGTGTGCGTCGAGCACGGCCTCCAGCTGGAGGTTAAGCAACCTTCAGAGACCGCAGCCGGACTGTTCCATATATTAGTGGGGCGTACTGCGCATCCACAACATCCCTGCTTGCATCCGAATGGCGCCCTTTAGTCTGAAAGACGCTGGTCAACGAACCGCACAGATGTTTCTCGCACGTCTTGTGGCTCCTCGCAGTTCCAGCCGCTGCGCAAGCTAATATATGTTTTGAAACTGCTCTGTGCTCTGCACGTATGATGCGGCAAGGCGGCTCTCAGGAAAGCAGCGACTAATGTGCCGTCACGACGTTGGTGAGGGCCAGCGATGACCGGTAACTATCTCAGGGGGCGAATAAGAATCGGGTCGACTGCCTAGCTTACTGCCGGAGTACACGTTGCAACGCAGTGGTCCAGGTCGTCTGGCACGTCCACACTGGCGGACTGCCGTATCTGTTATTCACGTTCACTCGTGGCATGCAGCTTGTTCAAGACTTCAGGCCTCGTCTTGTGCTGGGTTCTAGCCGCCAGCATGTGTTATATAATGCTCGAAGCCACAGCAAGCGAAGGTAATCTCTGTCACATGTTTGAATGATCTCGTGACTCGAAGGCATGCCAGAGCGAGATATTGGCAGTGTTCTTGATAAGCGTACCTCAATAGCAAGCTCGAACACAAGGCGATGAGAATTTTCAGGGTTTCACTCCTTAAGCGAAAATGGCATCTGGCCGGTGGCGCGGCAGCGAGTCTGAACCGGCTTTAGCAGGCTTTTCTATCTTTCAGGCGTGCTCCGCCGTGTTTCTGTTGGTATGAAGTCACGAGGAGCTCGGTATCCACCCAGCGGCTAAACGTTCTAGTCCAGGCTCGTGATATGGGACACGCAACTGACCCGGGTGCTACGTTAAAGTCGCCATGAAAGGACAACCATCAAGACAAACCTTTGTCTTCAGCATTTTATTCGACTGTTGGAATATCCCGTCATTCTCCACATACAATCGTGGGATCAACTGACCCCTTTGGCGGCATTTAGTCTTCGCTAAGGCTGTTGCCGTTTTTTGATACGGTTGGTCTGCATGAAAGGCCAGGAGAAGCTTGCGCTTAAGAGGGGGTGCCTCGCTGGATGAGGATCTGTGTGTACTCCGCTTCTCAAACGGATGAAGTTGCACATTGACGCTGACCCTCTCATCCCCGAAGTACTGGTTCGTTTACAATGCCGTAGCTGGCAGAGGTTTGGCAGGAACCGATCTGACGCGCAAGGCTTCTAACAAATGTATAACGCAGGGTTGCTGTGGACATTGAATTCCAGTGTCATAGATGAAAACCTGCATCTATCTTCTTTGCCGCAGTGCCTCGGCTATATCGATGCAGCCTCCACGTATCACTGACTCGTGGCGTTGGGGCGAGCTTGCCGGCGTTGCCACCCGTCCCATCCTTCCTCGCGTGGCTGCCATTATTCAGCTCTAAGCTCAGAAATACCAGAAGAACTCCTGCAGACGCCAATATACCATTTTGTTCAGGCAGCCACCTAGGACCTACCGTGGCGAGCAAACTGGTGGAAACAGAGGGAGCACTAGTGCCACTGTATTATGTGATAGTGCCTTCCGGCTCTGGGGAACGAAGAATTATCACTCCTGAAGACTGAATGTCACTCTAGTTCATTACTGAAGGAAAAATAAGGCATTGCGTTAAGTACGTGCGGATCGAAAACTGAACTAACATGTTAAGCATGTTCTCCAATGAATCAAAGATGTGCTGCCCAGCGGAGGCGAGAAATGCACGAAAGCCGGCCGGATATTGTGTGTCGCGGCGCTAAGCGCTAGAAGCTCAGTGAGGCGGGGCAGCAGCAAACATATTTTTTTGCTTTAGCCTCATGCACTGAACGTGAGGATAGTGCTTGCTGATGGACCTCTGGCTGAGCGAAGGGAAGCTGGGGTGAGACTAACTCGAGAGAGTGCTGCTTGAGCTTGCTTCGAGAACGATGGCCAGCTAGCGACACCGGAAACGCCAGAATGCAGTGTTCCCGTTGATCAATCTACTGAAAGGGGAAAAGCAGCGACGGTTCTTCGATGTTATGGTCGCGTATGTCGAGCATCGGTCGCTCAATGAGGCTCTCGCACTGCGACCCATGTGGGAACATTAATGCATAGACCATTGTCACCAGAATAATCATTTTGGTAACACAGGGTGCGGCCAGACAACATCCACGATACACACCTTGACATTGTATACCTCCGGGCGGCAGTCATAAGACCGCCGAGTTCCCCAACTAGAGAAAGACATGTTTTCACCAACGTTTGCTGATGGCAAGAGACAAGTGGTATCTTGTACCTATTGATATACCGAGCGGCTTAATACAGTGCAGAGATTTGTGGTTCAATATCGTCACATCAGGCTACTGATTTTCAATATAGAAAGGCGCACCGCTGTAGGTTGGCCGATGAGGTGATACTTCCTCCTCTCGGGAGCAAAGCCGCACTGCGCAGTGCTACGCAAACAGTCGGTAGCAGTTATCGCAGAGAGTTTCTGAATGTGAAGACACCACTCAAGAGGGAGAACAGAAGGCGGTTCAAGCTACATTAGAGAAACGGTGTTGTACGCCGCTTCGACCGGTTGGCTCCCGCTCCTGCAAATGATAGTAATTTTTTCTGGAGGGCGTTTGTCGAGTCTACTATCCTAGAGATACATCCAGAGAGGGTGCCGACAGTGACATTATTAAATGCCCTAGACAGACACTGCATTACTGTGGTGGAGGGTTGTGTTGAGGTGCTACCCAGAACTACACCCTTGTGCCACTGTTGGTCTACGCACTATTGACATGCGGAGAACGATGTCGTGCTTGTTTCCAATTTAGCTCCGCAGAGTGGTGGGACCTGGCTTATCAGCCGGAGTGCCTGTGATCCTTGGCCGGCAGCGCAATAGTTGGTAGTGACGGTGACAGAGCTCCTCCCTTCATACCCGCGCGAGGAATAAACACAATTGGAGACCGTAAGAGATTCAAGCTTGCACCGTCCACTCTTGAAGGGGTCTGAAAAGTGATCAGGGTATACAATGATGGGATCTTCGCCTGCTTATGACAGCGTATGGGCTCCTATCATCGTTTCAAGTCTTGCGTGACCGCTACGTGTTCGCTGAAGGCGTTGGTATTCATTTAGTTGCAAAAACAATTGATTGATGAGTCGAATTTGATGGACATAGTCTTTCGATCAATGCGACATGGACATGAGCACAGTTCCCCGACATGCGGCCGAGGAGGGGCCGGAGGAATGCAGCTACAGAGCTGTCGCCTTTAACGCTCGTCTCCACTAAATAGGCATAGAGGCGGCTACCAGGACTAATTGATTTCGCCACTCTCTCGAGAAGTGGATACTAATCCGTTCTAGCTATTTGCCTTTGCCACTAGCACACGCGTTTGCCTCTGGAAACCAAATCCACATCAGTCTGCCCAGTTTTCCACGTGAAATTTCCCTTCTCTATCAGTTCTCTTGAAGTGATGTGAACCGAAACAATCGCGCTGAGCTTGCACCAGGTTGATTGAAAGATGGAGACCGCAACTTGAGGCCAGGTAGTTGTAGGAAGCTGAAAAAGCTGGAATGGGAAGGGTTACTACTGTGGACGGCCCATCTGACTGAGAAACTCCAGTTCCCAGGGAGAGATGGACAACGTCTTGGAGGGCTGGAAGATGTCTTTGAACCATTCCACTTATCCTGTATGAAAAAAGAGTACGCGTTTGTCAATATTTTGCTAAACCGCACTGTAGGGGCCGGCAGGTCTTTGGTCGCGGCACTTACTGTTCATCGAGAAGAATATTCTCCAAGTCGGGGTTCCTCAAGAAGGCGTGTTGCATAACTTTTAGGAAGTCGCATTCGATGACGCAGCCGGCTGAAAAGGCAAGGGAGCACGCAATCGTCAGTTGCGTCCTGTTGGATATCAGTGATGTGTAGTTAGCCGAAGACGTCGCGACCTATGCGAAATAGGCTGTATGTCCTACCTTGCCAAATTCGGGAGGCCTCTGCGAGATTGAGAGCCCAGCCCTTCTCAAGTGAGATAGCCCGCAGAAGCTGCATGCCTTGGGCGAAGCAGGAAATCCTTCCGCAGACCAAAGCTTTTTTGATAGATTCTGCGAGAATCGCAAGCAAATCACGCAGGTTATGGAAGCGTGACTCGCAAACGGCGGTTTATCAAAACTCTCGTCAATGCTGTTACAGGGCACTTACCAATTTGTTTTTCCCTCAGCGGATTTTTGGCGTCGTCCATTGATGTCCAGGTTTGGAAGTAAAGAACATTCATACGTTGGCGCAGGCCGATGTTAGAACTTATATATCGCATATCGAGGGCAGCCGTGATTGTTGGGACAGCGATTCCCAGCTCGGCGGCCTGCTGCATGGCCCATTTACCAGTTCCTCGTGATCCAGCGGCGTCGACTATGAAATCCAAGAGGTACCCTGCAAGGACATGAAGATCCACAGGCAAACAATACTCAGAACAAATTGCCCGGTTTGCTGGCTTTCGCTTGCATCGAGGACACTGAGCACAGCGGAAGGCGAAAGCAGCTCACCGCCGGTAAAAGGGTCTTTTTTGCGAACGATGTTTGCAGTGATACCAAGCAGGTAGGAACGAAGATCGCCTTCGTTCCACTTTTTAAAGGTGGCGTAAAGCTCGTCGTTGGTCAAGCGGCAGGCGTGCTTGAGCAGGTGATATGCCTGCGGATAATAGACCAATTAAAAAGCGACATCTGAAGTACCAGGGACAAGGAGAGCGGCGTGCACACTACTGTCCTCACCTCGGCAATCAGCTGCATGTCACCATACATTATGCCATTATGAACCATTTTGACGTAGTGCCCAGCTCCACAAGGACCAAGATGTGTGACGCAAGCGTTCTGCTTCATCTCGTCGCTGAATGTAAGGGCACCTGGAAGAGGAATGGTCTTCGACTGGTCGATCCTCCCTGCCAGCTGAACAAAAACAGGTTCCATGAGCTTCCAAGCCTCCTCACTCCCTCCTGGTGTTAGAGGGGGCCCATAGCGGGCACCGTCGCCGCCAGCACATAGCCCGACGTCCATGAACCTGGAAACAACAGAGGAGACGGCATGCCGTAGGTGGACTGAGCTGAACACTGCCGCTGAGGGAGCACAAAAAAAAACTTACAGGACTCCTCTGGAAGCACATCTTTGTTCTCTTTTCACAGACACCTCGAAAAATTCGTTTCCCGCATCCACCAGGCAGTCGCCTTGGTCGAGCTTGGGAAGCAAAAGGTCTATAAGCGTTTCGACAGGCGCCCCTGCCTGAATGGAACACACACGGCCCCGGCCGCCCGTGTTGCTCAAAGTGTCATGACAGCCGATAATAACAATGACGTACGTACCTCGATAACCATTAATATGCGTCTCGGCCTTTGCAGACAGTGCACCTGAACAAGTGGTCCAGAGAAGACAAACAAATCACTCTGACTCTATCTCGTTTCCATCACATATGAGGGCCCCGAGGTATTAACTCACAAATTCATCGAGCGTCCTCGCACCAACGATGTTTTTCGCCAGGTTTTCTTCAGCCGCCTTTTTTAGCGCTCTGTCGATTTTGGCAGGCGTACGATTGGACACGCAGACGCGGAATCCCCGGCTTGCGATATTTAGGGAGAGCCCGAGGCCCATCACTGCAAGGCCGTAAACTCCGACATGACAGGACATTTTGTCAACACAATAGACCACAGGCCGACAAACGTTGGGTCCTCCCGGAAGACAAATCCACTGGAGATCACCGATAGAGCACCGATGGAGGCCAACAGCTTTAGTCGGCGACTGGTGTCCTCAGCGGCCTCGGTACCAAACTGTGACGGTGGATGTCTCCTCCGGTAGGGAGCACAAATACAGGCCCCAATTGGCAAACAAAACACAAACTATCTTGCACGCGAGCAATGCTCCTTGGATAAAAAACGGCAAAATAACGTTTGTTCTAGGAAGCCGGGCATCCATCCGTTTGAAGGGGGCCCCCCGAGCACGGCCAGACGTGCTCGCACGCTTCTCTCTGGCTAGGTCAATCAGAGCATAGCTGGGCGCCGAGCGGGCACCCTCGTGGATTACCATCGAATGCGTCTCCAGTCGTCCTGTACGTCCCAAGTGCTGCTGACAGACGGACAACGTATGATATTTACAGAGCCAAGACAGATTTCAGCGTCGTCGAAATGACGGCGTTTATGAGCGCCATCCTGACACGCATCTTAGGTCTTTGGTGACTGTAAGATACTCCTCTGACGGCTGCAGCCTGCCCAGCCGCACGCCTCCCCCACCACACTGTCGCACACTTACCACGTGGACCATACCAGGGGTGTGAAGCTGTCCTCCCGTATCTCTACGCCTGTCGCAACAAAACCACGAGTTTCGAAGCGGGCACCTCTTAACAGTTCCGTTGTTGAGACTGTTTTCTGTTGAACAATGGGGGGGATGTATCACCTTTTGTCCTATAACATTTCACTTTTTGTCTTTTGCTAATATTGAGGGGGCAGCAGGCTTCAGCGGGGGCTTAATACACACGAACAGGACGGTTGCACCACTTGCCTGTTTCCAATATACAACATGGAAATACGTACGCGAGTCCGGCACATGTTACAGAATACCCACCCACCCATTAGGGAATACCTATGCTCCCTCGATTGGGCGGAATGCCTACTGTGCAATTGCTATACGAGTAACTCAGTCGTGGGAGAGCTATGCAACTACGTGTCTCTACCTCGGCTTCGGGATTTGTCAGTACTTGTTCAAAGAAGGTTGAAGCGGGACGCGTCACAGCTGTTGCATTTGATCGCGAATTGCAGTCGCTTGCTTCTACTCCGCAAGCATCTCTTTCTTTGGAGATATATCAACAATTCAAAACGGGGCGCGTAACCCGCAGCCTTTTCGCGTCACGGCGTATTGGCACGGGCCGGCACGGGGCATGCAGCATCTATCAGAAACCATGTTATCTGCCCGTGGCAACTGTGATATCTCGGGGGTCGAATACCAGACTTACACGGCTAACAGATGGCGGAACGTAAGGAGGAAAACGTACGATCTACCTCAGACAACACGTGTATCTGTGGTCTCACGATCTGGATATCTTGCGGGCGCGCCGCATGCTGGTGAAACTATGCACGTCTCAATGCATGGGCCCTGTCTGGGAAGAGGAACTTGTTCAATAACACGGGAGTAATGAGCCCACTGTGTTACCTCTACGACGACGGCTTCTCGGCCCCACACACTACACATAAATGCGTCGATAGCCTTGTTAAGATATTCCGCTTGTTGCAAGAGCATGAGCGCCACTGGGACGACTCTTCACCCTCACGACAGTGAATCAGACGTCTGTGTGTTGGTGAACTGGGTCTGAGTGAAAAGTGAGACTTTCACGTCATTTCCACCTCCGAGCCCAACACTGAAGAAATATGTGCCAGTGCTAGGAGCTCGGAAGAGTATGAGGTCATTACGTGGGCTAACCGAGGCGCAGCCGGCACTACGTGTACCACTCGACGCACCTTTGTCTACCATACTGCTAACAGTCGATCATAAAAGCTGCACGACACAAATATATGCCCACTAAGATAGGAGCGGATGCCAGAAGGGAAGTGATGTCGAACAGCACGACGTCGTAGACAATTCGCAGCTGATGCGAGTGCTGGGCTCTGCTGCGGAAGGTATTTCATTGACAAGGCGCAGATGCCGTACGTCATGGACTCATGCCCCGAAAAAACACCGAGCCTCTTCAGGTCTGCAGCACATCAAACATAGGTCCCGTAACAAGTGCGGATATCTGCATCACCATCTCATCGAAGATTATCGCAGTTAACGACTATTGATGATAAACACCAGAAGGCGGTTAAGCTTGCGGTTGCGATGTATGACCTACACATAAATAGGACGATATATCTACGACACCCTCGTGGTCACAGCTGCAGCCGATGTATCGCGAAAGACAGCCATTCGTGAAAGGTGCATGAATATCATTAGCTTCGAACAACCAATTCATACGGCATGCCTGACTGGAAAAACATACCTGCGGGGGCGTCTCCAATCCGCCATAGTTCGCTTCCGCCGTGACATGTAGCAACAAGCATGAGGCCCTTGTCCAGGTACCCTCCCCTGTGCCACTTGAGACGCCAAACTCCCCCCGACACAGAGAAGGAATTCACAGGATAATGAAGCTGGCGGCGATCAAAGACACGAATCTTTTCGTCGTAGCTGCAAGACATACAGCGGCAACAGCGCACATAAAAATGTTGTTTTCGTGACAGTATACATTCCATTTTGTAACCCACAGAAGGTGCAGTTCGGTTACCACACCCAGATGCACGTGAGTGCTGGTAGCATTGGTCGGGGCTTGCACATGCAGCTGCACGATTTCCAGCTGCTTCATTACCCCTTACACGCGACCGAACAGCTGCACAAAATCCTTATGGTGCCCGTGACGACGGAGAACCCGTCAGCGTTGTCAGACAGAAACAGAAAGCAAGCACGCACCTTCCGGTTAGCACCAGATTCGAATCGTACGGAGAAAACGCTATCGCAGTTACTCCCATGGTGTGACTGCGTTTATTTTCGGCTAACAAGAATGAAGATTCATCTTCATCTTGACTGCAGCCAGACATCGCAGACGTTCCAGACCTCAGGTCCCAAAGACGGACCATACAGTCGTCAGCTCCTGCGAGAAAGAATAGACATACAACAACCTGGTATTACGAAAACAGCTTCCCTACCACACGACAGAAAAGCAGACATGGGTCGCTAATCACTTCAAACCCTCAGGCCACGCTGGCCGTGACGTACACCCGCGCCACAGACAACGTCTGTGAGGACGGGGACTTTTTCATCGAACTGATATATTCAGACTCATCTAGTGTGCGGCCGCGAACTGTACGTCGCGTCAGTTGTTTGGGTCAAGACATTTTAACTGCATTTATAGCTAGCGCCGAAACAAAAAGTCCATATTCCAGCTCCAAAGCGAACATTGTGTCGCACTGTGATCCAACACATTCAGCTGTCCGACGCAGTCCCGTCGACTAGTGCTCTCGCTGCACTGTCCGCGTCACACAACCGACAGTAACTCATAAACTGAGTTACTAGGTGCAAACCGCTCGTGAACGCACAACCAATAAAGGGTTCATCTGGTGTCGTAGACTACCTGGTGAGGTGGTGGGACGCACGGGAAAACATAGGTAGCCGGATACACCGCATCGCCCCCTTTCCCGGCCACTGCGATACATTCTCGCTCTTCTCAAATCGACACTTCGGTGTACTCTAACGGAAACGAGAGCTTACCAGTTGCTAGGATGTCGCCCTCGCTGTGTGGGTCGAACACCACGCACCACGTCTCTGCGTCATGTGCCTTCCTGAGGCAAGCGACATCATCAAACATGAGGAGCACTCCTCAGTGCTATGCAAGCGGGCACAAAAAAAGGCCAAGACACAGATCAGCGTTGGAGGAGGCATCCAACCGTGGTGAGCGGGAACGGGCTGCTCGTTCCAAATTTGCCCCTTGGAGCGCAGGCATTGACACGACGCAATTCCCGCTGGGTGACATAGGGACGAAAAAGCCAGAAAGCCGAGAGACAGTTCACGCTCAGGCCCGCGTCAAAAATCGGCTCTCGAGCAGAAGCGGTAGCAGAAGATTTCTGAAGTTTCAGAGAAGAACCAGCAGGCCGCAGTGGGTTGAGCTCGTAAACATACATCAGACGCCGCCAGAAGAACGCTGCACAAAACGCGTGCCATGAGGCATGTCACTGGGAAAACGGACTAGCATGCACTCAAGCGAACAAATCCTCTGTATCCTGTGAGGTAAGTCTTACCACGAACGGTGAACGCACTCCAAGTCCTTGACGACGCTGACCTGGCCGTCAGAACAACACGCCGCAACGAGCCTGCTCCACAACGCATGTGCTATTGAGCCTCAAATAAAGCAACTGCGAAATCCTAGACGTTCCTCTCGAACCTCGAGGACCTCAGCGTCGTCGAGACAAGTACAGTGTGAGACTCGAGAGGTAGAGTCAGCGTACTGGCCACCTTTTAGGATTTATTTTGCCTAGCACTACTTGGACACATTCTGCACGACCGCACCTTACAGCTCACTGCAAACCCAACACGAGGCTGTATGCATCTGCGGGGACACCCTGCAGAAGAAAGATGCAGAAGGGGCGCTGGAAACGTAGAAGACGGCAGCTACGACTGTGAAAATGCACCTGTCTCTCCCGCGATGCCGCTTATGCCGATGCACACGAGGTGTAACCGATGACATAACAAAATGTCACTTTGAACTGAAACACTGACCTTCCGTCCTCTCCCAGGCTATCCATGCCGAGGCCAATCACGTCGCCCTGGACGCGCTTCGCGGCATCAGCTGACTGCAGCGGGATTCGCGCGAGTCGTGCGCAACGGCATGAAGGAAGAGACGCGCCGCGGCCGCTCGAAAGCAGCTGTGCGTCGCGCTCAGGTACGCGGCTCTCATGCGAAACGGGGAATATCTGTGCAGGATGACCTTGAGACCCTAGCGTCGCGGGTAGAGGATCAAACCCTCCGTTGAAACTTGAGTGATATCCGTTCTCGAGATGAACTTCGACTACATGAAGAGCCCTGTCGGATCCAATGCCCGCAATCACGGACGAACACCTGTCGGAAACCTCCGACTTCATGTTTGCCTCCTGAATGCATCACAGAGATACGCATAGCTCTGGCTCGCACAGCCAACTGCTAGATATGCGTAGCGCGGACACGGAGTGCAACTCTGGCACACGCGGGCCAACGAGAAAAACTTTCTGCTTCCACTTGCAGCTTTTCGCTCCAGGAATAGTGACACTTCACCCCGTCCGCATGTAGTATGCTGCCCGATTGCCTGCGAAAATGTGCTCACCTCATGGTCCGCCACAGAAAACTTGGCTTCCTGGACGAGAGGGCGAAGCCACTCTTTGCTTTCAGTTGCCCCTTCATCAGACTCGTCTTCGGGACCTTGAACCTGAGTCTTCACTCGCGGTAACCAGCGAACATCTAGGATACCCGCGTCCAGGTCTGCGGTGCCGATATCGTGGACGGCAACAAACTGGTCATGGCAATTTGTTTGCGGCGAAAAAGCGCTCTCAACTGCCTCGAAAGAGTCACATCCGGATTGAGAACGGTGGCACCCACATTGTGCCTCTTCAGTTCGCAAGGACGGTCGTTCGCCAGCACCATCACATGCAGTCGTTTCGCCATCACTTTCGCCGTTGACCGCGCCTTGGGAAGCCCAGAAAAACGCCAGCCCTCCCTTTCGAGTCCGCTGGGGCTCGACGAGGGCGTACATCCCAGCGACGAACAGACCGGGAAGGCGACACTCGACATTCGATTGGACGGCGCGATCTTTTTTTTGCTGTTCCCCCCTACGAGTAGGGCAGCTTCTACAACACGGGCGCGGTTCATATGGACCATGCCATGATTCTGTCCAACTTTCGAGGCAGTCCCCATTCGACGGGAGCGTAAACTTCAGGTGATATGGAGACATTTTCCTTTAGAAAAGTCAGTCAATTTGAAGAGAAAGAGAAGCATAGCAGATACACCTGCGTGCCCGTTGACCAATTCACTTTCCGGCCTGAACAGGACTTACAAGTTTATTGCTCAGGAGAGGTCAAGAGTTGCCATCGGGGTGGGAAGGAGACACACGGATGAAACTGCATTGAAGCAGTTGTTATATTAGGCACAGAACGCCAAGTTGGATTCAGCCATGCGCTCACCAGCGTCGCCTTCGCTTAATCTGGCATAACAAGGATGCGTTCTGCTCGCCGCTGAGAGCGGAAACTAGGAGAACGATACTCATCTCCTGCGAACCTAATCACTGAGGCTCTCCTAGGTTACAGCACACGCCAAGAGACTGTCTCCGCCAGTTTCAAAAGAAATTGCAGGTTGTGCAGTCGGAAGATTACACCGAAGAGAAGAATGGCGTGTCTCGTAGTTACCCTTGAAGACCTGCATGCATGCTAGCGTGAACAACCGACTGTCACATCCGTTGAGGACGCTGAACACCGCGAGCCGAAAAAAACGAACTAAACTCGGGGTCTCGGTTACCAGAGTTTCTTGCTCTTGTCACAGCCTCGCCTCTAATGTCTGCGTACACCTAGCGATCATGACAAATGCACCTGTAAGGCCTCAGGACACGCAGAGCCCCGTGCAGTGAGAGTTGGCTGCCCCACACTGCGGGATCGCTGTCGTTCTCCGTTTAGCTGCCCGTCCAGCATCGACATACTTGAACGCGAGACGAATGACTTCCGCCGTCTGACCGCTATCAGGTATTCCGATTTGTTTTCCAAGGGTGCCTTCTTTACCCTCGTCGTCCATACTGTTACTCAAGAGGCCAGTCAGAACGCTGTCCCGTCTGGCTAACCGAGCTACTCTATTTGGCGTCGTCTGCCTCTGTTGAGCCACTTAGTTTCCACGTTTCTCTATTGCTTATTTTTCTTCCGGCGTAAGGTCGAAACGCCTTTGCCTCCCCGCAGAAGGGGTGCTGCGCGATACACCTGCAGCCGTTGGAAGCGCTTGGCCTTTCCTTCCGTCTTCCAAAATCTTGAACACCTTCGGTGTATCGCTTGTTGCGAAACGTTTCGTCTTAAACCAGCCGCTGCTCTTCCCGGGACCGCGGCTGTCTTCACTGTTCTTCCGCCTGTACCTTCGCGGAACGACTTCCGCTTGCGGGACCACCTGCACCTGTGATCGCACTACTTTTGTTTCACGTTGATTCAACTGCTCCAAAACTGCTGTGCTGCAGCGCAGATGTCGACGCGCGACACCGGATAGACTGGTGGTACCACTTTATTCGTCTGTCGCTTATCACTGGTCTGGTTTGGTGGTACACGCCTCACTCGACCGTCGAGGCGTCTCTTTAATTTTTCCGTTGCACTGTCGACTGATCTTTCTCGCGATCCTGGAGCGTGCCACCGGCATGGTGTCTCGCAAGAGACATGCACCCCATCCTCAGGGGGCAAGCTGCGCTGCGGGTGCGACGGATGAAGAGATCCGCGCCGCCGCTGGTGCTGGGGCAGCTCTTCTTCCTCTAGTTCGTGCACTGCTCGAAAATGTCTCAGAGCAACTCCGGACAGAGCGCCTGAGAGAAAGTAACCCAGCGGCCAGGCTGCAGCAACGCAGTGGCTATGGTGACTCTTCTCCAGATGGCAAGGTGGACAGTCGGCGGGTTTCGGAGGGGGACCACGGTTCAGCTGCAGACTTGCCGTGCAAGCGACAGAAGGCATCTGCATCGGCGCCAGCCACCCAAGGAGGTGAATGCGAGCCGCCACTGGTCTTGAGCGATGACAGGGACAGCGGACGGCAGACCTCTCCGGAGATCTCCAGGAGCCGCCCTTCGTTAGCCGAAGCTTCATCTGTGGCGCATGAACCCGAGTCAGTCTCCAATCGAGGAGGGTCCTGCTTTACCAGCGTGCCGAGACGTGTCCAACGTCACGCTTACCGTCGGTGCATGCGGCTCGAGAACCTATTGAAGCATCTCGAGTCGCTTGCATCCTCTCCTCCGCAGGGGCGCGAAGACCCTGCAACCCGCTCTTCGCTGTCTTCGTTATCAATTCCTCAAATCGGACAGGAGTTCCTTATCTGTTTGAGTGAACTTCTGCTCAGTCCCGTAACAGCTGAGGTGGCGGCGCGCTACTGCCCGCAGCTGTCCACGGTTGTCGCTGCCTCGCTCCTGTTGCCCCCCACTGTCAGGTCTGAGCAAGGAGACGATGCTGGACTTTTTTCGTTTCCGCTGGCCCCAACGAATGCAGCTCCAGCCGAGAATTCGAAAAGCGTGCGACCCCAGAAACGTTGCCGGGTCTCAGGGGACGGCTCGAATCAATGCTCATCTGGCGTCACACTGACTCGCGGAGAGTCCAGCAACTCTTGTGATAGAGATGGAGGAGCCAACGGGGACTCGAGAACCGAAGCCGTGCGTTTTCCTTCTTTGGATGGCGAGGAGAGGTTGCAAGACTCGCGCCAAGCTTATCGCCTTATCCTAGCGGCTCGCCTGCTGTCAGACCGGCTTCTCTGCACCGTGGCATCCGACTTTCTAGAACGAACACTGTTGGTCCAGTTTGACCGGCCGGCGGACCAAGACGCTTCCGCTGGACATGAAGCAGGCGCCTCCACGGGGCCAGCAGAGAAGCTCCCAGTTGCTTGCTCGACGTCACATACCATCAGCAATCCGGAAAAAGCAATCAGGATCCTGCTGCGTGCATGCGGCTCGTTCGGACCGGACCGGCGCGACAGCGCCATACAAGACGCGGGTAGAGCCGCAGAGTCGGCGCCAGCACGGAGTCGCGCTCTAGATACCTCAGGCGCTTCTTCACGCATGGATGCTCTCTCGACCGAAGAGGAGCATTTTTGGGCCAGACAGTGTCTCGTTGCAGTTCGACGCCTCCTTTTGGTGAGCGGCGCTCGAAGCCAGCGTTGCACTCCAGGGTCGAGTATTGGAACGGAGGCCACGAGCCAAGGAACTGCTCTGGGCAATCGTGAACAGGAAGTCGCCGCCACTAATGTGAGGACACAACTGCATCTGTCGCCTCTTCTGCTTCACATATGCCGGGTGCTGCTTCGTTCCTGCGACCCGCTACTCGCATTTCTGGCATCGCGGTGTCTGCTGGCGCTTCTCAAAGTTAAGGACACGGGGAACGTGCCCACCTGCAGCTCTGGGCTCCCACGCAGATCAGAAGCACGCAAGAAGGATATATCTTCTGTGGCGTCCAGTGATGCCCCCATCTTGAAGACGGAGGGTGGTTGCCGCCAGTCGATCAGTAACGGCCATGCCAGTGACGCCTCGTGCGAGGTTCACCAGGCCGTGGCCTGTGGACGAGCGCACGCTGAGTTTTTCCGGGAGGCGGAGCTGTTTTTTGGAACTGGTGGCGTCTTCCCTCCGAGTTCTACTGAACCGTCAACTGCACTGTTTGGTTGCGTTTTCTCCCCCTTGGTTTTCCTGTCCTCCTCTCTGGAGAGACACGCGCTTGCGCACTTCCCCGCCCTTCGACGGGTGGCTGCTCTGGCCGCGGCAGGCTTCGGCCGCGTGGCTGGGTTAGGCTCCGCGTTAGAGGATACTTTCGCATCGTCTGCCTCGTCCGCGTCGCCCCTGCCTGGCAGGGGGGACCTGACGAAGCCCCTTCCGGTGCAAGACGCGCTGGCTAACAAGCCACTCATTTGTTCGCCGGCTACCGCCTTCCTGCCCCTTGTGCGAACACGCACGGCTCGACTACTTGTCGACAGGTTGCGTTGCTGCTGCGTGACCGGGCATGACGTCCGAGGGCGTGCGCGGCCTGCCATTCTCCTTCACGGCCCGCCTGGATCGGGCAAAACCGGCCTTATCCGTTGGGTGGCGCGTGCGCTTGGGCAGACACAGCCGCCTATTTCCTTCTTCCTAGACGATCAAACGGATGCAAAAACCCTCATCGGTAAGTGGTCGGGGACACAAAGTGCTCGAACCTAGAGGTAGATGATACCCGCCTGGCAAGAATCTTCCGTGCCGCATGGTGCCGGCGAGCGCGACACGCTGACGCTGTGCAACGAATGACTCTCGTTTCGCTGTGTCTCTGAAACCGAGTATGGAAAAGGGAGAGAGGTGAGGGACACCTCGAATGACCCGACCGCCGTGCTTGGCCAGAGACAACCATAGTACTAATTCCTGGGCAAGATCCTTACCTTCTGGACTGCACTGTGGTGTTGATCTTTAGTGGGCCGGAGCCATCCGTTGCAGCGGCAGCAGCAGCTGTGTCCATGTTACGTCCGAGCAGCTCCGATGCGATTTCCAGGCAGAGGGCGCCGGTAAAGAAACATCGGGCGACGGGTACAACCCATGGATAGCCTCGCGTAATTTTGCTAGTGAAGCGTATCTTCTAGAATAATCAGCGCCTTTGGGTGGGGGTACGTCGCACCTGTTGCGCCGCGTCATGTGCTCGCCAGATATTGAACGGCTCGCGTCTGCTTTGTGGTCCATTTGCCTCAGGTTCCTGGGTATGCAGCCGGGATGGAGGGAGTCTGTTCACGTGGCAGGATGGCTTGCTCACTCGCTGCGTGGCTGAGGGACGTTGGTGCATCTTCCAGCAAGTCCAGCGGCTCCCTACGAATGTGCTAGCGCTGTCGGCAACTTTGGCGACAGAAGGACGCTTGGTGATCAATGAACAGCATCGTGTTGTTCAGGCGCACCCCAGCTTTACTCTCTTCGCCACCATAACGCCGCAGGAAGTGACAGGAGGCGGGGCGCATTCAGCGTTTCTCCGCGCGCTGCGCTCGCGCCGTGCCCTCTCTACTGAGGTTGCTGCCGGCAGTGACACAGACAGCGTTGGGCCCGTGCAAAGCTGTGCTGCATTTGGGCAGAAAGGCGATTCCCGTATTCGGGTTCCGACCGCTTCTGGCACAGCTTCGGACGGCCCTCCGGCAGGCGATTGCACGAGCGACGTGGAGGCGATGCTGCGGCTTTTCCGGTCGGCGTCGGAGACCCCTCCTTTGTTGAGGTCCTGGATTACCTTATACGTCCCGCATCCTTCGCGTACCGACATTCTTCGCATCATCGAAGAATCGTTTTCAGCAGTAAAGCCCATTGCCGCGCGTACCATTGCAGCTGTTCAAGCAGCATGCTGCGGCTCTACGGATGCCGCACTGGCCACGGTCGCGTCACAAGATGCCTGCGACATTGCGGCTGAACGCCAAAAAGCTAGCGAGTTTTACCGCGCATCAGGAGGGCGGCTGCCACAGCTAAGAGACTTGCTCAAGCTCACTCGCCGGCTGGAAAACGAGGCAAAAGCCATCGCATCGCCGGCTAGTGCTGCGTTCTCTGGACCACATCTGTCAGAGGCGGTGCGAGTACGGGTGCTTCGGGCAGCAGTTGCCACCCTTTTCTCATGCATAGGAAACGCACAGGATCGCCTCGAGGCGGCTGCACGTTTCGGCGCTGTCTGGGACATAGACAGGCGCCTCGTCGCGTACATGCTGGATGAGGAGATTCCAGCGGTTCAGACGACGCGAGACCACCTCATTGTTGGGCCTTACACCTTGACTCGTCTCACTGCATCGACACCGACTAAGCAATCGTATCTGCAGATTGGTGATCAGGGATCCGAAAATTTTCAGTCGTCACTACCGAGCCCCACAAAGAGACCAACAGAGACCGACTCGTCACCAGCAAAAGGTTGCGGGAGCAAGGCTCTCATCGCGGCGTCGCATGGAAACTTTTTCAAAGCTGGGCTCAGCAAGTCTGTCTTCTCCCCGACATCGTTGCAGCTTCGCGTGCTCCAACACATCGTCGGTGCTTTGGCACACGGCGAGCCGCTCCTGCTAGTGGGAGACACCGGATGTGGAAAAACTGCTCTGGTTTCCCATGTTGGTTCCCTCACCGGCGCTGAAGTTGTTGTTTACAACTTCAGCGAGCAGAGTGAGGCAGCAGATCTTATTGGGTCCTGGAGACCGGAAGAAGATCCGGCGAAGCACATCAAAGAGGTCTGGCAGGAGTGCATGTACCTTTTGCAGACTTATGGGGGGCCCCGACTGTGGGCAGCGGATCCCGATCGTGACGCCGGGAGCACAACTACGTCAAGGACTGTGGGAGAAGACGCTGGCATAGAAAAGCGGAAAAAGAAACGCACCGTGCGGCAGCATGATGCTGAACCACACAGTGCCGGCAACACCAAAAAGGAGGAGACGCAGAACCTGGAGTTGTCGCATCTACTCATTAACGGCCAGAAACTCCTGCAACGGAGGACGTTCATTGCGGTCCTGGAATTGTCACTGGCTGTCGCAAGGGCTGCGAAAGATTCCGTCGATTCTGGCGGATCAACACTTGTTGGTCCGGCGGCATTCGGATTGAGAAATGAGCCGCAAAAAGGGAGCAGTCTACAGCAGAGCGGACAGGATGCTGACAAGAGAGAAGCGCGAAACACCATAGAGACCCTGACGGCCCGTACGGCCCTCGACGGCAATGCTGGCAAACAGAACATCGCGGCTATGCTGTCGATTCGGTGGCAGAGGTTGGCGAATAGGTGCGAGCAGTTGCTTCGAGATCCTCGAGTCGTGGAGGAAAGTGCGCCGGCACCACGATCACTCTCGTCCTACCTTCTCACACTGGGGCTCGGAGCGGGCACTCCATTATCAACCGACACCTCAGGCTCTTCGCGCACTGCAAAGCATGCTTCGGGGGGAAGTAGCACAGCCGGTGTGAGGCCCCCTATTAGATTTGTTCTACGCGAAGGCCTACTGGTGGATGCTATCCGTACAGGCAAATGGCTTCTCCTAGATGAAATAAACCTGGCACCAGCTGACGTGTTGCAGCGCCTTGTTGGGATTCTTGACGATCCCACAGAACCCTTTCTGGTCCTCGAAGACAGTAGCCGCGCGCCAGTCCAGCGACATCCAAACTTCCGACTGTTCGCGTGTATGAATCCACCGCGCCTAGCCAGCATGTCGAGCGCCGCTGGGACGTCTCCCGCGTTGCTGAAGAGACGCCAGGATGCACTGAAGAGTGACGAACGAGTTGCAGAGGGACCGACTAGCGCGGCCACGGGAAAGAAGGAGCTTCCATCGGATTTCCGCCACCGGTTCACTGAGCTCTACGTCGACGAGCTCACCTTGCTCGAGGATGTCGTGACAGTGATCGACAGCTACCTGGTTCCTCTGGCACCTCACCCGCCATCACGTTCACTTGCAAAGGTCTACTTGCAACTCCGAAAGCTTGCATCCGAGTACCAGATCTTGGATGGATCTGGGCGACCTCCGTCGTTTTCGATCAGGACGCTTGTTCGCGCACTGAAACATTGCGTCGCCTGCGTACGCAGGCCCACGTCGCCGTCTCCGCTTCATGCGGCGCTGGGAGACGGCGTGCTTTCTGCATTCGCCACTCCGCTATCAACCAGTAGCGTGAAGGCAGTGGAGTCTCTGTTGCAGTCGATATTGGGGGTCAGCGAGCCGCGTCCGGCGAAGTGCAAAGAAAGTGACGCGGCTTCCGCGGGCCAGGCAGACGTGACACTAGTCATGTCCAGTGACGGTAGTCAGGTTGAGTACGTGAAGGTGGAGGGCTACCTTATCAAAGCCGGTGAGTCTGAATATCCTCTATACAGGGATCGTTATCGCAGTTCGCGCTAGCAGCATTCTTTCATACGTATACAGGTTTTTTCTTGGGATGCGGGCGGGCACTCCACGAAGTCGTCCGGATGCCATCTAGCGCCGGAGAAACATGCCGCCGTCCCGTTGTCCCACCAGGCCCTGCACCTCCAGACGACTGTGGCGTGGTGACCCGTTCACGACTCCGTAAACAGGGATGCTTACGTGGTGCACGCCGCGTGACTCTTCAACTCCAGACTCTCTCCGCAGCTACGCTCACGTGGGCACCAGATCTTTGAACCATCACGAAAACTCCCACCACCTGTACGTGGTGCCGCTGTCCGTGCAGGCCCGCTGCCCATCGACGTAAACGACGCTCACAAGCATTTTGTCGTCACCCCGTCAGTACGAGCTCAGCTCCGGACGTTGGCGCGCCATCTCTCCGGCAGCCGGTCCGCCCTCCTTCTGGAAGGGCCGACCTCAGCTGGGAAAACCACCGTGGTGGGCTTCCTGGCGAAGCTAACAGGACACGCGTTCTTGCGCATCAATAATCATGAACACACAGATGTCCAAGAGTACACGGGCCAATATGTTTGTGGCGAAAAAGGCAACATCATCTTTGAGGAAGGCCCGTTGGTGAAGGCGGCTAGGGAAGGCTCCTGGGTAGTCATTGATGAACTCAATCTCGCTCCAAGCGAGGTTCTTGAAGGTGCGTCTCTGCCGTTAATTAGCTGGACCGTACCACTGTGCCTGCCAGATTGTATATATGGAAAACGTAGCGCGGCATTGTGAGGTGGAGGACCACTCTATGGGAGGCAGCAGAAACACTCAAAGTACATTGTTACACGGCGCCGCTCTGTCAGTTCTCTTTCAGGATGTCTTTACAACCCGTCAGAGTAGCCGACTTGGATCAGTTGGGCAACGCGGCGTGAACGTGCCTGCGGTGCTGATATTGCCCTTGCGTGCGTTTCAGGTCTGAACCGTTTGCTGGACGACAACAGAGAGCTGTTCATACCCGAGACAAATACTACGGTGAAGGCGCACAGCGATTTCCAGTTGTTTGCAACACAGAATCCGTCGTGCTTGGGACAGTATGGAGGCCGCAAGAATTTATCCAGGGCGTTCCGGAACCGCTTTGTGGAAGTCTTCTTTGCGGACTTTCCCGCGAACGATCTCCTCATCATGCTTCAGCATCGGTGCAGATTGCCTCTATCGCGGGCGCAGGCAATGCTGCGAACGTATACCGAACTTTCAACAAAGCGCTCTCGCAGCTCGGTAAGCCAAAGTTAGTTTTTGCATGCCGGCAGGCCTTACTCTTTTCATTGTTTGATGGATGGATGACTGTGCGGCGGACCACGTTGGAAGACACCTGTGACGTGGATTGATCAGTTACTGAAGGAGCTGGTGACTGCGACGTTTGAACCACGCCACTCGGGTGCCTTGTTTAGACATGACTGACCCGCTGCTCTGTATGGGTAGAAAAATGTAACGCATAGAAGTGCTGGCGCATGCTTTTGTGAACACCAGTATGGGAGCCGATAATCTGACAAGACAGCAGAACTTCTTCCTCACCAAGTACCTTATGGATCACATCCGAATAGTGCATATTACACCGCAACTAATAAACGGATAGAGTACGTAGGGCGAAGATCACCATGGGCGCAGTCTATGCGAAAAAACGCGTGGATTTGGACGAGCCATGCTAGGTTCGAGAGTTGACGCAAAAGCCGGTTTCCAGTACGACGTGCTATGCATTGTGCGCATATCCAGATTTTCTCCGGATCCCACAGCTTCATGACAATCCGCGATCTTCTTCGCTGGGGCCGCCGAGTGGGGAACTCTCCGTTCACCACGGGTACTTGCTCCGGTTCGGACAAGGATAAAACGCGTTCAACTGAGAGTGCGTTGGAAGACAATTCTGGCGAGAACGCAAATGCACAGGTATCAGGTACCTCAAAGGAGGGAGGGGCGATGGCGTTGGGGGCCAGCACAGCTCCACTTCCTTCGTCTCTAGAGGAAGTCGCTTTGGAAGGATGGATGCTAATTGGTGAGAGGCTGCGCAATGCAGATGAGCGGGAAGTGGTGCGGGAAGCGATCGAGCGCCACTGTCTTCGGTCTACAACTCGCCACCCGAAGCGCCTTCACATTGACTACACAACAGACCCCTACGTGTGCCGCTTCCGAACGAAGCTGGAGAACAAGATCTTCGATGCGATGTCAGCTCCGGCCGAGCACTCGGGCACTGCGGTCTGCCCTGGTCGAACCGGGACAACTCCGCTCCAGAACCCGGAAGAGTGCAAGGTGTCGCGGTGCCAAGCGGCACCCGATACGACCAACCGCACCCGAGGGAGGCGACTGCCTGCGTGCCTACCGTACGTCTTTACTGAAAGCTCCTGCCGGCTGCTGGCTTTATTGCTCCGGTGCGTATCATTCGATGAACCCGCACTCATCGTCGGCGAGACAGGCGGAGGCAAGACTGCGACTTGTGAGCTGGTGGCGTGGGTTGAGGGTCACCGTGCAGGAACCACTGAGGCCGCTGACGCAGGAAGCTGCAAGGAGGACACGAGCAACGACACCAACTTGATGAGCATGTTCAATTGCTACCTGCAAATGGAGGCGGCTGACTTGCTGGGGAGCATGAAGCCAACGAGCAGAGAGAAACGCCGACGGGCCGAGGAGGAGGAGAAACGGTGGAGGAAGGCGCTTGAGTCTCTGCTAACATTCAGCTACGAGGACTGCACAGCAACGCATTTGCCGAACGACCTTTCTTCTCAGCTGCAACAGTTGAGGCTCCCGGCGGCATTCAAGGCATCCGTTTCTACGCTGGCGGCTGACACGCTGAAGTTCTTGGGTGGATCTGCAAAGGCGGTGGCCGCAGCGGTTAGCGCGGCCGGAGGGGACCAGGGCAGATGTGCAGAAATGATCTGCCGGGCAGTTAAGGCGGCTGCGAGGAAGGCACTCGCAACCCGAATGGGCGCAACAAAGGATGACTCTAACCGCGCGTCGCTGCCTCCACGTGACCCGGCTGCGTATTGCAAGAACTCGGACCGATCTGGTACCGCCACTGTCAACAGCTGCGGTGAAGAGCGGGAGGGCGTTCGACCGCAGGGAGGTTCTCCGCTGAACAACGGCGACTCAGAGAGAGCTGGCAGCGCCACAGCGAACAAGAAACGCCGAAAAGGCAAGCAGGCGAGAGAGAAGAGTGAAAGCTACGATGCCACGAGTGAGAACAAGAAAGAACACTCGAATGCGCTGCAGGCCTGCTCGTTGTCGGTCAAACGCGCCAGTACTGAAACACATTCTGGCACAACGTTGGGTGGGCGCGATTGCGTAGATGGACATGACCAAAGAGAGCAAGCTGCTGTTGCTGCTGAGAGGGATGCGGACTGCCGTCCTTACTTAATCGTCGTGTCGGAGGCTTGCATGAAGTGGCTTCAGGCAGTGCGAAGTGCGCAGCAACTTTTCGAGTGGGAAGATGGCCCGGTAGTGACAGCGATGAAGAGAGGCCAAATGTTTCTTCTGGACGAAATATCCCTCGCGCAGGATGCCGTGTTGGAGAGGCTGAACTGCCTTTTGGAGGACTCTCGAGAAATTGTGCTCAGCGAGAAAGGCGGAGCTGCAGAGGTTATCAAGGCTGCCTCAGGATTCAGGTTCTTTGCTACTATGAATCCTGGGGGAGACTTCGGCAAACGAGAGCTGTCCCCAGCGCTTCGAAATCGAATGACAGAAATTTATGTTCCATCCTTCGATTTTGCATCCAGCGACGCGATTGCTCTAGTGCAGCGCCGTCTGATGTCGACCGCCTGCGAAGTGGTGCTCCAGGATTTGGCCCGATTCCAGCTGCCATCGGCTACAGCGGGAGAGGGATCCTGTTTCGATAAAGTCACTCGAAAGCAGCCAGGCGGGAATGTGGAGCCGTCGCCGACTACCAAAGTCGACAGGAATGACCCAACAAGCTCAACGGCGGCAGCGGCCTTTACCTATTCTAGTCGTACAAAACATCTTTTGACGGCCGTGTCTTCCGCGATATTGAAGGCGCTTTCGTGGTTCAATCGCCATGCACAGCGGGGTGCTTCAGTGCGTGATATTTTGAGCTGGGTGTCGTTCCTTGATGCCTTCGTCAGTCAACAGACCACGCTCATCCGCTCTTTGCAAAATGGGAGCGCGAACGACATGCCTCCAAAAAAAGACGTAAATGGTAGCGACGATGCCGAGCGCGTGCTTACGGTAGCTTCGGCGTGGACAGTGATTGAGGGATTCGTTCATGGGGGCTGCACGACTTTGCTAGATGGCCTTGGAGTTGGTAACGAGGTACGTGTTAGCAGGGAGGAAGTTATCGAATTGGAGGCGGCATTGCTGCATGAAGAAAACTCGTCAGGCGAAGGAGAGGAGCCTTGCAGTGCCGCGGAGAGAGATCGGCGCCTTCGGCGGATGGCTGAAAAACGCGTTGCCGGCCGGGATAGTCAACAACTCGCACACCGGGCCATTCTCTTGGTGCTCTTGACCGAGGCATTGAACCTTAGAACTCTGCTGCAGGTGGATGAGGATGAACGAGCGGCGATGCCGGCGGTGCGGAAGGAGAAAACAAAGGCAGCCGCGGGGACCAAGTTGCACAGAGGTGCTACAGAGCTGCAGACATCTATAGCGGAGCTCTGTCGCAGAGGTACATTCACGCTCTCGTGGAGGCAAGTCGTAGACGCGTTCGGCGAAGACGGCTTGGAGTGGGCGAGACGGGCACTGCAGGAGATGGCTGGAGGCAAGTCCGACGGATCGGTTCCGCAGGTTCTGGTTGATAAGGGGTATTCCAGCGGCTTGTGGGTTGGACCATTCAGGCTTCCAATGAAACAATGCCAGAGAGGACAGCCACTGTTCAGCGATGTGCACGACGGTGAGGAAGCACCAGAGAGACGCCCAGATCACCAACAATCCGGATTGCAACACGAATCCACCACGAGCGTGCCGCGGCGAGAGTCGAGTGCCGACGCCGCAGAGCGCGCAGGTTTCGTCATCCGATCTCCCACAACGATTGTAACAGTCGGCAGACTCTTGAGATGTCTGCTGCTGGTGCAAGGCGAAGTTCTGCGTGAAACAAAAGTCGACGATGAACATGCAGTGAACAATATAAGCGCACAACCCCGGTTCCCGAAGCCGTGCGCAGCTGGACGACATGCAGTTTTACTCGAAGGGCCGCCAGGCGCTGGGAAAACGTTTGCGCTTGGGATGCTGGCAGCACTGTCTGGACGACGGCTCGTCCGCTTAAACATGAGCGAGGATTCCGAGTTGAGCGATTTAATCGGCATGTTTGTACCAGCGGGCGCCGCGGACGAAGAGGAACAAGAGACCCTACGACGGCCGAGCGACAGTGATAATCAGTCGCGGGCTAAGGCGGACAACGCATACGACCTTTCAAAAATGCAAGACAACGAGGCCGTGCCGGAGAGCCCCCAAACGGGCAAATCTTCAAGGTTTCGGTAAGCCGTCACGCGTACCTTGAATTTGCAACATAGATTGGTTTGCCGACTGCGGCTAACCTTAGCCGGGCGCCAACAGAGTTGGTGGCAAGTTTCGCTAACACTCGCTGCTTCTCAGTTTACGCGGATCTGTGTTGGTGCCTATTGTTTTTTGCAGGTGGGTTGATGGTGTGTTGACGCGGGCGGTGCGCGACGGGGACTGGATTTTGCTGGATGAGATCAATCTGGCGAGCCAGGCAACTCTGGAAGGCCTGAATTCTCTCCTGGACCATCGGCGCTGCCTGTTCCTGCCCAACACACCTGTCCCGCTTATTGCGCCCCCATCGTTTTGTATGTTTGCGACTCAAAACCCGGCAGCGGCACGAATGGAGGTTACGAAGGCGCCCCGTGTGGAGTCCTCAGGATCCAGCAGCGACAAAAGCGATATGGCGTCGGGAGTGGTAAACCAGCAGAAGTGTGAGGAAGATGCCGAGTATCGAGCTGCTCCTCAGACAAGGGGAGTAAGCGGTCGAAAAGGCTTGCCCCAGTCTTTTCTGAATCGGTTTTACAAGCTGGCTGTGAATGACCTGGGACCAAGCGATCTCAGGGCCATAGCCTCCAACATCCTTAACGCCCGCCAGGCTAGTCAGACGGAGGCAGAGAAACAGCCTATGCCTTTGCCCAGGGGTGACGCGACCGCAAATCAGACGGCGTCGCAGAGCGGCTCCGTCGCTCTCGCGTCTACAAAACAACTCTGTCTGTCGGGACCGTCGCTGGGTTCAAAGCTACTAAAACCATTGTCCGGCCGCATTGCTGCATGCGTGGTTCGGTCAGTTCTAGAGCTTCGACGACTCTCGTGGTCTGCAGCTTTCCACGGGCGAGAAGAGTGGGAGTGGAACGTCAGAGATGTTGTCAAAGTGATGCGCCTTGTTTCAGAAGGGGTAAGCATCGTCTGGTAACGCGTCTGCGGGAGAGCCTGCTCGCATCGCTGGAGATGTGCCACACACTTGTAACCCAGCTGTCGCACTCGCCTGGGCAGCCCCGGCGATATATCTTGCCTGAGGAATGCGTGGTGGCGCAACTGTAAGGATACGCCGGTGCTGGTAGCGGGTGTGAGTCAAAGCGACAATACGTGCAGCCTTCACTGCGTAGCTTGGTGAGGGCCTGCGTACCGAGGCGGCGCAGCGCGCGGCGGAGATTCCGCTGTCCCGCGTTACCACAGCAGTATTCGAGCTGGATGCTGTTCTACTGCCACAGGGACTCGAGCCTGCTTCTGACTGAGTCTGCTGTCTCCTGCTGCGTGATTGGCGTGTAGCTCCCCTCTAGGGATTTCCGCGTGGCAACAGCGCTGACGCTTCTGTCGCGACTTCGCTGCAAGAAAGATGTTGATTTGGCAGCGGCCTGCCTTCGTCGCTGCTTCCCCAAGAACATTTTGGCTCGCGAACTAAAGAGCGACACCACCACATTTTCATATTGTGGTGTATCGGAAGAAGGACCCCGGGGCAAGCCCACCCTGGCGCTTCAGCCTGTAGACAACTTGCGTCCAGCAGACGGTTGCGAGACCTTGGCGGCCTGGAAACTCGCTCACTGGGACTATCGGGGATGCCATTCCCTAGGTGAAGGAAGTGCAGTTAGATCCTGGAGGAGAAACCAGCCGGGACTAGGCAACGCGATGAACGGAGAGGATTTATTTTCATTGGCGGATGCCGCTTGGAGCGATGCGTCTTTAGATTTGTCGGTGCGCTTTGGAGGCACTGGACGAAATCTGTGGGTGGGCGATATGTCCCTCCCTGTGACGGCGGCTTCGTACGGAGAACCTGGAGGCGAGTGCTTGCAGTCGGATGCTTCGACCGCAGACGAGTATCCCCTGGACGCTGCGCCTCGCGACCGAGATGAAGCCGTGCTCCTTGACACGCAGCGATCCGTGGTCGGCATTGTGGCTTGTGCGGTCAAAGTCAACTGGCCAGTTCTACTTGTTGGCGACCCCGGAAGTGGTGAGAATGCTAGGCATATGTGCATTCCCACCACGACCTGACCTGGAAGGTTGGAGGATAGCCTGCGGTCTCCGCCGGGGATCTGCCAGTTCTCCATAGCTGGCAGCACCATGTATCTCTGGATTGAGCTGTTCGGGTGCCAATAAACGCGTCACATGCAGCAGACAGAGGCGTGCCAATCGGACGCCACTAGTGCTATTGGATGGGTCATCTTGCTTGTGGCATCCTGCCAGCCTTGATTCGCTGTTAAGCCTGGGGACCGTTACTGCTTTCATGCTAAATTCGTGGTGTTCAGCCTTTGGCTGCACGCAGTAGCTCTTTTCGGTGTGTGTCGTTTTGTTCACAGGTAAATCGAGCACGGTGCGTTGGCTAGCCAGCGCACTTCGTCAGCCCCTGTGTGAGATGCGTCTCTCGCCTACAATGGACTCTTCAGACCTCTTCGGTTCTTTCCAGAGTGCGGACAACGTCCAAGATTTACTCGAAATCGCCACCCACACGGATGCACTGGCATTCAGATTTCTTCATCAGTTCGCGACAGTGCCGCCAAGTGTTGACTTACCTGCAGACTTAGAGCGCGCCGTGACTGGTGTGCAGGCAGCTCGACCCCGCCTTGAGTTCGCGAGGAAACGCATGGCGGTGTGCGGCACCAAGGAAGGCACCGTTGCCGATAATGGTGCTGTTCCGCAGACCGCCGGCGGACGAAATGCTCCACAAAAGCGAGAGAGCAAGTTTGCTGTTCTTGCGGAGGCATGCCGAGTCTTGCTGCGGCTGCTGATCAGAGGGTCAGACCTAGTCAGTGGGAAGCAGGACCACCGAGGGCGCATGAGCGGCAATACCTCTTCTGTGGGGGGTGAGGCGAAACGCCTGAAGCGGCAGCTAGACATCCTGTACATTACTGGTAAGGGAGGAGCTTCAGTCCGCGGCAGTGAAGGCGGCTCTCAGCGTTTCACGTGGCGAGATAGTCCACTGGTGATGGCAGTTGAGCAAGGTAATTGGCTGTTGCTTCGGGAAGCACATCTCTGCCCTCCAGCTGTTCTGGATCGGCTGAACGCTCTGCTGGAAGAAAACGGTGAGCTGGTTCTCACTGAATCGGGAAGGCCTCGCAGACTGCGTCCACACCCGCGCTTTCGTATCTTCTTGACGGCGGAGACCAACCGCGCAAAGGCTCTATCAAACGCACTCCGGAACCGTTGCTTGGAGGTCTTCGTTCAAGCGGCGACAGGTGCCATCGCCCCCCACGCTTGCGATGAACTTGTCGACGCTGCTGTTGGATATGACTCCGAACACTCCGCTTTCGCGGCCGCCGGGGATCGTACCGGGCTGAGTGACGAGCGCGCTGTAGCTCAGGCTGGAAGCAACGACTCGCTGAGCACTTCTGTTGCGGTGACGACAAGACAGCCGAGCAACTGGGGGGTCACAACATTCCATCATTTTCTGGCGACGCTGCGCGAGTTTGACGGACTAGGCGCAGCAAAACGTCTGGACGCCGAAGGAACCTTCCACATCAACATGAGATCTGGGTCGACTCGCGTGCTAACTACTTGCTTGGAGGTTTGGGCCCAGTCGCTGCTTGGAGAGAACTCGGCCGCGGAGACGAACACATCCAGCACTCCTCCGGTTACTTCTGAAGACCGCGCAGCCGGCACAACGATCACTCTTTGGCTTCTTGCAACTTTCCTCGACTGGGTGGGCATGAGACAGTCACTCACTGGAAACGTGCAGATGTTCTGCGACTTGGCGATACAGACGGACGCAGTCAGGATCGCTGTTGCGGAGTTCGATGCATGCGACAGCCGCACCTATTTGCTCGCGTCCGCCATGGGGGCGACGCACGCCGGGCTTCTTGGCCTCATGCAGCACTTGACCGGCAGTGAACTCCGCGCGTTTATCAAGCTCGCGCGTCGAGGGCTCTTCTCACGACATACGAGTGCCAACAGCGGGATTGTTGCCGAGGAGGATTTGACACAGAGCGTCACAGCAGACGAAGGTCAACGGAGATCAGATAGAACGGAAAAGGTACAATCCGCATTGCACTTTTTGCGGCGTCTACGGGACGCCTTTCCGGAGCGTCTACTTAGTGCTGGGTTGCGAGGTCTTGCTGACCTGGCACACCAGCTTGGTGGCGGAAAGAGCGCAGGGACAAAGGTGAACTGGAGTTGCCTGCAAGGGTGGTGCCGCACATACCTGTCAGCTTGCCGCTTGTCGCAGGAAGGCCTAGAGAGCACATGCGCGAGTGCTGAGCGTGGTGGCAGCGATGTGGTTGACAGCCGCCTCACGCGGCTAGCCTCTGACAGTTACCTCAATTCCCTGGATTTCTACCAGCTGTTCAGCTCGTTTCTGTGGAGGTATGCTGGTGCCTTTGGGGACGGCACCGCCCTAAGGCTGATACTACTGTTCCTTCTTCAAGCATCACTCGAATCGCACCTGCCTGACGCTCACACTCAACGCGAAGTGGGAAGCGGTACGCGGCGGGATGGTACTGTTCGCCTTCGAGGCCGATCTCGGCATTCCTTGCCGTCCAGCATTTGGAGACCGAAGATTCTCTGCAGTCTAGTATCGACGAGCCCATCTGCGGCGGCCCGGCCCGCCAGACGCGATCGCGGCTTTCTGTTCCATTCACAGCAATGTCTCCTTCAACCGGCCCTGAAGTACCTGTGCACGACTAACGCAGCTGTGACCACTCTCGGTTACACGCAGACGGGACCGGCAGCCCAGATCCGGAATGAAGCAGCCTTGCTTCTCTCTCTCCTTCAGTCCCGGAGACCACTTGTGGCGAACGGGAGCGCTAGCCTCGACGACCTTGCTTTGGCGCTCCAGCTGCTCGTTTCGCACGCTGCATCGAAGGAGGAGTTGCTGCAGCGAGTTTCATTCTTGACGGTACTCTCCGCCGAGCACAACTGGTCGCGGACAGGAGGTAGCCTAGGGCGGACGCAGGGACAGGAGGTGTCCTGTGTCGATGGCAGCGGAAAGCTTTCGTCTCCAACCTGCAGCCACCCCTCTGGACGGAAGCGGGTGCGAAGGGGCAGTGGATGCGGGGTCGCAGAGGAGGAGACAAAAGTCGAAGACTCCGGAAATTTCTTCGCATCTCTGGGGGACACCTTGTCGCGGGAATACCTTGCTGCAGTGGTACAAGCTCTCCGCGAAAATACTGAAACCGTGGAGGTGGCTTTTGCTGCGCTTTCAACGCTCTCCCATCGATTGCAAGGAGATGATGCGGCCTCCGTGGGACCGCGCTCGGCAGCTGGCCTTCCGCCCGTTTTGGAAGCTTATAAAGCCCTCGGAAAACTCATTCGGGCGTACGAGGTGCAAGGCGCAGAGGGAGATTTGCCTGGAGATGCCAACAAGGCGAGGCTCGGAACCGCGGCGGGTCGCACGTCAGGCGCAGCGCACAGTCAGGCGCAGCAGGGAGGTGCGGCACTGCTGCTAGACGGCGGCGAAAGCGACGGGGTCGCGCGGCTGCAAGGTCTCCATCTTCTCCGCAGCCTTGTGCAGGCAACCGAGGCAGCGCTCTACTCTGTCCTGCTGCCCACTCGTATGGTTGCTGCGCAGCTGGCCGCAACCAAGACAACCGCAGACCTCGATGCGTGGGCATCGAAATATCTTGTAGATACGTGTTCCCCGTTCGACAAGACGACTCATTCGGAGCGCGACCTAGACTGCGTTACCATCCCGAACGCCGGCGCAGAAGTTCAACCAGGAAAGCACGCGATGGAAACGGCGCCTTCTGGATACGCTAGCCGGGGACGCCCTGCCGGCGCGGGATCTGTCGGCCTACGACGGGAACGGGGCTTCTGCCTACTGCTGCTGGCTCATATGCAAGCCACTGGAATTCCGCTGCCATGGGAGTCAAAGCGGAAGCTGCACCAGGAGGCGCTGAAGGCTTTCACAGGAGCGACGGACGCATTATTTTGCCTGCTCACTCCCAGTTTTCTCCTGGCGTTGCATGATGGCCTTGTTGGCGCTTATAACCGCGTCGTTACTCAAATCCCGAGCTTGTGTTCTGTTGACACTGCTCAGGGTTTACTAGACCCCATGGATGCACAGGGAAGTGACGCGGGAGCTTGGCAGACACGCGAGGCTCTGCAGAATTCGAGACTGTGCCTCGTTGCGCTGACTGAGTCGTTTACCTGCCTCGCTCACCTTTTCGAACACTTCCTCAGGAGTTGGCGCTTCACGCGCACCAACCACGGCTTTCCCAGCATAAGTGGCGCGGACCTCGAACTGCATGCTGTGACTGGCGGCTTCCGTGGAGGAGCGGCACTCATGCCTTCGCGTTTTGCTCTGAATGGCGCTGCGATCGATGCCGGCTGTTCATCTCGAGACGATGGCAGCTCTTCCTCGCCGGCCGAGAGGGTTGCACGGTTGGCAGGCGAAGCGTGGAAAGCGACAAGGCCGTCTGTCGTTCTTCTGTTGCGCACGCTTATTCCTTCGCTGCTCCACGTGATGCAGGTGCTGCCGGATGCCTTCTGCGTTGCCTCCTTGCGTCACACAATATTGTCTCTCGCGGAGCTCTTTGGCGCTGAAGCAGGGTGTGTTCGAGCGGGAAAGACGCGAGCTTCCGATATGCCGAAGCCCGAATGCGGGGGGGATACTGCATTTGTTTCTGCGGGGCGGATAATTCGTGTTAAGAACGATATCGATCCCGCACCCTTGGGGGCTGAAAACTCCCGCGACATAGACCTCCTTGCCAAGTCGCCCGTCTTTTTGGCATCTCGCCTCCAGCCCGCGCTGCGTTCCGTTGCGTCTTGGTTGCTGTACGCACTGAACCAAGCTGCTGTGCTGTACGCATCAGCGCCACATGCAATCGGTGCTTCGCTGAGGGCGGCGTCAGCGAGCGCGGAGACGAGCGCGGAGCCAAGCGCGGCTGATCGGGCTCGGCGGGTTGTCTTCGAGGCCTTTGCACAGTCGGCGCCTGCTTTAGCGTCTCTTCATTCGTTCATTCAACGCATGAGTGGAGGGCTGGTAATGGCCGGCTCTTGGGGGCATGGCTGTGCTGCAACAACGAGCTGCAGACAGACGCCCACACTCACTGGCGGGCACGCCGCCGACGGTATTCCTCTTTTAACGGCACAGTTTTTGAGATACGCCGTGTCATTTGGCGCCCTCCTGCGAGCCGCGAGCACGAGCTACGAGCGGGGCAGGGTGGCGCGTGCACGCAACATCGAGCGCCGTCTGCTGGAGTGCCTCTTGGGCGGACCCCAGCGAGCAACGGGGTCTCCTGCCGTAGATGCCGGGCTCGACCGCACATCTCAACGTGGCGTGAAGCCGGTGCCTGTCGCAGTGAGCAACTGGCACCGGGTGGAAGCCGCTTGCCCTGCTGTGGCCCGAGTCAACAAGCTGCATACCAAGCTGGCAACCTTGCAACATGCATGGCTGCTTTGGCGCGCGGGAGCGCTTGCGGGTTCTGCATCAGGAACTGCATGCAGAGGACATAGGGATGCTGCCAACATTCCCGAGAGGCTTTTCGCGCAGGTGGCGAAGAGTAGAGCCGCCGTAATCACTGAGGCCACAGAATGCTTAATTCAGCATCTTCACCTGGTCGCGCCCTTGTTCTCCCCGTTGCCAGTTTCTGTCACATCGGAGACAAAGAAGCGCCCCGCGTCGGAGAACAGTGAGGATGGAGGAGACGGGTGCGGACCGCAGCTGTCGAACATCAAGCATTGCTTTCCCCCATCTTTGGTCGAGGGTTCTTCGGCGTTCGTCTCCTTTTGTTGGGAAATGGAGGCAGCCACGCCGGCGAAGCGTGCGGGGGGTGCGAAGTCGGCCGAGAGGATTCATTCGTCACACACAGGGAGGACGCCCAGCGGCGAAGGGGACCCTGCATTCCGCGACTCGACCAGACTGAGCCTGGAGGCTATTTTGTGCACACTGTCTGCCTTGTTCGATGCTGCTTCTGGCGCCGCGGAGACAACAGGTGCCCCTGTTGAGCGAAGCACTCAAGCGAACGCGACGTTCGGAAGCTTGGGATCGCGAGTTGACGATGACGGGGCTGATGCGGGTAGGGAATCTGCCGATCTTCTGCAGGTTGGACTTCTAGCTGCCAGGAGTGTTGAGGCGGTCGCGGCCCTCGCCGGGCGTATCTCAGATGTTTTCGACGATGCAGGCATCAACGCGAATACCACGCTGAACGCCTTGGGCTCAGCATTGGAGAAGGCTGCGCTGGGCGGTAGTCTTGCAGCAGTTCCTCCCCAGCTGACTGCCGCAAATGATGGCAGGCTTCACTTGGCACACCTGAAGGCGGCTGCATCCGTACCGGCGATGCTAGAGAGCGCTTCGTGGACAGGGTATACCTTCGAAATGTGCGCTGAGATGCTTGGACATGCCACAGTTGCAGGGGCTCCGCACCTGGTGGCCTCTGCACTTAGGCTGCGGCGTCAGCTCCACTGGTTTGCAACGCAAGGGACTGTGCACAAGATGTCTGCGCACGGGCCTTGGTCAATGGATAAGGCCACGCCGGCGAGCTGCGACGAGATTTCCACGGTACTGCCAAGCGTGGAACTAAATCGTTACCCGCAGAAGACAGACGAAGCAGTAATGTGGCTACCGCTCCTCGGCTTCTTCAGGGCCCTGACCACCTCTTCTGCGAAGCACGGCGAGAGCGAGACAGAGGACGCTGATCAGGATAATGCTACGCCGGGTTGTGAGCAAAGTGCGAACGAATCATCCGAGGAGTACTGGCTGCCGTCTCTCATGTGTGAGAAGCTGACTCAACTGATACTGAAGAAGACTCAGATGCCCCAGACAGGATCTCAGCAGCAGGGCCACACGACTGCCGAAGGCGAGAGCCAAGGCGTTTCGGAAGCTGCGGAGGTTTCAAGATATCTTAAACGACTGGCTACGGGAGCAGCGATTCGCTTGAGCCCGAGGAGTTCCGAGCAGCTTCGCCCGGCTCACGTGGGACCAATGCAGGCGGAGGGCGTAGTGAGCCGGCGAGATGAAAAGCTGCCGGAGAATAAGCTAAGGGCCCGCGCTGGGCTCTATGCAGGCGGGGCCGCCAAGCTTCTTTCTGCGGTGCTTGCTCCGGAAAGCCGGCGAGAACTGTCCACGAGCGGTTACGAAGGACGCTACTGGCGCGGCGTCCTCGGCGTACTGCTGGGCCTGTGGGGAGCGCACTTGGCGGTGGCAGGCTCGGCCGAAGCGCTGCGGGAGCGAGGGACAATGCGGGCTCTGGCGGGCGAGGTGGAGAGAGACATTCTGCAAGTGGACGCTACAGTGGAGGCGTGGCGGATGGTGGGACTGTTTAGTGGCGGAGTGAACGATCGGGATTCTGACGCGCCGGGCCCGCAGTCACGGACACGCGTTCATGAGGATGGCGTTTCGACCAGCAAAGAAGTATCGGCTCGAGGCTCGGCGAGCACGACTCAGAGAGGCGCCGGTTTCAGGTTCACTTCTCCTCACACCACTGCACTGGACCTGTTGCTTCAGCAACAACATCGGCTACAGCGTCTGGTGGCTGAGCTGAACCGTAGGAGCAAACACGACCGCTTTGAGGAGGAGGACGTCGAGATCCCGGAGGATATTCTGCAGCTGATCACGCAGCGCTGCTCCAGTGGGGCTGCGAGTATTGCTCAGCCGGTCGATCGCGAAGACTCCGCCACCCAGCAAGTGGCCTCCTCACGTAACAGCCGGCCTCAAGGAATGGGGAGAGGCCCGGAGTGTGCACTGGCGCCGCGCGAAGAACCTGCGCAGGGGGCCCACGGCGGGCCGTCCGGCGACATCCTTCCCAACGGTATCGTGGTCGCAGCGTTCCGTGACGCAGCAGCGACTCATGCGTACGACACGGAGCAACTGCAGAAACACGCCGAGACCTTCCTCGCGACATCGCTATCACCGGAAATGTAAGCAACACTCTCACATCTACTTCAGTCATTGTCATCGTAGGTGACGCGCCTCGTCACTGACTCGGATGTTGCACGATAGCGCAATGCTTGGTGCGCACAAGAAGCACGAGCAGCGATGCACCCGGGCCTCGCTGGATCTTCTGCCGTGGGGACGTTTCAGGCCTGAAAGTCTGAGACTCTTCAACTAGGTAACCCTAAACCCTAAACTGAATACCCATACACGAATGCGCACGCGCTAAACCCGTTGAGAAACACGAATCTAATGGCAAAACGAGATCGCTGTGCAGGTGGCTCGCTTGCAGTTTCGTCGTGCAATGCATGTGGTCCGAGTCACGTGTGAGCTACGATAGTGCCTTTTACCACAGTGAGCTTCCGGTGTACTGTCGCTGTGTGACTTCGCAGGCTGGCGGCTTCACCTCTTGATTTCCTGCAGCCACTACTGGTGCCAGAAGGCTTTGCAGAGTTGCCGTCGCCCACCAGAGGCCCGCAGCAGCCTTCGTCGACTGGCAGCATCCACTCCCTCGTCTCAGCCGTCGCGGGGTTGAATGCGACGTGCCTCTCATTCGTCGCATCTCTAAGGTCAAAGTTTGCGACCGAAGATCTCACGTCGCGGCTTGCCTTCTCCCTCTTGTTTTTCCTCCACGGTCTTCAAGAGGTAGTCTTGGCTCGCTTTTTGCTGAGCTGCTCAGAGTCGGCGCTGGGGCTCGTCTCTAGTTTGCGCACCGAGGCGGGCGTGCACGCGGAGGGGTCGCCCTCGCCGGATACTGCCGTTGAGGGCTCAGTCTGCTCGCGCTTGAATCCTCTGGCACTGACGCATCGTTGCTGCACAGCTGTCGATTTTGAGCGACCGCTGTTGCAGGTGGTGGACGCCAGTGCCGAAGCCACATTTCCGTTCCGCCTGCCTTGTGGCTCTAGGCACGCCTGTTCGAGTCGAGGCAAGGAGCGCGGGACAGCGGGTGCCTCTGCGCCTCCGGTTGCCGCGTCTCCCGCGAGCTCCCCGGGAGAGAGGTCCTGTTTCGTTGGCGTGCCGCTTCTGCAGCAGGCTTTGTGGCTCGTGCACCGGGAGAGGGCAGCAAGGGATGCTGGAGCGTCGATACATCCCGGAGACAACCACATAACCACTTCAGGGGGCGCGAAGGATGCAGACAGCTTCACAAATCGAGGCGTCGCCTCTCTGTGGCCAGCGTACACCTTTGTAGGGACACAGTACCGAGATGCCAGCTCAGCTGCACAGAGAGGCCTCCTGCTTCGTGTGCTGAGCCAACTCGCGGAGCAACAGGTGGCACTGCGCTGCCGGTCAGGGGAGCATAATTCCACGCACACCCGGGCAGATCTACTCGCGCGTCTGTCTGAACTCGTCGTTGACCGATCCGCGGTGCCCGCTGGATCGCCCACGACTATCGCCGGCAGACGGGCGGCTGCGAAGGCTGCTCGGCAAGATGCAGCGCGAGAGGAGGTGGAGGAACTCTTCCCTTCAGGGGACGGAGGCGACTTGGGCGGCGGGGCCCTCGATGAGCCATCTGGAGAGACTGAAGACGCGGACATGGAGGACAGCGGAGGCACGCAGTACACTCAGTGGTGCAATACGACGGAGGTGCCCGATACAGACGAAGCACAAGAGAAGGCTGAACAAGAGAGGGATAACCGATTCCTCGACCGAGTAGCTGAATTGTGGCAGCAAGTTATGGAGGTTGAGGGAGAGCGCATGCATATCGTTGCAGCGGACCCAGCCCGTGGAGCGTGCACGAGGAAGACCGGACACAGTCCAGTGAATGGACTAGGCACGCAGGCAAGCGAAGAACAGCTTCTGCATTCAGGGCGCACCGCAATGATCGGGGCATTTTGCTTGTCCATCGTTTATAATCCTACGGAGACGCGTGGAAAGCAGACGATCGCACCGCGTCTTACGCTCTATTCGCTCAACGACGAGGCACTCGGAGCTCTTCACATCCCAGCGACACTGGACTCAGACGCCGCCCCGTCGCTGCTCTCCCTTGTTCTCCAAGTCGCTTCACTCCTTCTTCCGTCATCTCCAGTCGAGCTTGAGCGCGAAGAGCGGCAGCTCCAGGAACTGCTGCACGACGACCTGCTGGAGGAACAGACTGAGCTCGAGAAAGACCTTCCCCCCGAGGGCCCTCCCACTCAGCAGCAGGAGGGCGACGCGCAATCGGAATCGCAGCTTGCCACCAAGGGCGATGCCAACGAGGCTCCCGACGGTGAGCCGGCTCCTACGAGATACACCGCGGAAGAAGCTGAGCGGCAGTTGGCACTCGAGAGGCGGCAACGAGAACGCGAACGGGCTCGTAAGCTGCGATTCACACAGCTCGTTTCCAGTGGCGGGCCATGCGACGAAGGCCTGCGCGGTCAAAACTCTGCCGCTTGCTCGTTCTACTCGTCAGGCCACCCAAGCCTCCTTCGCGCGTTGTGGCCGGCGGTCGAGCGACTTGAAGCGGTGGCTCAGATTTTCCTCCGTGTCCTCGAAGAGCACCCCGCACTGGAATCTATGCTGCATCTCATTGAGAAGATCGCCAAGCTGCCGCTGCTACGAACGCCTCCCGCCGTCGCTGTAAACATGCTGGAGGCCCTCTTGGACCGCGCCGAGACGTGGCGGCAGTCTATAGATCCCTACTACATCGCTACGCTGATTGAGCAGAACTGCCCCGATTGGGACCTTCGGGCGCTTTTCGAGACGGACGTTGAGGAAAAGGGGAAGCCAACTGAAGAAGGTGCCTCTAGTGTGGCGCGCGGCCGGGATAGCACTGCAGCGGACGCAGATGAACAGTCGCGGAGAATGGCGTACGAGAAAGAGGAACAGTCTAGACTGCGGGTGTCGCGGATGCTTTTCCGCCGCTGGGAGTCGGCGGTGGCAGCAGTTCAGCGGCAGGTTGTGATGCTGCGTCGGCGCCAGCTGCAAGAGTGGCGTTTCCTGCGCGAATTCCGAGAGCAAAAGGAAGGCAGTGCAGCAGCCCGGTGGATGCCGTTCCTGTGGACTGCGCAAACAGAGAATCGAGGCCCAGAGCTGCCTGAGTGCGAAACGGAGCGCGTGGAGAACGCAGCCGATGCCGAGACACAGCATGGAACAACTCCAGCAGTTGTCGCCGGGCGTCTCCTCAGTGAAGCAGGAGGTGCTGCTGACCTGCTTGAACTTCTTCTGCAGTTCCTGCGGTCCTCGTCTCTCGGTCAATGGGCGACACGCGTCAAAATGCTGGAAGTGTGCGGAGCCATGCGCAGGGATCTAGGGTATTTGTCAGAGACGTCGCTCAAAGCGGACGCAGGTGCAGACGCGCGCGAAGGCAGACCGAGTCTTCCCGCCGCCTGTGGGACGCCAAGCGACCTTTCGGACGAGTTCATCAGGGAATGGAGCGCGGCGCACGTGAAGGAGAGGAAGGCGGGGGCGCTTCTCCAACACCTCGCTCGCTTCGCTGTGGCTTCAGGGTGGAATGCAGCAATTGAAGGCGAACTGCGACGCGGAAGGAAGGACATGGACAGACGCGTTCATGAACTGGCGAAACTCACACGCTGGGATATGAACAACCGAGTGGCCATGAAAGAGTAAGGTGACAGGGGGCGTGCCTAACTGACTGTTCACGCGACAACTATGGCGATTCGCTGCCGCAGCTCTAGCTGAAATTTGCGAATAGTCGTTGAGTCGGACCACCGTATGAGGGCGCGCGGAACTGGCGTGCCGCGAGACTTCATGTGCTTTTTCCGTTTGCAGGTCAATTCATCGGAGTCACTACGAGCTGAGAAAGGTCATTAGGAAATACGAGGAAGTTATCGTTCAAGCGGCGGGCCCGACAGTACTGGCGACACCCACGGCGACGGCGCTTCTTGGCCGGATCGTGACGTCTGTTCTGAACGGATCTCTTCAGGCTGCGCTCACGTGGCCTGCTCAGGACGCGCCTGCGACGACAAGCTCGCCTGCAAGCTCTTCGAGGCTTGCGGGTATCTTGTCGGATGTCGTCGGCAGCGTTCCCCTGTTTGCCTCTGCGCTGAAGGCTGAGCTCCAGAAACAACCGAACGGCACTCTGGACAAGGCGCAGCCCGCGTGTGGAACGTCTTCGCACGCGCGGTCGGGAACGTGCGACTCTTTCATCTGTCGACTATTTGGCGGTACGGCGGTCGAGGACACGACGATGACGGATCTCGCCCAAGAGTTTATGGCTTTCTCTTCTGACTTCACTCAGGCCAGGGAGAGTGTGGAGAGAGGAGCGGCTGCAAGCCAAGGCGCGCCTGGAAGCGAAGATCAGGAGCAGGCGCAACCGCCAGTTCCGCCAGTGAGTCGGCAGCAGCTTCAGCGCATGTATTTGACATTCAAACAGACACTTCAGTCGACCCTGAAGATACCCGTTTTGCGCGGGGCGGCCACGCCGGCGCTCATCGTTTTCGCGCTCTCGGACGAGACAGGGCTGCCTTCACCGGCTCCTCACCCTTTAACAAGCGGCTGCTTCGTGGAGGCTGTAGACCCCACCTCGTCCGCTGGTTCAGGTCAGACCCGAGCGGCGCCCCAGTCCGTGCCATGTTCCTCGTGGGGCGAGGCGAACACAGCAGGAAGGCCCTGCTTCTCCTCGAGGCTGCTTCCCGAGCTCCTGGTCCCGACGTGGAGGTCGGCGTCGAGACACTGGTACCCTCAGTTGCAGCTGTTCTGGCAGCTCTTGCGCCTGGAGACCGTTCACGGCGATGTGGCGCAGGACCGGACGCTTCTGCTCGGCCTGCTGGCCTCTCTCGTCCTTCACCAGAGTCAGCAGCGGCGCCGGTGCTGGACAGCGGCGGCAGACCTGCAGAGGGCATTAGATTATCTGGAAGTGAGCTGTACGGGGCCTTCGGTGGCGCTCACCGCAGAGGCCTTCGGGCGCCTTCTGGAGGCTGTGGAACGCACCAGAGAAGCTCTGGATCAAAGTCGAATGATTCTCCTCTCGCCCGCAGAGGCGAGCCGATACCGAGACGTCGCACGCCTGGGCACGACGACCGAAGACGGCGATTTCGGCGGGCGTAAGGGAGAAGATCTGCGCACAGACTCTGAAATGAGTGCCCTGAAGAACCAGCTGCAGGGGCCGAACTCGACAGATACAGGCGACCGCTCTCAGCGGGGCAGCGTGGAGGATCGTTCACCCACAGTCGACGGGCCGCAGGACAGCCGAGCGTGGGAGGCCGAGAGACGGCGCCTTGAGGACGCGCACGCAGTGTTGCGAGCTTGTGCAGATGCCGCGCGACGAGTCCAGCAGCTCCTCGTGCACTCGCCGGAGTGGAGGGTGTTCCGCTACGAGGCGGACGACCACGACGTCTCAAAGGATCTTCCAAGCTCTTGCAACAAAACGAGTGGTCTGTCTGACGCCCGACAAGCAGCTGTCCGCGTCCGGGTTTCTCTTCTGCAGGAGATGCGAGAGCGATGCGTGGAGATTGAAAAGCGCCTGGTTGGAGAGGCAGGTGACAGTGCTGTAGCTGGCGAGCTGCCGTCAGCGGCTTTCAGTGGCCTGCTGAACTGCCTCAGACAACAGCAGGCTTGGATCGAGGCTCCCCTCCGCGCCTACGATATTCATTCGACGGCATGCGCTCGCTTTGAACGAGACGCGTGCAGCACCCTGGTTGACTCGCTGAACGGAATTTTAGGGTCCCACGCGGGCTCATCGCCCTCGCCTTCATCGCGCGATTCATCTCTCTTTGCTGCTGGATGCACACCAGAGACGGCTTCGCAAAAGTCGTCTCCGGCTGAGGCTAGCTCGTCAGACTCTCATCCGGTGCTTGAGCGGTTCCCTGTTCCTTCGCTAGAAGAGTCTTTCCCGTTCGCGAAAGTTCTCCGCTGTTGTAGAGCGTTCTCTCTTGACCTTCCTCCAGTGGCGTCTTTCGCGAGCCGCCCACACTCGGAAGGAGGCGAGCGCGAGGCAGCGCTCTGGAAGGTCTGCCAGACGACCATGAGAGGAGTCGCACTCCTGCTAGTCGCGTTTGACTGCCTGGAGGGAACAAGCCGCATCGGTTTGGGAGCGGCGCAACAGGTGCAGCTGCTGATGGAGCGCGGCTGGGGCAGCGATAACTGCAGAGGCAAGGAAGAAGAAGAGGCGACCGGCGGTCAGCGGGACGAATGGGTCGCAGGCACCGGATTAGGGGAGGGTACTGGCGAGAAGGATGTCACGGATCAGCTGGAAGATGAGTGGCAGTTTGACGGGGAGAAACGCGGAGACGGCGAGCAAGGTGAACAGCGGAAGGACGACAAGAATGAAAAGGATAAGGTGAGTTCAGAAGGGCCGCGTGGTTCGCGCCAGACCTAGACTGACAGGGGTCTTTCATTCCCTGATTGCCGCAGCCGCGCGTTTGCCACGAGTCAATCCTACTGACGACAAGACCCCTTAACAGTCAGGGGTTTCCTCCTGCTGCTCAGCTTTATCGGCGGCACACCCAGCTCAATGCTTCACGTTTGAATGTCTCCTGCTCAGGACAACGGCATGGAGGTCTCATTCGACTTCGATGCAGCTGCGAATGCGAAACAGCCTGAAGATAAGGACAATAAGGGGCAGCAGGAGGGAAACGAAGAGCAAGATGAGGTTGAACGGGATCGGGGAAGCGTCGACCTAGAGGAGGGAGGCCAGCTGGAGAACAAGCGGTGGCAGGGAGGTGACTCTGACGAGGACGACAACGAACCAGACGACCCACAGGATGACAAGGAGACAGGGAAGAAAAAGAAGGAGAATATCGAAGCTGACGGCGGAGAGACCGAGGGCGACACGCAGCTGCAGGCTGCTGACGGCAGCTCAGATGATTCACGACAGAAGAAGTCTGACAAGAAGAAAGACAAAAAGAACGACGACGGCCCGTTGGAAGACGAGGCGGACGAACAGGTACGTTTCCGGCGCCAGGCGCAGATCGCCTTGCACAGCACGCCGAGGCGGGCAACCTGTGTACGTGTGAACTAATGGACCGCTAGTTTTCGGGGCCTATTGTATATGTAAAATGACTCCAAGTTGCTCAGTCGCGCGTGCTCTCGGCACACAGCCTCTGGACGATGAAGTTGCCAATCTTGTTGTATCGAAAGTGGTGATAGCGCAGCGTGATGTCTGCGTTCCCGCGTGCAGGAGGCTTCTCCGGCGAATGAAGAACCTGACGCAGAGAAACCCGACGAAGAGACCCAGGACTACAGGGTCAAGATTGACGACGGGAGGGAGGAGAAGGACGGTGCTGATGGCGACGAGCCAGAAGAAGGTGGCAACGAAGACGCTGAGAACGCTGAAGAGGAAAACGACGCTCAAGACAAAGAAACAGAAACTGACACGCAGAACGAAGCCGAAAAAGAGTCAGGCACGCATGAGGAAGACGACCAGAGCACACGCGAAACAGGTGAACAAAGCCAGCGAGGGGCTACCGAGGAAGGCGAAACTAACGAAAAGGATGATTTAGAGGTGGATGAGGACCTTGTGTGCGACGACGGAGAAGATCCCGTAGCGGAGTCGCAGGCTGAACAGCAGACTCGTGGGGAGCGGGAGGATGACGAGAGCGCGGCGGCGGATGAGGCGGAGGCACCAACTTCACGCGCCGATCAGGAGGGAAACGCGCAGGACAGGGAGGAAGGCGAAACGAGAGAGGAGGCACCGGAAGATGACGGAGACCGGGCGTCGAATGCAGAGGAAAATGAAGAGGAGGATGAGCAGGAGCGCCACGGACAAGGTGAGTGCAGTGCTGGTGTCTGATGCGCAATGAGACTCCTGCGTGGAACCTGACTGCCGCACCACAGTCCGTTTCACGGAGATGCGAGAGGGGAGGCATGAGTGGATATTCGAGAGAAAAATGCTGTCACTTCTGTAGAATCGCTGACAACACTGATCCGTGTGTGGCAAAACGTGCGTCGAGTTTTCGCTTCTACTCGCCTGCCAAGGACGAATGCAAGAGGCCGCTGAGTGCATCCGTCTCTCTTCTAGCAGATGATTCTTCTGCGTGCAAGAGAGCGCGGACCTGACGAGTACAAGCACTCGAGAGGGACGAGAAGCAGTATGATACCTGCTTTTCGAGATGCTGAGGCCGTGTGCAACTGTGCACTGTGTCTTGTGAGAGCAAGCTTTGGGTGGATTTATGGTGTGACACTCCACACCAGGTCGCATTGGAATCGTAGCTGCTTGATGACATCCTTCCTCGTTCATTGATGTTCGCGTGCTTTCGTCGTCCGAGCGTAGGATGTCGGGACTTGGTGGCGCAGGAGTCTGAAGCGTTGCGAGCTGAACCTGCGCGTGTATCTCGGGTTGAGATGTGAGCCGATTCCTTCGTCGGCATTGTTACATGCCTTCTGTGCGCTTGATGCTCCATGCCGTCGGCTTAGAACTAAATCGGCGTGTCGAGGGCCGAAGGCGGGTTTCGCGTGAGCGATGCTCCTTACCGTCCACTGTGCGAATGCAGATGCACCGCCAACGTGCGCTGCTCAGGGTGAAGACACATGAAATCTCGCGCGCAGGGGGACAGATGCGTGGATGCTTGAATTGTTTGACGTGCATCATCTGCTGTCTGCTTCTGCCAAAGAGGAAAGCTTGCCAGCCGCTGAGGCCGCTGCTATCATGGGCAGTGCGTGCCGGCAAATGATGAAGGCACATGGCGACGGAATATGCGCTTCCGTTCGCGTTCCGAGGCCGTTCAAGTTTGTGCCGGTGAAATCAGTGGTTTCTGCAGTTGCAGCGCCCGTCAGTATCTATTTTTATGCCGAGTGTGAAGAAGCCAGGCAATGCTGGGCGTGCCCTCGTCCTGTGGGCCTTCATGTTCGTCCCGTCTGTGAGACGTGACCTCCGGCGGCGCTGCGGCGGACTATTCGTTTTCGCAGGAAGTGGCTCAAAATGTGCGAATGTGCGCATTCTCTCACGCAGGTCTGTTGGCGTCACTAGATGCCGAGGCGGACGAAGAGCCTCCTTCAGAGGACGAATCCGAGCACCCGCAGCAAACAGCACAGGCATCATTGGAGGCGCCGTTCGGGGTGGAAGGCCAAGACAGGTGAGGCGGCTGAACGATTCAAGAGGACTGCCGGACAGTTAGGAGCGCCAGCCATCTGCGCCTGAGTGTCGACGGCGTCTCCACGCTCGTCTCCGCCCGCGTGGGTCCTCCGCCTGAGCGGCAGACTCTCGCGCCTCCCCTAGGCTTCTTCGTGGCTTACCACGCTAGCAAGAGGAGTCGCGGTTGGCCGCAGAGCAGCGAGATGACCACGTCACGGAACGCTCGCTCTGCGGTTCGTCCCCTGTCTCCTTCCGCCGTATTCAGTACCTGGGTTCCTCAGCGGATACTGTGTATCATATGTAGCATTAAAACGATTGTCGGTGTCGCGCGTGAGCTGTCCGTTGTTCCTGGATTTCAGTGCCATCCAGCAGACGGACGCCTCCATGTGGCCCCGGTCCTCCGGCGCGGACGCGGCGTCGTCGGTCAGCGCAGGCCTCGACCAAGACAAGGAGACGGTGCCCAAGGCTCGCACGGCTCGCGATGCCGAGTTCTCGCAGACGCCCTCTGGTGGTCTCCAGCATCCGTCTTTGCCGGCGAACCCGCTGGAAGGCGGCAGCAAAGAAGTTCGGCGATGGCTAGAACGCGTGCGCCTCGTGGAGCAAGACAGCGCACGAAGCGACCCTTTCCTGGAGGAGGAGGAGAAAGAAGACGAAGGGATGAAGCGCGCCGGACAAGAGAACCAGGATGGATCCCAGGAGCCTACGAGCGCTGAGCAGGGGGCCCTCTGCGAGAAGGACGACCAGGGAGAGGTGGAAGGCCTGGCGGAGAGCACCCGTTTGGAAGACAGCGTCACCAAGCAAACACGCCGGTACGAGACCTTTGATAGGAACCCACGAGACGACGCACGGGTGGGGGGGGGGGAAGACGAGCATCGGCGTGGGCGAGGGAATGCAAAACAGAGTTACACGCTGTCTCGCCTCCACAAGGGTTTGCCATCGGCGGGTGGGACGGCAGAGCGCGCCTGGTGTTTCTCCTCTGTGCAATGTGTCCAGAGATCCGCAGAATCAAGGTGCGGCGGGTGACGAAGCCGAGGAGGAGGAGGATGGTGCCTCGCCAGGAGAAGGTACGTGCAGGAGGACATTTGTTGCTGAAAAACACGCTCAGCTAGAGAGCTCGAAAACTTCGCTGGTAGTGGTGCTGCGATCTGCCCAAATAGGTGCGGTTTTCCCATCCGACGTCGTCCAGCAAATGTGTGCTGTCAACTTGCCGCCGACCCGGGTCGAGAGAACTCCGAAAACTTGCAGAGGCCCAAACGTGCGCCTGCAGTGTCTCCAGCGGCTGGCGGCGAGTGCGGCCATTAGGTATGCCCAGTGTGTCGGCGTACAGGACTCCGACAAGCGGAGGTCGCCAGCAGCCTAACGCTTTGTGGCGTGCGCGACTGTGTGCCTTTCTCTCTGCTGCTTCAGAGTCAGTGCAGCACAGCGAGGACCAGGCCTCGAAGGTGCACCGGTCGTCTGCGCGCGTTGCTCCCGACGCGGAGCCGCCAGACGACGAGGAAAAAGAAACAGCAGGGGACGATAAAAGCAAGTCCGTTGAAGAGCGCGGAAAAGAGGAACGTATGGATGACGCACCGCCTAATCCACTTGAACATCTCCGTCCCGGAGGCGAGGAGGAGGGTGAATCCGGGGGCATGCAAACGCAAGCCACCACGAATCCTCGAGAGCAGGCGGAGAACACCCAGTTTGAAGGAGAACATGAAGAGGACGGGCCTGAGAACGCCGATGAAACGACAGATGCATTTATGGACGGCGTACCAAGAAGACTGAATGATGACGAGGCGCGAGGTGAGCGGCAGAGCAGCCGGAATCCTTCACAACTCACGTCAACATCCGATGACTTGCGTGTGGTCTGTAGAGCCCAGCACGGTATTGTGCAAAAAGGGAACGCCGGCGGCAGCGCTTGATGGCGGAATAGAAATCGCTCCCGAAAGGCAGCCCCGCCAAATAGGGAAAGCTTTTTCCGCGAGGGAAGATAGTAGATCGCAGACCCGAAAGACGGCGCGGTTGCCGCCTGCCGCTAGCGACAGTTGCGCCCTGAGCCGTTTTATAGCAAACCGCCTGGAAATGGTGTAGAATCTTCGCAACGCAGCTGGGTGTCCCAACGAGTGCGCCCGCCTTCTGTTTGCTTGTGCACTCAGAATTGTGGCAGCTGCACAAGACCGCGAGTGCGCCGGCAGCTGCCGCCCTCTGCGAGGCTCTGCGACTGGCGTTGGAGCCGACGAAAGCGGGAGGCTGGGAGGCCGGCTACCGATCGGGTAAGGGCTTGATGACATTTCAGTCAAGAGGTCTAGATAGGAGCTTTTGCGCCAAGTTGCCGTGGGAGCTTTCGGGGATGGCTCTGTCCAAGCAGGTCGCCGTGTCTCGCGCAGCGACTCGAAACGAGGCGAGCGCCATGCATCGGGAAACAGCGGATGTCCGCTTGAAACTCGGAAGGGACTGCACTGCGTGGCGACTCCCTTTCTGTTCGGGTCGTGCTTTCTGTCCGAATGCAAGCGCACGAAAGACTCGCTGAGGTGCTTGGACGCGATCCCAAGTGACGCCGATGCTATGTGAAAGACTGAACGCTAACCGGATTTGCATATAATACGGGCGTGCGCCAGCCTATGTATGGAAACGATCCCGTCTCGCTGTTTGAAATTGATGATTCTCAGGGAAAAAGCTTCATATGCGCCGCGTGTTGGCGTTCATCGCAAGCGACTACCAGCAAGACAAAATCTGGATGCGACGGCGGAGGAAGACCAAGCGCAACTACCGCATCGTTGTTGCTGGCGATAACTCCCGCAGCATGATGGAAGGTGGCGTCGCACGAAAAGCATTAGAAGCTCTCGCTACGCTGTGTGGGGCGTTTAGCCTTCTTCAGGTAAGCAGAAGTGCGGGCGAGGAAAGTAATGCGCTGGATAACAGGGACCGAACCTGCGATAGATAAATGTGTCTTGGGTGATTGTATATTAGCGGCTAAATATCAATCAAATTTTGGAACCGGTTCCGCCTCCTGCCGGGACGCCGTGCGAATTCGCCGATGTACGAAGCCACTGTGTACGAAGAACCTCAAGAACGCATCGCAAGCTCGCGCAGGACGATACTTAGTGGTGTGACGCTGTGTGAGCTGAGTCCGGCGTCTTGCACCAGAATCCTCCCAGCCCTGTGTTGGTGAGGCGCTCTGTGTCGGCAGTCGTCGCGTCATTCAAATAGTCCTCTCCGAGCATGCTTCATGAGCTGAGCTGTGAAGGATACTGAATCTGTCCCGGCGCAGCACGGCGGGGTGGTGGCATGCGGGATTCGCTGCTGCTGCGGTTGTTGGAGCTGCACTTTTTGCGGGCCCGTATCGATTGTATTGCCGTTTGTAGGTCGGTCAGATTGGCGTATGCGCTTTCGGGGGAAAGGCGCCCGAAGTGGTCATGCCTCTGTCCTCCGAAGTCGGCGGGGCGGATGGAGCCCGCATCGCCCAGACCTTCACGTTCATGGAGGAGGCCAAGGATAGCCATGACCGAGCTGTGGCAGATGTGCTCAAGATGGCCGTCGGGTTGCTAGAACGCGAGGATGCCGGTGGAGGCCCCGAAGGCGCTCTTAGCATGATTTTGATTCTGACTGACGGTCGGTTCAACAAGAGTTATGCTCGGCAATGGGTTAACCTGGCCGTGGCTCGAGGCTACATTCCGCTAGTGTTGATCGTTGATAACCCAGCTGCCGCACCAGCAGCGAGCGATAACCAGGCGGACAATGAGGGCGCTGGTCCAGGGGTCGGCAGGCCCCCGGAAATCAAACGGGGTGCCGAGCGAAGCACAAGTATCTACGACATGAAGCAAGTTCTCCACGAGAGTGGAAACATCCGCGTAATCCCCTGGCTAGAGGATTTCCCGTTCCCGTTCTACGCAGTTGTTCAGGACGTTCGGCTGCTGCCCACGGTTCTTGGGGACATCGTTCGGCAGTGGGTCGAGGCCACAGCGTCTCGGTGGTAGTAAGTATTCGTCTTTTTGTTTTTCCGTTGACGAGAATGTCTCAGTTCGCATGGTTTCGATGCTAAACGTGTGATCCGCGCATTCTGGAGAGTGTGTCACGTTCACGTTTTTTCTGCGGGTGGTCCCCGCTGAACGTTTCAGAGTGCACCGAATACCCGGTACGGTAGCAGCTCGCTCATGCAAGTTGGCTATTGACTGAAGAAAACGGCAGAAAATGTATGTGCCGACGCTGACCGTCCTGGGAACCCGCTTCGCCATGCGCACAATAAAAAGCTGATTAGTTCAACAGTGATTTCGAACAAAAACTTCCCAGTCTGATCAAGGATGAACTGCTGGATGTGGCTTCTTTTGCACGAAATATTTTAACACGGGACTCGACCCTTCGTCGACCCCAGCAACGGATCTGCGCCACAACAATCAAAGTCCTCCACTCACACTCGCACTCTCTCGTCGCGCCACGATTGTGCAGTTGGATAAAAGCTTACTCTCACTCACGACGGAGGGCATGAAAGCGGAGCACGCATAGTGAAAACTATAATAATAAGAGTCCCATAAGCGCGAACAAATGACAGCTGCGCTTGCAACACCGGACTCCGTAGCAGTACACAGCGCATCTTCCAGCCTGGCTAGCTCACGCGATGCGCCGGCCCATCTGAGACAGAGACCCAGTACCTGAAGGACAGCGCCTCCCGGGAGACTACCGAGCACGCTAGCAGGTAATGAGCGCCGGGCCACGCAGCCGGAGGCAACGGGCATAGATTGATTGACGCCCACCTCCCAACCTCCGCATCGAAGCATCTTCACGCACTAGACTCCATGCACACTTACAAAGACCCTTCGCGATGGTGCGCTCTCGCGACCATCCGAGATTGTCTCTGGCAATCTCCGTGTGCGCCGAGTCACGCGGACAATTTTAGCCACACGACCAAATCTTCTGCGGACAGTGAGAGTCGCACTAGCAACCCTACCAGGTCTGCCATCCGGAGAAACTCAACGCTTTGAGCCCTCAGTCATCTTCTGTCAAGTCAATCACCTGCTCGGCGGCAGAGCTTCGTGGCGCCCTCCCGCCCCCCAAGGCAACCGCCATCGTGCCCGCGCAGTGTTGAGCGAGGCTATCCCCTTCAGCCTTGAGCCGCCCCCCCCTGGATAGCGCAGCCGAACCCCCCGCGCACTCTGTCACTGCGCACGTGTCTCCGTCTCTGAAGTGACCGACGTCGAGCCTGCACCCCTCGGGCGGGCCCCCTCTGGCGGCCGCTGCATCGAATGAGTCTGATGGCGCGCTCCCGGGTCGGCTGGTCAGAACATGGCCATTCGCCTGTGGAAAGAAGCCGAGCTCGATCGCGCGGGGGGGTGATGGATGCGCCGACGCGCAAACATCCGGCACAGAGAGGGCTACGAGTTGTCCTGCCGGCAGGCCAGCGTCAGCGCAACTCGACGCGGAACTCGCTGAGGAAACCGAGCCCGCGACACCGTGCAGCGCCTGCACAGACCCGCAGCCTGGGCGGCCCCCGCCGGACCCCGCCGCATACACTGCGGGCGCCGCGAAAATCTGTCCGTGATGCTGAAACCCATGCACTGCGTAGTACGCCGCCGCAGCCTGATGCTGCTGCACCCACTGCCGGTGCGACAGCTGCTGGTGTGCGAGGTGGTGCTGAAACTGCTCTGGGTAGCGCGCGAACTGGTGCCCGTGGGGCACGGCTGAGAACTGCGGCGGAAGGCTGCCCAGAGAGACAACCTGCACGGTCCCGGCCCCGGCGGCCGCCGCCGCTGGGCCCCACTCGCCCAGCCGCTGCGGCGGCTGCGCCGCCGGAGACGGAACTTCATCCGGGCCTCCTGCGCGGTCAGCCTGCCCCGCGCCCCCGCCCGTCGCGCAACTGGCGTCGTGAAACCGCGACTCATAATGCAGACCCGCGCCAGACGGCGAAGACGCGCTATGGGTCTCCCCGGACTCGTTCCCTCGTCCCGTCCCGTCCAATCCACTACGCTGAGAAACATGGGGCGCGCCTGCACTGCCACTCGCAGCTGCGGGCCTCACTCCGCACGTGGACAGCCCCTCGACAGGAGACTCGACGCTGATGACTGGAGACAGGGAGACCGAAGAGACACCATCCTGTTCCTGCTCGTCTGTTGTGTCCTGGACGCGTTTCGCGGCGTCCAACTCAGGCGCGTCTGCCTCATCGGACTGGGACTTGGGCTGCCCTGAAACGACCACCTTTGCTGCCTCAGACGGCGGCGGAGTTTCCTCTTCCTGAGGATCAGGCTGCTTAGCCGCCACGCCTTCCCACGAATCTTCAGCCCCTTCCCCGCCTTCGCCCCGCCCTCGCGTAGCCGGATTGGCCTCAAAATCGCGAGACAGAGCATGGTCAGCTGCGCTTAACGTGCGGCCTTCAGGTGCTGCTGCCGCAGCAACCCCACCCGCATGCGAAGGCTCGCGGCCGTCCCCGGAATCGGCTTTTAGTGATGCTCTTTGTGACAGAATCTGCGTTCCTCCACGTAGGGCATGCTCCCCGCTCGCGCGTCCGGCGGAGGAATCTGGGACGGAGCGGTTTACATTCTCCGCGTGCTCCTCCGGCCCTGTAGCGGCTTTAACATCGCTCTCGCGGTTCGCGGCCTGAACACCACATGGCGCGTCAGACTGGCCTATGGGGAGCTTCGCTACTTGCGCTCCCCTCGCTCCAGGAGGCGGCCTCTGCGGCATCCGCTTCTGGTCAGCCACGGCGGTCTGCTGACACACAGGCGAGGCGGACGCGGGCGAACCCCCAGGCAGAAAACGCCCGTGTGAATCCCTGCTGGGGACAGTCCGCGGATCAGGCACTCCGGGGGCCGCCGCAGCCGGCGGCGAGCTCACAGCAGAAGATCCCGCCGTCGACGCGGGCCCCGCAGACGCTTTCCTAGGTCTGCCAGGTTTACGACTGGCTGGCAGCGGTTTTTTTACCGCTGTAGTTGAAGAGGAGGAAGCTGCAGGGAATCGAGAGCTCTCTTGACTAGTAGCAGGAGAAGAGCTGCGCCGCGTGGCGGAGTGCCCACACGGACCCGCGAGCGACGGCCCCTCCTCTGCCGCTGCTGCTGCCGCTGCTTCGTTTGCTGCGGCTCTCCGTTCTCTCCGGAGTCTTCGCTGGACGGTTGGATCCTCCTCGTCTTCCTCTGTGTCGATTTCGCTACATTCGTCCCCCGAAAACACAGACCTGCGCCCCGTGCTGCTCACGGGACGCTTCACCCCGTTCCCACTCGAGAAATTACCGGCAATGGATTCGGCGCCCCCTCGACTGGAAGAGGCGTCTGGCGCGCTCCCCGCATGGGCAGCGCCAAGTCCCCACAGAGCTCCCGGGTCTACGAATCGATTCAGAGCGCGGTAGAACCGGTCTTCAATGGACTCGCCGAGATTCTCAATGCCATCTCGTCGGTGAGCCAGGCCACGACTCCCGTCGTCGTCCCCCATTCGCTCGTCCTCGCAGTCGTCCCCCTGTGGGCTTCTGCTGCTTGCCTTTTTTAACAACCGCATAACGTAGTCTCTTCTCCAGCCGAAGCATCCCACCTGTCCATCGGACTCTAAGCGGCGCTTGCGCCGCCGTGCCTGCTGATCAAGTATCGCCTCCGCATACCGTCGATAGATGCCACGGTTGTCAAGGCCATAGTCACCGCCCACGGCTTCCCAGTTCCAGGACCAGACGTGACTGTGCGCTGCCCCCGCGCTTGCTTTCCCTCTGCTTCTCTTCTTTCCGGCTCCGACGTGACCCGCCGAAAAGCCCCCCTCTGTCCTGCCCGAGGAGCCTTCTCGAGGCACACCCGCGCCCGCTGACCCGCACTCCCAGCGTCCCGCAGCTGCTGCGTCGCCACCCCCTGCCCCCGCCGGCGGGGGACCCTCCACGCCGCCTGCCGCTAAGGCCTCGGCTGCCATCCTGCAGCTGCGCAGCACGGCGGCGCGAGCCGGCGCAGACTCGGGTGGCGGGGCGCGCCGACCCGCGAATCGGTCGGCTTTGCTCCTTTCTCTGCGGGGCGGCGCAGGCGGGCGCGGGGGCACGCACGCGAGCAGCGGTCCGAGCAGGTCTGTGGAGTCGGGGCGCCCGAAGGCGGCACCTGGCTGACACACCGCGCACTGATCCAAGCACATGCACGCGGCAGGCTCTCGGTCGACACGTTCGCGCGAGTCGAGAGACCGGCTGACGGCCAGGTATGAAGTGCCGTCTTGCTCCGGAGGTGTACGATCGCAGCACGAACTTCGGGGGGAAGACCGGCTGCCGCTTCGTCTGGCGCCCCTGCCAGATCTCGCGTTAACCCGTGCCCATGAGACCGTCCCCCCGCACCTAAGACCGTGTCCTGGACACTCACAGGCGAGCGCTCCCGTCCCCTCGTGGGCGGGAAGGGCGAAGCGCGGCGCTCCAGCGCGGCTGGACAGGTGAGGAAGTGCTCATCTTGGAGCATTCGGGACCGCCGGCGGCTGACGCGGAACTCGAGGAAGCACCTCAGCTGGTCGAGCGCTTCTTCGTTCAGTCTCCAGAAGCGCTTTCTTGGTCTTCGGTCCCCGCTGCAGTCATCGTGGAGAACGTGCCTCTTTCCCGGCTGTGCGGCATCTCCCCCCGCGAGGCACGACCCCTCTCGCCCTTTCCGCAGGTGGGTCGCCGTGCCCCACAGCAGATCGCTCCCCCCAGGCTCTCGGGAGCCCGCTTCGGCCCCTGCAAGAGAGCTGACAAACGGATTCTCCCCTTGATACCCGCCGGTTTGCCACAAGTCCGCGGAGAGAGGCAGGCATATGTACCGCTGTCGCTCTGTCGCCGCCTCCTTTGCAGAACCAGCAGACAGGAGACTCCCGCCTGGTTCACATATCAGGCCGCAGACACCCCGACCGCGTAGAATATGCAAGGCAGTCTTAATAAGCTGCCACTCACTCGCTTCGAGAGGCTGCCGAGCTGGGGGCAATAGAGGATTCGGCGGAGCTTCCGCCGCGCAGTCGCCCCGCAGTCCATCTATTCCGCGCGACAGGTGCAGTGTGAAAGGCGCGGGCCCAGCCGCGCAACAGGCCGTCAGTGAGGGCGAAGAAGAGGGAGAGGAGGGACGAGAGGAAACGGACGAAGGAGACTTGGATGACTCTGAAAGTGACCATGATTCTGCGTGCAGGGACCGGACAGTGGACGGAGCCAAAGGCAAACGCGGATGGGGCGAAAGACATGACCTGTCTTGCTCGTCAGTAGGGGACTCTCTGCGACCGTCTCCTCCTTCGCAGAGAGAAACGTCACACGCGGGGGCCTCTGCAGCAGCACCCTCGTCGCTTGGAGAGAGGGCCGGACATGGGAGCGACAGACCCCACAGCCATTCACTTTCGCGAGTTTTTTGGTAGCTCTGCTCTTCCATTTCTTGCCGCCGTCTCCTCTCTGCTCGCTCCGCCTCCGTTCGCCTCCGCCGCCGAAGTGTGCCGTTCCTCCACGCGTGGAACTCGCCGTCTCCCTCGGCGTAGCGTCCCGCAGCCAGGGGGCCTCGCGCCAGCGTCCTCGTGGCTACATAGCGAGAAGCCGCGGTATCGGCGCCGCACCTGCCGCCTTCTCCCAGCGTCAGGTGGCTCGCGTCATCCTCGTCCTTCTTTGCTTTCTTCTCACCTCTTCCTGCAGCAGCAGACCCCTTTGTTCTCGCCTCTTCGTCGTCGTCGTCATCAAAAATCTCGACACAGACGACGAGGTTGGAGCCTTGCCCATCTGCCGGCCGAGGCCGCATACCCGGAGGAGACGGTGGCCTCTCTGTCTTCATTTCGCGATCTCTTCTCCCTCCCTTTGCGGACTTCTCGCCCGCCTTCGCGCCGGCAATCCCTCTCTCTCTCCCCCCCCCCCACAGCTCTCAGCATACCCCGCGAGACTGGGACCGGCTTTATCCCCATAACGTGAAAGGGACTTGAGACACACGGATCCGTACGCCGAGGATGAGGACGCTATAGAGGCGTTCGCCCCTGCTGAGAACCCGTCTCTTTGCATGCCCGCCTGGTCAGACGCACCTGTGCACTGATACGCTCTCTGTTGGCGGAGTCGGCCGGAGCCTGGCCCCCCCCGCACAGGGGAGGGAGATCGCTCTCTGTCGAGTCGGAATGGAGGCGGAGACACGGATTTGTCGCTCCCGACAGATCGAGTCTTTCCAGAGATCGTGGGTGAGTACGTCACTCGCGCGCGCTTGCTGTGTGGCGCCCCATTGGCGTGCGCCGACGCAGCCGCGCCCTTTGCAAAGGCCGCGCCTCCCCCCTTTGCGTCTTTTGAGACGGCACCGGCGCCTCTGGCTGCCCCTACGCGCGCAGCTGCCGCAGCTCCGGATTCCTGAGCGGACCCCGGAGCCCGCTTCTTGTGGCTTGTCGAGGACGTTCCCGCCGGCGGCGAGTGGGCCCTCGCCGACCCCCACTCGCGGGGGGACGCCCCCACTACGGAGCCGTCGGAGACTGGGAACGGCGAGTCGTGCCGAGCCCCGCTCTCCGGGCCAAAAAAATCCACATGCTGGGGCGTCGAGGAACGACGGGAAGTCGAGGACGAGCAGCGGCCCGCTGAGCCTGCGTCGCCGGGAGAGGGACATCGGGAGCCACCTCGAGGCGACAAAGACGAGTCCACGCTCGGAGCGGACCGCCCGTGGGGCGGTTTCAAGTCACCCGCGCCTTCTCCCGAACTCTTCTCCACGGCGCCGCCTTTGCTGTTGCCTCCTTCCTGCTTCACCCCCTTGGCGGAAGAACTCTGACTCTGGCTTCCGCCACCGCTTCCTGAAAGAAGCGAGAAAAAGCCTCTCGGGGGGGCTGGAGGGGGTAGCAGGACATGTGCGTACGCCAACCGATTGAACCCCGGTGGCGCACCTTGTCCACCGTGTTTGAGAGGCGCACTCCAGCCTGCGCAGCCCGGACTCCCGAGGTGGCCTCTGCCCCCCACCGGCACACTGAGAACCTTCTTCTCTTCTGCCGCCTGAGGAAGGAATCCTCCACCGTCCCGACTCGCCGGCGCGGCCGCCGCCCCCGCCGGCGCACCAGAGGGACCCGCAGCCCCTCTCTCCTCGCCCTCCGCAGCACCGTCGGACGCGTCGAAACCCAAGCCTCGGTCAGCGCCGGAGGGCTCCAGACGAGGAGACGCCTCGCGGGAGGCCTCTGACGAAGCGCGAGAGACCGATGACGCGACAGATATCGCACTGCTGCCAGTACAGCTTCCGCCCCGGAGACTCGCGTTACCCCCGTAGGACCTACGTCTGCCCATGACCGAAGGCGAACCCGACACTGGCGGGGACGGCGAGCTGAAACCAAAGTGAGCAATCAACTGGCGAGGGTGGTGCATGTTCTTCTGCATGAACTCCACCTGCTCGGGCTCGAAAAATTGAAGAACTCGGGAGTGAAAGACTGAGGGCGCAGACGCAGCCGGGGGCGCCGGAGGGGCAGACGCCAAAGGGCGACTCAGAGCGCTGGGAAACGCCCGCGGCGCGCCTGCGGAAAGAAGGAAAGCAACAACGCGCGTCACGAACCGGCGTAGAGCCTCTCATTTCATGCGTAGCTGGTCAGTCGATGGCCGCAGAACGATCATACATGCAAACACGATAGGCGTAGACAACAAAGAAAGCAGCAGCTGGGGCGTGGGAGCATTGGCTAGTGGAGATTTTAATCTGAATGCGCACACGCCACTCTCTGTCGGGTCGGGCGTGGGCGCACACCGCCCGCAGGCGTGTGGACCTGTGACCTACCGAAATCGCTCTCGGCGGCGTCGATTCCCCACTCTTTGGGGAGTAGGACACAAGACCCCAGGGGGCCTCCAAAACCCCAGTATCTCTTCTCTACGCCGCGTCGTTCTGCGTCCTCTTTTATTTTCGCAGCCTGCGAGCGTACAGCCGCCAGACTCCAAGTTTCTTTGGGAGGCAAGAGGACCTGCAAGGGGCGGACGCGGCTGAAGGGGACGCTGACGACCCGCCCCGCGTCAGAGCCTTTTGCACTGCCTCCAGGGGGCGCGACATTCTTCCCCCCCGTCGACGGGGCGTTTCCGCGAGCCGAAGAACTCTTGACCCCATGCGAAGACGCCGAGGAGGGCGCTGTCGGTTTCGTGTGCAGCAAGTTGACGCGGAAGCGAGCGGAAAAAAGCAGGTTGCGCTGGGCTGCAGCCAGCGCACCTGGCCGCGGCGCACTCGGCGACCGCGACTCCTGCACAGCGAGGCCGAAGCGAGGATTGAACGCACAACCCGGGTCTTGCCATGACGGGAGGGTAGCGGGGGGCGCCCCCGCAGGGGCTTGATCGACCTGAGGAAGACAAGGCAAACAGAAGACAGCCCCACACACGGAATAAGCCAAACGCTAAGGACTACTCGGCATCCTGGATCACTGAAACTCATCTCTCCTGTCCTGGAAAGCCATCTACAACTATTTTCCACTAAATGACCATGAGTTTAAGCCAGTACAAGGGCAGCGCGCCGCTGCTTTGGTTCTCCAACCCGTCGCTTGCTCCAGCAAACGCGAAACTGGAGGCTTACTTGGCAGATAATGCCGATGGCTGTCACAAACTGTTTCCCCGCATCTTCTTCGCCTCCTAGATCCACTTCTACCCAGGACCCGACGCCGATGCCTTCTTCGCCGCCCATGCTCGAAATCCCGCGTTTGTCGTCTGTCCTTCTTTCTCCGTCTCGTCCTGCGCTCGGTTCCCTCTTCACGTGGGCGGGGAGACTGCTCTTCGGGCCGTGTAGTAGCCTGCCCTTCTCTGTCTCGCCCTCGCCGACCGAGGCGCCACAGTCCTCCGTTTCGGGTTTTTCTGCGCCCTCCGTGCACGCGGAACTTGGGTCGAATTCCCCGTCGGCCTCTCGCTCCCTGTGGACGCCGCCCTCGCCTTCTTCCTGCTCTCGACTGAGCCTCCAGTCCCAGGCGAAGGCGGCCGGCTCCACTCTCGAGACATGCACCACTGCGTCAAACTTTCCGAAAAACAACTCGAGCTCTCGTTTCTGCCGCATCTGCGGGCAATCGAGACCGGTCGTGTAGAAGGGCGACGACGCCGCCGCCCCGTGCGCCGCGACAGCTGCGGCCGCCGCCACCGCCGCCAGCCGCGACGACGCGCGGCTCCTGGAGGCCTGCGAGTGGGCTCCAAAGGCCGCCGCGCCCAAGGCTGTCGACCCATCGGCAGGCGCAGCCGCAGTCGGCAGGCAGAGCGGACAGAGCGGCGGAAAGGGATTCAGCTTTTTGAACCGAGCAAGAATCTCCGCAACGTACGAAGAGACCGGCGATGCAGACGAAGGACAAGAGAGACGCTGTGGATGCACAGACGAGGAATCGGGGGTCGCGCCCTCCGAAGACGACACGGCAAAGCTTTGTTTACAAGCCCGTATGTCTTGCTCCAAGTGCTCGCTGAACTGACGACGCGCTAGCCAGCGAACCAAGCACCTGTCCCCCACGCGGCCCATAAGCAACGCGTAACTGTACGCACAAACACGAAAAAAGGAGACACGGAGATGCGTGGCGATGGCAGCAAGCGAACACACAGGAAATGGCAGGGAGCACCAGCACTCAAAGCAATATCACGCCCGTGGGAGACAGGGAACGAGGGCATTCCACCCAAAGCGAGAAAAGACAACCAGCACGCCGAACGGAATCAGAACGAAATCCAGGCGAAGAGCACTGTGAAGCAACGACAACGGCTATCAAAAAGCTGATGTGTATATATCTATGTATCTATCCTTATATATATATATATATATATATATGCGCAGCACTTTCTGACAACGCGCTGCATTTGGCAACGCTGCTTCCTGTTCAAAACGCGGACAGGATGACGGTATATGGAGACATAGATATGCAATTAAAGCAAGTATTTGAAGGCCAACAGCAGCCACAAGAAACTAAATCGACGCAAAGCCTCACCAGAAACCCGCACATCCGGGCGGAAGCCTTAGCGCCAAGCCGACGGCCTGTTGGGGATCTTGAGGCGGGAACCAGACGCGTACCACTGAGGAAAAGAAAAGTAGCGGAACAGGAATGGGCGGAATTTAGCGATCGAAGAAAGGAGAGCGCGAGAGCCGGGAAAGCAAGAAGAAAGACGCACATGCCTGGAAAAAGACGTGAGCTGGAAACGAGACACATGAGAGGCAGTAGACGCAAGCCCAGCAGCAAAGAGAGATAGGGAGGGTGCCTCCCCCTTTGAGACCTCGCAACAGAATTCGTGCCCGTCGTGCGTCTCCGGCGCTGCAATACGAGAGGAGGCACATCCCGCGCCCTTCATAACGAAAAGGGTTGTTTCCCTCCCCTCGTTTTTATCTGCGCAACCTGCCCAGCCCTGCTGAACGTAGACTCTCTGCCCTGCTTCCCATCTAACTCTCTTCTGGGGAGCCAACTGCGAATTTGACTGCCGCAGGAGAAGAGAAGACCCCAAAGAGGAAACGGACAAACCCAGAAACCAGACACTCACGCGGCTGTCGCATGAGGCGCCGATGCTTCAAGAGAGACGCATAGGCTGCGCCTGGGAAGGGCGAATGAGGCATTACGCCTCCAGAGGACGGGGGAATCTCCCCCGGCTTCGTAGACGCGGCATGCGAAGGAGAAGGCAGCGATGCCGGCGGGTGATTATGCGCGTAGAGCAGCATGCAGTCCAACAACGCATACAGCCAGAAGTAGGGCAGCATCGGCTCCCGCCAATCGTCGATCGCTGAAAACAAGCGCCGCACAGAGTTGCGCAAACGGCGAAGCGTGCCGGAGAACTGAGGAGCACACGATGCGTGGATCCGACTTAGTATGCGAGCGTCAGCGGCGCCAGCTGCTGCGCGGATGCATCGCCCGCAGACGCACTTTGCGCAAAAACACGAGACGCTGTTGGATGCGCCTGCTGCCGTCGCGTTGCAAGCTCTAGGGCTCCGCGGCCGAACAGCCGGGGGAACGTGATACGCGAAGAGAAGCTACAGGCAACCGGTGCCCTGACGCGGACAACCCCACGCTATGCCACAGAGATACTCAGAGGGCAGAGACATAACGCGGTGTTGGGAGAAAAGATGCACGATGAAAGGAAACGGCCACCGCGACATTCGTTTTCTCGATCAATAGGGAAGATGTCATGCCCTCCTGTCTCTTGACAGGAGAGGCAGAACGAATACATCCGTGAGGCACACAGGAACGCACGCGCGGCTACCACGAGAGACGTAAAGACTCGGAAGGGGCATAAAGGCTAATCACTAACCGTGAAATGCTGTGAGGATGTCGCTCGACTGCTTGCGCCGAGTCCAGAGAGGGCGCGACATGAGGCATATTCTCCGAAGCAGCTGAAAACACAGCCCGAAAGGAGACACATACGGACGGATGATCCCAGAGATGCCGCCCCGGAAATGGCGAGGCAGGAAAACCCCTGGCCGCAATACTGCAAAATAAAGGCGGCCGCGATACAAAATGACGCTCTGCGCAAACCGGTGCAAAACGGAGTCTGAGATATCGCGACCTGAGATATGCAAACGTGCTGATCACAGTATACATATATGTGATATGTGGCGTGTATTCTAGCAGGAAGCATAGAGCACCGTGCTCTGCCTCTGCTGCAGCTCCACAGTTATGCGGCCGCCACCGACTCCTCGCGTCGAACGCTCAGGCATTCCACGCAAGAAGGGGTAGGTCTCTGAATGCGCCTTGACTCCCGTCCGCCCGCCGTCTGCAGCGTCGTCGCTACGGTCGTTCTCACTTCGTCGTTGGTGGAAGGATCTCTTTCTTCGGGCATCACGAGGGCGAGGGAACGGTCGGCTTTGCCCATGTCGAGCTGCCGAAGGCGCAGCAGGTGACAGGAGTTGAGAACCCAGAGCGAGAGCTGCGACTGCTGAGCCAGGGCGCACTCCTTGATCTGCAAGCAGACGACGCCACGAACCATCAGCTCTCGAAGGTTGTGCACGGCGCGCGTCTCCCGCGCTTCGTTTTCGAACACACAGCTAGGCGCCGGCGACAGAGACCGCTTCTCCTTCTCGTCCGAGCGCACGGGGCTTGGGCAGTGTTCCTTCTGCCCCGCGCCGGGGAAGTATCTCCTGCGTCGAGCCGCCCTTCGGCCGGAGCGGACATCCGCGAGAACTTGAGCGAGAAGCTGTTTGGCAGTCGTTTCCAGATCTTCCTCGACGTCCGCGGACCGCGCGGCATCCACTTTTTCCGCTTCGCTTTCCTGCCCTGGGGCCGTGTGCTCTGCTGGCGCTGCCGGCGCCCCGCCAGGCGGATGGTTGCTGGGTTTCTTCTCTGTGACCCCGTTCTGCGCAGGCGCACCAGGGACTAACGCCGCGTCGCTCGCGCGCGCGGCCGCTGAGTCTCTCTTTTCCCTCCGTTTTTTCGCGTCGGCGTCTTCTGCTTCGACATCGAAAATATAGTCCGCATCTCGCCCCCATTCTTCGGCCTCTTCCTGTCGTTCCTCGTCGTCCAGGTCATCCGAGTCACTCGAGGGCCGCGGCGGTGTGGCGTCGCCGCCGGTCCTGGCGCCGAGTTTGCGTCGCCTGCGCGCCCCCCGAAAGGATTCCAACTCGTTTCCAGACAGAGTGACGTGCCGAATGTCGGGAAAGGCTTCGAGCTTTCGCAGAAGCAGACGCGTTCGCCAGGCGGGCAAACCAGCCGTGCCGGTCGCGTTCGCGTCGAGGTGCCGAATGTGTTGGCAGCGCGCCAGGCCGTAGCAGAAGACGCGGTACTGCGCGGGCGGCAAGCTGTCAAAGTAGTACATGAGAACTTTGATCAGCTGCGGGGCGGCCGCTGCAGCGGACAGAAAGAGCGCGACGGAGTACGTCGAGGGGAAGACTGCGTTGCGGAAGTTGATCACCTGCAGCGTCTGCCGGTACCACCCCAGGTCCGCAAGACGCTGTTGAAACTGGTCCTGAGTCATCCGCTGCATCAGAACGAGCTCGCGCTGCTGCACGGGATGGTGAGACCCGCCCCCCCCTCCCGATGCCGCCGAAGACGACACGGAAGAAAGCGCGGCACTCACCGGGCTCCTCGCCCTCTTCCGCCCGCCAGGATGGTGCGCCTCCGGCGATGGCCGCAGAGAGGGAGAGCTCGAGGACCGACGTCGCGCATTCGAGCCCGCAGTTCCTGGTGGGCTCTCCGCCTCTCCCCCAGAGGCCTCCGGCTGCGGCGACGCGTCGCCTCCATTGGGGCTCGTTGCAGAAGAAACGGACGATACAGACGGCAGGGTCGGAGAGGTGGCGCCGCTCGTCGCCGCTGGCTCCCAGTTCGGGCCAGCCGAGGCAGCAGGCGACGTGGAGATTGCGGAGAATTCAGAGACAGCCCCGTCCCACGCGCCGGCAGTTGGAGACTCGCCAGCGCATGAGGCTTTCACGCCTCCAGCCGATGAAGAAGGCCGAGAATGACATGCGGATGACGGAGGAGGACCATCGGAGAGCGGGGGCGTTCCAGGCCTGGACTCTTTGGAACGGCGCGCCTCGGGCCGTTCCATCGTACGCCGGTGGGACTTCAGAGGATCGAGACGGCGGCGCGGAAGAAAAAATATGTGTGCGTTTAGAGAGGAAGCGTCGCCTGCCTGCTACTTTGAGCCTAGAACAGTGGGAAGGGCCGCCTGTGGCGCCAACCGGCTCGAGACAACTGAATGTGTCAAAGAAACATACTCTTATTCTCCGTGGCTCTGCGTGCATCGCCCTCAGGGGCAGCCAGACAGTCAAACGGTGGACACGGGAGCGAACGGAACCCCCATTGCAGCATTTTCTGTCCCCTCTTGCGTCCCTTCTACCATCTGAGATCCGTCAAATAGGTGCTGCAAGCAAGTAGCGCACAGAAAATGGATGTGGGCTGCGCGAGTGTGTCGAACTAGCCCCCCTCAGGTTTCTCTGCCTTCCACAAAGCCGGGACACTATTCAATCGTGAGCTTCGCCGAGGCGTCGGACACTAAACAATACACCTAAAAGTTGAGCTATGCCTCTCCACCCCGCCTCCATTCTGAGACTCTGTGAGACACCGCCATTCTGGCCTGCGGACGCCTGGAAGGGGCGGCTCTCTAAGAACAAACAGACCAAAATAAAGCCGAAGTAAGCTGCCAGGCAGGGGAATCCGGGGGCACGGAAAACGAGGACGATCGGCGCAGGATGGCCAGCATGCATAGACGAACGAACCTAAAGAAGACCGAGTGGCAGGCGTCTGCGTGAAGCTGAAAGAGTGAAGCGAACGGCAGGAGGCACGGACAAGTTTGACGACGTTTTCTGCTTTGAAAAGGCTCCCTCTCTGCCTGCGGCAGCTGTTGATGGGTAAATGCGCATACACTTGTGCAATGTTGCGGATTTAAAACTGGGTACGTTAAACAAAATAGTCGGAAGACGTCGACAGCGTGATCTGTTGGTGTTGTGCAGATCATATCACACCCATGGTAAGTATGAAGGCGACTCGAGCCGAAAAACCACTGAAAAGAGGGGAACAGAGAAGTCGGGAGGGACTGTGAGGTCTAAAATGGGAGATACAATACGAGGAACAGTAAGTGCCAAGTCCAAATAATTCCATGTACAGACAATAGGTACATCTACAGCATCGGACGGGAGTGGGTTCCCTACTCTCACCGGCAATCAACCTGTCTGGGAGGCGCCGTTCATCGCATGGTTAGGACGTCCCATTATACGAAATTTCCCCGTTTGTTCGCTCACTAACGTAGAAGAGACATCTGCTTTGCAAAAATAATAATTTTTCGCCGGGGCAAAAACGAAGGAAAAAGGGAGGGGGGTGATGCATGAAGGCACACCGGGGAGCCAGCCCTATTGGTTGGGCGGCATCAACTGCCGTGTGGCTGTCGAGGACTCCAGTAAAGCACTGCGAGAGGACGAAGCACTTCGGCAGGCACCGAACATGATTTCCACTGTAGACGGGAAGCCCATGGTAAGCTCGAAAACACTGCAAGTCAGGGTTTCGTAGAGCTTTGGTCTCGGGGACCGTATCGATGGGCCTTCCTTTACGCAGGGCAACACACCCTCGCACCCTTTTGGTGTATAAGCCGCGGCTTATAGACGAGTTTTCTTGTTTTTTGAAGAACTACACACTTGCCAGGATGTGCTGGGCGCGGGAAGCCGCCACCATAATCACAATCGCGTGGTATGCGCTTGCGTTCAAGCCATTAGCCCTCAGCTACTCGTAGAGGCACACGGAGGTCTGCAACGCGGCCTTCTTCAGTGGCACGCGACTTCTATCGTGGTTCCTAGGTAGAGCACACGTACTGTGGACAGGTAGTGCCACTCCCTGCAGTTCGTCGTTCCCCGATCATGGTGACTTTTTGCATGAGTCCCTTTGAGCCTCCCCACTTCACGGTCACGACGGTCAAATACTAAAGCACAAACATTTGCAATAGGAGCGGTTTTCCGGAGGTATTTGTCCCCCGGCAGCGGAATGATAGCCTGCGGAGGGGGCTCAGTAACACCCCCCCGCAGGATGACACGGCAGATACGTCTGAAGCTAAGGAGCCCATTGTGGTTTCTCTTGATGATACACTCACCCTGTATGCCACTCCACGTGGCTTCCTGTGCCAGTAGGGAATCATGCTGTGGTTCTGAACCTTCCCCTAAACCTGGCAGGGTCTGGTGTGTCTGATGCGGCATCTGGGTTCTGGTCCTGGATGAAGCTGGAACATGTGTTCAGCAGCCGTTGGTTAAGGTTTTACAACGCTGAGAGAAGAGCTGAAACGTGAAGGTGCATGCACAGCCACACTGTAACAAAAACCAGAGTGTCGAGAGTTTGCGAACCAGAACGCTTTGGCAGAATGTGATAAGACTCCTGAGTGGAGGGGAGGGGGGGCGTGAGGGGAGTGGTATTGAAGTTGTTGCTACGGGCATCTGCTGTACCACGTTTTAGTCAGTGAAGCGCCAGTAAAGATGTGCCGCTAGCTTTCGCGTGTACCAATTGTACCTGCAGGGGGGCCAATCATTGCAGGAGGTTTGCAACTGACGAGCCGGGTGCGGTCGACGAAGACGGCCAGACTTTCCGAGCGTCGGAACACGTTGGCGTAGTCTGTGGTGAAAAGTCAACGGAATATTGCAAATGCAGCATCTATGCAATGTAATAGATTGACAAGGGGGAGGCGGGGGGTGTGGTATCCGGCAGCCTTTACTGAAGTCCGTGCGACTCACTCTACGGGCTTTCGGGACAGATGCTTCGGCTTTCAGGCGTACCTGAACATCTATCTCAATCGAGGGATGCTGTGTGTGTGGCGACCTGTCCCTCATCGTCCTCTCAGTTGAGTCTGCGTATCCAGTATAGGCCTGCTCGGAAAGGTAGCGTGTCTCACTAGTTTGGGGTGCTGCTGTCGCGCTGTTATGCAGTGGACTTTCTATATCATCACACCCAGGACAACGAACGCAGGATGAGGAGCGGTAGTTAGGCTCAACTAGGCAGCCAGTGACTCCCAGTAAGAACTGCTTCCGCCGGCTGCCCGGGCGCCCCCCATGCAGTGACACCTTGATCCAGAATTCTAGAGGCAAGCACGCCCGTGTGAGAGGGATGCACGTTCTTGAACTGAGACAGAGAGCAAAACCTGGTGAGACGCTAGCGGTAACTTCCCCCGGCACCACGAGAAGTCCCAAGCACGGCAGCAAGGTATTGGGGGATGACAACAGATGAGGGACAGGACGGCGATGCACACAGTTTCGGCATCGCGGACTGACAAAATTTCCACACGATGAGATGCAAATGGGAACACCACTTCGGGCAGATTTGAACATTTGAGCCCGCAACTTCTGAAGTTCTGAACTACGGGAACTCTTAACCAGATTCTGTTGCATCCTTAGTCGCTGTATTGTGTTCACATACCACGAATCACTGGTGTAGCATACAAAACATTGCACGCCGAACCCTTCTCTACACTCTCGGTACGAGGCGTAACTTGGCACACAGCATTGAGTGAGACTAACAAGAGAAGCAGCGAGCGGCGCTAAGCAGCCGCATCTCAACGGGAGGCCAGCCAGCAGCGTTCTCTGTCACCGCTGCACGTTATCATGCGCTATAGCAGCTGTATTCGGGTGACGTTTCAGCCGTCAGCTTCAGCGCATAGGCATTCAGGGTTTATAAGGGAAGCATGCCACTGCGAATATGCTACCTGCCTGGTTCTGGCTTGTAACGGCATCGTAGAGGTCTTAGCAATGCAACATGATGACGTAAGTCCATTCGGAGCTAGTTCACCACGGAGTAGAATGAAACGAGACTTGGTACGAATGGGGGTCACCATAGTGAAACTGACAGAAGAAAACATAAAGTGCACAGCTCACTGCCTTCCTCAACTTCGATGACCACGCTTACGTGATGTCGAAATCGTAAGGCAAAACAGCTCTCGTCCCACACCTCCTCCTGGAGCAGGAGAGTTGCCTCACTCCCTGCAACTATAAAAGTGTACGGGCGCCCAGTCTGTAGCAGGTGAGGATGCAATGTTGCCGGAAACGGCCGTTGCGGCTTGCTATGAAATATCCAGAAACTAGAGACGAGACTGTGGCACTACTCGCTACACAGTTGTTTCAGCGACACGGTTCGCTGAGATGTAGGGTCAGCCCCACAGTGTGCTACTGTCGACCCCGGTGCGGATCACACCTGACGCTCTGTATGTCACCTCCGACGCTTGCGAATGTAAAAGAAAGCTTCGTAACGGAAAAGTGCTAACGGGTTGTGACACCCTGCCGCAGTGACTAACCTGCTTTCAGTCAGTTTAGCTTTTTTCGACGTTCGCCGGCTGATGCATCCTCCTCATGGAATATACGGATCACGTGCCCAATAAACCACGGAGACTTGAAGCGATGCCTCCGGCATCCGTAGGCGCACACACCGACATGCAGCGGGCAGCAGGCGTGTGCGCATTCCGCTGTAGATTCTTACGACGCGGACATTCGCCTCCCAGCCATCGTGACGACCGGTTAGATAACGAAGCCATTCATTATCACTAGCATCAGCAACCAGAAAAAGCAGCGAGAAAAGGGCACTGGAAAAGTACGAAGTCACGCGGACACGGCGGAGGCAGGCGCTGGTGTCCAGCCGTCCGTCAGGACACAGGGCAGTCAGCCGCCCTCCCTCCTAAGATGACCCCCCGATTTACAGGTCACATATCAATAAATTATTGCGGTGAAAAAGGAACATCTGCAATGCATTTCTGATGTAGTGTCTGACACACTGCCCCAACTACGTTGGAAAAAATGCGAACCTACTACTGACAAGTAGAGGCCAACCGACCGCCGTCACTGGCGGGTAAGCGCCATGGATCTGCATGGTGCTCGAGGCATCTGCATGCAGATGCCTCGAGCACCTCATGCCTGACCCTGGCGGAAGGTACAGAACATTTTTTCTGGCACCTGTCTGCTACTTCTTCCGCTTTTTTTCCGCTGCAACCATGCCTCTACTTTGAAGATATTCATCTGCTGCTGTGTGGCTGACCCCGTGCTGATGGGTCATGCGCTGGTCGGAGGACCCTGTGATTCTTGAGCCCTTGACGATTTGATTTTCGGTGTACTCTGCGGAAAGCACCAAAGCAACAACCAGCCCACGTCCGCTTTTGGGGCTGATCGTGTGCTCTTGTTTTTTCTGAGCACCGACCGGTTTTTCCAGTGCTAGCAGTCTGAGACACTCCATTTGTGGCTTCGGCGGATGAGGTGACCGTAACTGCGAGGCTGAGCCACAGCTCTCAACTGGAGGCGAAACGGGAAATTCTCGGCTTGCTTTGAGCCTGATATTTCGTGCGTTGGACAGAAGCTTCCAGCGGGGTTCAGGGTGACCACTCGAGGGTATCTTGGAACGTGAAAGGGCGCTCACTGCAAAACGCCGTCGCTGTGTCTCGACAATGGGGAGGGCGCGCGACATCGCGCACCAGACAGGCGCTAGCCGCAGTGACCCAGATCCTTCCCGCGGATGCATTGGACAAGAGTGCTTTGCAACTTATTGCGATGCGAACCGGGGTTTTCCTGTCGCTGATACGTGCCGAGGCCCTCGCTGCGCGTGTTGGGGCCCATGTAAGGAGCGCTTGCCGCAGTCCTCTGCTCTGAATGCATCAAATTGCACAGAGACATGGCCCCTGAGGCACGGGGTGAAACGCGCCCCGCACAACTGTATGCAGGTCCGCAACAAGCAACAGGGACAAGGGGTGTCACACCAGTCCTTTTGCTGCGCCACAAGCGACGAACGGCCTTCTTGGCGTGGGTCCTGCGAGGGAAGAACGCGGCCGTCGAATCTTCCGCGAAGCCGGTGGGAGCGAGAGAGACGAGGGTGCACTAATGCCGATGGGCCGCTGTCTCTGGGAATGGGAACCGGCGGCTCTGGTGGCGCTCTCAGTATTGCAGGCGTCGTCGTCACCGAACCCTCCCTTCCTGTTCTTGACAGGGGTATGGTCACCGCAACGGGGGCGTTCCTGCTTGTTTTCGCAGGGCTTCTCCTTGCCGTCTGCCTGTATACCATGGTCATATCTAAGTTTGACGGAAGCAGCGCCCCTGCGCGTGAGGGCGGACATGCAGAGACGCAGGTTGAAGGCGGAACGGCTTACGAAACGGTTCGCGACGACTACTACTATTGCCTCCTTGCGCCTCTCTCGCTTGTCACATTGTTCCCGTTCGTGCATTGGAATTGGCTGAGCATGAAATTCTACCGGCACGCTTGATTACGGCCTGAGAGTTGAGACAGCCAAATCCTCGGTCTTGCATCCGTGTAAGCTGGCAAGGAGGCGGTGGGCGTAGACTGCAGCCTCCGCCGGAAGCTCTACTGCTTTCGCGCTGACCTTTCGCGATTTCGTCTGCGGAAACACCGCTTGCACACGGAACCCGACAAGCGAAACGAACAGCGAGTCGAGGGGGGCGCGTCTGGTGGCGCCGTAAGAAGCAGTCGGTACGAGCGTTCCCTGTGATGAAAATCTGACGACGCGAGCATCGAGAGAGCTTCTCGATTGTGCTCAGCGCTAGCTCAGGCCTTCGCGAGGGGCTGAAGGACCATCGCAGACACTCAGAGAGCACAGTGATCTGCTTTGCGCGTGGCAGATGTTGAGTTTAAAACGACTCCCAGTGAGGATTAGCAGCCGTGTTGGTGCCTCTCTGAAGCCGTCCCCCGTAAACACAAACGTGTCACGGAGGAAGCGCGCCAGCATTTCTTGTTTGCTACGCATCACGTGCGTCTGCGCACGAATCTGAAGTGATGATAGGAACTTGAGCCCAGAGGGCCTCGCGCCGCACAGCCTCTGACCGGCCTCGAGGCGGCCTTCGTCTTCAAGCTACGCACGCCGAGCAGAGTGAGACTGTGGCGCACGCCTTTCGACTCAACTGACCGCCAATTCCTCCAGACAGATGCAGCGGAATACGCAGATGCAAAAACTGTTCTCAACGTGGGCCCTTGACCTCGTAGGAACGCGCGCGGGCGCGGCTACACATCGACACCTGTCTGCAAAGAGATGGGCGCCGGGAAGCGCACCGCCTCCTGCAGATGTGCTCGGTTGTAATCGTGGATACGCGACGACGCGCTGGCGAACGGGCGGACTGAAGGCACCGAAGCCCGTCGCTGGAAATGGGCGTGTTTGTGCGATGAGGACGAACCTCTTCGGTCTCGCTCTTCTGATTCAGTCCACTTTATCACACGCTCTCAGCCGCGAAGGCCGTCCTCTAGTATACAGCACGCATGCGGACGTGAGTGCAAGAGAGTGCGCAGATGGACCCTATCCGACGGCGGCTTCCTGCGAGCAGAGATCCGCTGTGTGAGGTCAGCTACGCGTGCGGATGAATCCATAGCAGGTGAACTCTACTCGAAATTCGTCGCCCTACTTTTTTCTTCCACAACTGAGACAAGCGGCCAACAGGAGAACGAGGAGAAACGCGCAGGTGACCGGCGGAAGCGAGAACGCACAACGCACATCAGGCGAGGAGGAGAGAGCACTGCCGAAAGCGAGAAGACTTGAAACAAAAAAGGCGGTGACAATGCAGAGGGACGTATGCTGATCGCATATGGCGAGAGGAGACAGGACACCTCAAAGTTTCTTTACAAACATGATGTGTTGTCGTGCTCCAAGAAGAGAAGCGAACGTGCCGTCAACCGGAGCCCGCGAGGCGGTGCCGCGCATGGGTACTCTCAGAAAAATCTGCACACAAGCGTCTTTGCGTGGGACAGAACGTACGAACTAGCGAACCAACTTCACAAAATTTCATGAAATTCGCATGCGCGTCTCCTCACCCCACAACCTCTCTCTATTGACCAACACGCGGCTTCGTAAAGAGGCCCCTGGCGTACACGGCGCGCAGCCCGCCTTGGTTAAAGGAGACCTCTACAGACACACACGAAAGAAACGAATTGCAAACACGACTACCCGCAAAGGAATAGTCAGCAAGCTGCGCAGAAAACGGGCGAGCCTTCCAGCAAAGGGAGCCTGCACCTGGGCGGCCTGATCCTGGCTCGACGTGCGCCTCCTTAGGACGAAGACACGCTGATTTCGTTGAGTCCCGTAAGGCCTGCACAGATGACCAGCGACAAAGAGGAAACAGCCGAACACGCAGATGGCGCACGCCAAAGCACACGAAGCCGCTGAAAGAGAAGAAAAAAACACGTCAAGACGCGCGGATTCGTCGAAAAACTCACACGCCCCAAGCCCGAATGCTATGCGGCTACGAAAAACCCTGGAACCCTTTTTGCACACGCGCAACACAAAAACATCCTAACCTAAATCGAAAACTACGTGACTCGAGACACTGTCAGCCACTGACGACAGGAAGAGATTTACCTCTCCATTTCGCTCCTTCGGTTTCCTTCTTGTGCTTCAGGTAGCGCACCGTGTTGCGGAAGTTGGCGAGCGCTTCTTCCTGCCCGGCCTCTGAAAGCACGGGAACGGTACAAGAATTCAATAGGCTACGCATCAGTAGTTGTGACGCCCGTGGCAAAACTCGTGTCGATCTGCCCGGGATACATGACTATGCTGCTGTGCTGACTCACGCATATATACAGATACGTATTTAGACGCTGAGAGACGCCTTCATCAATCGCCCCGTCTTCCAGCGGCATTTACAAAATTCTAAGAGGCGAGCATCACACACCAACACGACATACGGGCCTCTCTCTCCAAGGTGCGCATCTGCACACTGGGCGCTTGCCGCTGATGCGCCACTTTTGAGCAGGAATTGGTGAAGAAAATGCGCACTTCACTACTCTTGCCAAAGGCGACAAGAAAACCCACGTTTCGCAGCCACGAGCCACGCACGAAACAACATCCACCCCGGCGACTGCGCCGCCCGCGCCGTCCGCCCCGATCGCTCAACGCACCTTGGAGAGCGAAGTTAACGTGCTCTGCGCAGAGCGCGAGTAGGTTCTGAATGAAGTCGACTGTCACCTGAAAAACGAAAAAAAAAAAAATTCGAACCTGCACGACGAGCCGATTCCTCGCTGCGCCGCAGGCCTCCGCCCATCCAAGAAATTCCACACACGAGGAGACAGCTGCGAAGTGGAAGCTTATCAATCAAGAAATCAAACTTCTTCGTACGTTGCGCTGCAGCCGTTTTCGGCTTTCTCACGTCACACAAGCGCTTCGGTTCACCTGTGCATGTGGACACGCGCAAAAATACGTGATGCAGACACGTCACAGCACCCCCATCACGTCAGAACTCTACATGACATATATATGTATGTACGTACTTCTATAAGACGATTCTTTCAACGGGAGGCCTGCGAACGGATAAGTCTCCATGGCGCAAACTTTTTCGGCGTGAGATATTCTGCTCTACCGAGCGAGGACCGTCAACACTCACCTCGTGGTTATCCCGTTCGTAGTAGTATATGTATTTGTCTAGAATATCCGTGAAGAGGCCGACGTGCGTAGTGGAGGACTGCACAGCGATGTCGGCGATTTTCAAGCACTTCTGCAGGCACTCCAGAACTCGCCTCGAGTCGCGGACGCGCTCCTAAACGAAAACCAACGCAGTGGACCCTGAGGCCGATACACAAACAACATGAAGGACGCGCCGAAGGCCAAAGAAGCTTGCTGCAGACCTCTCTGTGTATGACGACGTAAATGACGGCCGCCAGATTATACACATGGGCTGTTCCACCAGAGTACGTGACGCCCTGCCCCCCGGCGTCAGGCCTTCCTCGCAAAGACACATGCAGATATTTAGGCTAAGAGAGAGAGACGTACGTTGATGGAGAGGACTCACGTTATTCCAGAAGAGATGCGAGCAGGCGAGGATCGCACGGCACTGGTCGGGTCGCTTGAGGAGCTTGGCGGCGTGCTGGGTGATTTTTGCGCTGATGTTTTCGTGGTTTTCTTTCTCCAGAGTGTGGATGTGCCCCACGACCGACCCGACAAACTCAGAGATCAAGTTGAACTGCGACTTGCTGTCTGAAATCTCCTCCTCGTAACACACCAAGGCCTGTGTGAGGTACTCGTAGGTGATGGCCTCGTAGGAGCCAGCCACGCGAAGATTCGCGTTGTCGGCGACGATCGCGGACATGAGAAATAGGCGAAGAGCGGTCTGCGGCGAAACCGAGGAAAGACACACGGTGGAGCGACGACTGAAGGACCCAGGGGGTTCACACAGCTGAAGCCACGGAGGAAGCACGGCGGACGCGAAGGGCGCGACCAAGGCTCCACAATGAAACAGAAACGCGCAAAAGTGCACTGCAGCTCACGTGGAGTTCACGTTCAATAGGAGCGCACGAGAGGAGACCGGAGGAAACTGTCACACGCCCACGCGGTTCACGAGACTCCTTCGGGTACCCTACGTAAATACATGCCGGCAGATATACGCATAAGCTTCTACCTATGCATAGATATACATGCATAGCTATACACATAGATATATCCATACATGCATACGTGGAAATATTCGTAGATATACATATACATACGAACGCATATACATACACATATAAATACATGCCACCCACAGTAGACACGAAGCACGCGCCCTCCAGGTCTCATCCATTCTTGAAAACACAGGGTAGATGCGCAGGACAAGCGCCGCGACGCGGAAGCGAGACACGAGGCGGAGATTCAAACGAAGGGAGATGTGAGGAAGAGGGAAACAGACGTTCAAGGGGACAAGCCTCTGCCTGTTCCTCCTATTGGTTAGTTCACGGACGAGGGAACTCACTTGGCCGTCGCACTGCACGAGCTGAGTGCAGGATCCGTGGACGAACTGGAAAACTTTCTTCGCAGAGACGCTGGGGGCTGGCAAGTCAGACTCCCCTCGCTGGTGCTGCTCAGCGCGGTCCAAGACGCGGGGGACGAGCTGCAGCGCGGCGATGACGAGCGGGGGCAGGGTGTATCGCAGACGCCGAAGACCGCCTGCGAAGCAAAAAAGGATTGTTTTGCAGCTTCCACTTACGCGCCGGTAGAGCCTTCGCAGGCGGCAGGCGGGGCGCCTCTTCCGTGCAAACGTGTCTACACGGACATGGATCTGGGTCGCGTTTCGTGCGACTTCCCAGCCCCTTGGCCAGCCGCGGCGTGTCTGCCGGCTGTTTTTTCTCACCCTCTCCGAACTTCTGTCGGGCGATGCACAGCAGCGCAAAGTGGAGGTCGGTGTCGGCGTTGTAGATGAGGTGGACGAGCTTGCTCACGCTCTGCTGCTCAGAGCTGAAGGCGGAGGACGCGCCGCTTTCTTCCTCGTCGACAGGCGTGTCTGGCCCGTCGAAGACCAGCGGAGAAATGAAGTCGAGGAAGCGCGTCAACGCCGACGGCTGATCTAGCGCGACGCTCGCCCCCAACACGGCGGAGACCATCGAGACGGCCACTGCAAAAAGAACCCAAAATACCGCGCAGCGCTCCTCCGGTCTCGACCATCACAGAGGCATCCGCGCCTTGAAGCGCTTGCCCCTTTTTGAAGTGCTTCGTGCAACTCGCTTTCTTCGCCTCCTCTCCCCGTGTATGCGCCGGAAGAAAGACGCTTCACTCCTCCTTTTCCTCCACAGCGAATTCCCCGGCCTTGCCGTAAGGCCACAGGACGCCCTCCGCCACCGCCACACTTCGTGCGCTTCCCGCCATAGAGCCGCCTCGCTTCCGCTTCCTCGCGCTGGCGCTGCGGCTGCCCGCCAGCTTCTTTTCGCGACTCGGTCGTTCCTACCTTGTTTGCGCGTGTCGTAGTCGAGAAAGCCCATGAGCGCGGGGAAGTGCTCCAGTTCGAGGACGGAGAGCGAGAGACTGCGCAACGGAGACGACAGGAGCTCGACGACTGCCTCCACGCCGGCCGGGGACAACTTCTCACGCCCCGAGGCGGCTGCACCGCCTTGCTGGTCACCGCCCAGCGACCTCGAGAGCAGCAGCGCCGTGGAGGCGAGAATGCCATCCACGTGATCGATGCGGTCCGGGTACAGCGTGAGGGCGAAGGAGAGGAAAGACATCTGCAGTTCCAGCAGCGACGTGAGGTCTGCGCAGCACGACGCCTTGCCGCCTGCGCCCTCGAGCCCCCCAGGGGCCAGCAGCCCCTGCGAGGCATCCACTCCAGGCACCTTGACGCCGTTGGACTGACCCGCCGCAGACGCGTCAGCAAGCGAAAGCAGGTAGCGATCCTGCAGCTCCAAAATGTACCGGCGGAAGATCGTGAACACGTCGACGTCCGCCGGCACACTCTGCAACCGCATGCAACATAGGAAATCCCGGGAAAACAGCCAGCTGAAAAGTCCGGGGGCAGACATCGCAACCGACTCATATGACAGCCCAACACGGCCACCCAGAGCCGCACACCTCGCTAAAACACTCCAGAAAAAAAAAAAAAACACACAAAATGACCACATGCCTATCCATCTGAAGCCGAGACCTCGACCGATCTCCACACGTCTCGAAGCGACGGCATCCCTCGTGATCCTTCCGCGGAACTCTCAAGAGAGACTCGCGCGGAGTCCTGCTGCCGCTTCCGCGTACCTCCGGCTCAGACTGAACAAAGTTGGCAAGGCGGTTGAGCAGATTTACGAAGATCGCCTTCAAGTCGACTGCACGCATAGCAGAAACAGCCGCACACAGCCATGAGCAACGTCGCTGAAATTTGATGGAGCAGAAGCAGCGCGAACCTGCTAGACTGCCTCCTCTCGTGCGACCCTCCAGAAAGATATATAAATAGATACATATATACATACAGGCACAGATACCTTCATTCCGCCCATCCTCTTTCTGCCTCTCATCTAAACGCTCACAAGGATACTACGCTCTGTCTGACAGCTGCTGGTTCCCTCTCCCTCGAGGGAAACTCAAAACACATGCGGGGACTCCACGTATTCCAGCCGCGGCTCTTTCGGCGGCTGCAGAGAAGGAGCTGCTGAACAACTTTCCAGTTCCCGCCGCACCTGAGGGCTGTACGTTGAGGCAAGCTTGGAGAAAGGGGTCGAGTGTTTGCAAGTGACATTCGTCTGAGAAGACTTGAATGATGCAGTCGAGGAGGTACTGCTGCGCCATGCCGTCTCGACAGCCGACGACTTGCTCGAGGAGTCGCGGCAGCGCCTCTTCCTTGTAGAACTCCACGCTCATGCCGTCGAGCTGCGCCATCCGAACAAGCGTTGAGCCGACGAGGACGCGCAGATCGTGGCGCTCCTTCTCCCTCTTTAGCCGCTCGCGCGCGCTCCCCTGGTGCTGGAGCCGCACCCAGAGACGCGCGGCCTCGGTGAAGTTCGTGAGGAGAAACGCGAACGCGTCGTTCATCGTGCCTCCGCCTTCCCTGCGAGACATCCACAGACACTCCGCACACCGCGGCGCGCAATCGAGACTGGATTCTCTAAACAAACGCGCGCGAGGGGGGGGGAAGCTCGTCGCCTCCAAGCACAGGAGTCTTCTGCGGCGTTGCAGACCGAGGCACGGAAGGTGCTCGACGTCGCCGCGGAGACATAGCTGCGGCGTACCTTTCGTACTCCGAGCCGACATCGGGGAGTTTGTCTTTGCACATTTGCGTGAGGTAGAAGCGGAGGAAAAGGCCGCGCATGGGGTGTTGAACGCCTTTGCAGAGCTCGGTCATGTCGCGCAGAATGTCGCACGCGGGCGCCTCGCGCGACTTGATGTAACTCGCTCCGACAGTGATAAGAAGATACAGCCGCGGCAGAATGTTCCCCGCATGCTGCACAGACTCGTACAACTCCGACATCTTGCGGTTGTGGCGCGACTTATCAGAAAAAAACGCGGAGAGATGCTGTAACTCGTGGAACACGAGCATGTCTAAAAACACACACACCGGATCCAACGCCCTTAACCGCTGAAAAAAGCCACGCTCCCCAAACGAAAAACCGACAGGGGCGGAGGGGGGGGGGAGGGCGCGGCGACCTGAGGGGGGGAAGGGTCCTTTCCCTCTCTATCACAGGGAGTGAAATTCAGACGCTCAAAACCGCAGAAAAACACCGCCGTCGAGGCGGGAGGCTGCCCACGAGTCTCCTGGAGTCCAGGCACCTTCCGTCCATGCGTCAGTAGAATCGCACACGGGTAGATGATGAGGAAAGGAAACCACTGTCTCCGAAACGTACAGCAAGGCGACGCCAGAAGCGCCTCACAGAAATGTAAGGCACGAGGGACACCTCGCCTGTTCGAGCGCGCGAGAGAAAAACCGGAAGCAAAAACCCCGCGACATAGACTGCAACCTGGATTTCAGCCAACAACAGTTTTAGAGATATCTGCCCTCAAAAACGCGATCCCTTTACTTACACAACTCATAGTAGGTCTTGGGAGACAGAAGGGAGGTGCGCAGCTCGCAGATCATATTCGACGCGTGCTTCAGCGCATCTCGCAAGTTGTCGCTATCCTGAAATAACGCCTCACAATGCCGCATCCGCGAGGCAATGCAAACTGAGGACGCCCGCACACAAGGCAGCAAAGACGCAACTACAACACGAGCTGTCTCAGCCGCCGACAGACGCGCACTCTTAAAATCGGCGACTGAAGCATGCTGGCATTGCGATAAGCCGCCCCCGATCTGTCGCTGCAATCACCTTCAAACCTCCAGACTGCACCGATACTAATCGAGGGAGGGAGAGGCGCACAACCGCATCAACCCCGAGCCGAATGCGAACTCGCTGACCGTCAGCGAGGGAGATGACAAAGAAACCTGGAAAATGCAGTAGCACGACCCTGTAGATACGTTCGACGAGCGAATACACAGTCGCTCTAAACTACCGAGGCAGCAGGAAACACGACAAGCTGCTGCAGACAAGCTTGCGCCATCCTCGCGTGGTGTGTGTCCAAGCGGCGGGCTCAAGAATTTGACGGCGCCCGTGGATACAGCGCCAATGGATAGTTCAGCTAAGCGCGACAGACATGCACGCAGAGAAGTCGCAGGGTTGCCCACGCAAGCGACTTACAATCGCTCGCTTCATGTAGCGCGCCTGCTCCTTCACAACTGCGGACGCCTCGTCCAGCAGTTTCTCCTGGTCGTGCTCCATAATCATTTTGAGAGAGACTGGTGAGAGTCAGATTTACGGAAAATTCCTCTCCAGGGTTCAAGCCCCAAAATGTCTGTACAGCGGACACTCGGGAGGGGCTAGGAAGCTGCTGCGCTGAAGCGGCTGGAGCTCGCTGACTTCAAAGGGGAAGAGACCGGAGAGGGATGCAGAGGCGGAGAGGACGACGAACAAAGGACAGAGCGCTAGCGACAGGCGTCGCCGCCGAGCAACGAGGGCCTAGTCGCACCCGAGACGTGAGGGCAGGGACCCTCCCACTGTCAGGATAGCAGTCAGCGGAAATCCCCCCGATAAAGGTGCGAAAAAACTCAGACCACAGTCCTGCAGCTTGCGGTGAAGGCACTCGCGGGACGGAGCGGCAGACTTCGAAAGCGACGACGCAGAGGGTCCCTAGAGAGAAATTCAAAAAGGCCGTGCCGGTTTAGACGCCACTCTACAGCGGCGAACGGCCGTGTCACGCGGGGAATGCTCGTGAACCGTAGCAACCGAGTCGCTTGGACATGCGCCCGCGAAAACGAGAGACGGCGAGCGAAACCGACGAGTGAACAACGTGGCGGTACGTAGATGCGCAGAAAAGCAGGCTTTAAACTTTGACAGGGGAAGAAGACGACGAGACGGCCTGCGAGATGCGGCGACAAAATCTGAGGCAACAGTGACCCGCGAAACAGTCGCGGAAGCGGCAGGAGCAGGGCACTTACGAAGCCGTGCAGGAACGACCGCGCTTCGAATTCAGGTCTTCAGTGAAGAGATGACATAATCTATAGAAAAACATCAGGCGTTTTCTCAACCCGGACTTAAACGCGGGTAACGAACCTCTCAACAAGCGACCGCGACGACGCGGATTGCTGGTGGTCACTCCAAGGGAGGCACGGGAGAAACAAAAAGCAGCTGAGCAAGCATGTGCTCCAAGGCAGTCGGCTTGTTTTCGTGTGCAGAAGTTACCGAAACCAGAAAGCCAGCAAAAAGCTAGAAGAGCCAGACTGTGCGCCATCCAATTTACAGTGGCGCGACAGAGGAGCTGCGGAAACAGGACTTTCAAGGGACGCACGAATGCGAGTGGTGTCTTGGACGCACTGAGGTGGCTGCACTTTCCTCGAACCTCACTCGTTTCACCCCATCACACAGGCCAAAAACCACCGCCCGCGTCAGTGGTATTTCGCTAGTCAGTTTGTCTAGACTGGATCGAACGCTTCAAACAAAAAGTAGAGACTCGCGATCCTGGGGCTTCAGCTGCGCGGGATGGCGGTAGCATCGCATCGCGCCGTATGAAGGCAGCTATCGGACTATACACGGTTACGCTTGGTGGCAGGTGACGCAGTGGCGGGTACTTACCACAAGAGAAAGGTTTATCGAACCCTATACGCGCGGTGCCATGCCACAAGACAAGCCTAACCCAAAAACTGAACTCTGGCGCTGCTTTGCCTCCGTTCAGCGGGTGCACATCTGAGAGAAAGGCGAGAGTACGTTCTCAGGGGGTTGGCTAGCGCCGCGGCATGCACAGAACTTCGCAAATGCGTTTCAGTCGTCATTCCCCATGGTATTTGCTCTCAACATCAGTGTAGATCGAGTTCACAACACCCGCGAGCATCGAAGTATTGAGTCCATCGCCGGCAGCCTGGCGCGGCTGGCCTGGCCTGCCTCATGCAGCAGCGCGCCCTGCTGGCAGTGGAAATTTAGGGTTGAAATTTCAGACATTTGAGGCTTACACACACATTACGAGATGCCCTGATGCGCAAGACAACTACGTCTGTGAGCCAACGATCGTAAATCCATTATTCTGAGGTAGACCTTCGCACGCAGGACTGCCGCTGCGGGCGATACAGATACTCAGCTGCAGGCGGGGTTACCCTTTCTGAACGAACTCTGGGGCTGCGGTGCGAAAAGCGCACATCACGGGAGATGCATGGGAACAGGCGAGGCGCCACAGCTGAAAAGTGAGACAAGAAGCGGCGCCTCCCTAGTCTCGGTAACCGATCCTCCGTCTAGCGGCGCACTGCGCGACGGTAGGTCGTTCCAGTTGATGCACGAAAAACTGACCAGATGTGCTGCGGTTGTCAAACTGCGGCTGGCTGTCTATGCTTGGTGTGTTCCCTCATATGTATCTTCGACGCTGAAAGCATTTAATTTTCCTGTTCTGTAGTCGCAGACCGTAACCCGTAAGGCCATAGATCAACCTCGCACGGCTGCGGCGCCTATTAGAAGAAGCTGGCCGCCTCGTATCACGTCTGCATGGAAATATCGCAGCCCGCGCGGAGAAAAAACCCAAAACACCCACTAAGCCAAGCGTATGCATAGTGAGACTAGCGGTCGCTGAACTGCCTAGCTGTAACGCATCCCTCGGTGAGGCCGCGCGCTGCGCGAAAACGTTCGTAGTCAAGCTCTCACATCGTAAGGTAGGTCCTCTACAGAAGGGTGTTTGACAAGTAGATTGTATTGACAAGAGAGGCTAAACTTCCGCACTGAGGACGGGGGAGTTCAGAAAAGGGGGAGTCGTCCAGTACAGAGGCCCACGCTGGAAAGCGTGAAGAATCCGCACCCCCCCAATATCAAATATCGGCTGCGCCGATTCCTGCATCCGCAGGACACACCCTTCAAACGAATTTCCCCCTTTACGCTGAACGCGGAAGGCCACTTTTTCGTCTGGCGCAGCTCGCCGCAGAACGGCCCGCGGGGCCGTCCATCCACACCTCTTCTGCCGCGCATCCAGCGCGCTTCTCCGCCCTGTGTACAGGGGTTTCCCCGGTCTATCGAAACCCCAGGGCGCCGCCTCCCCCCCGGAGCTGTTGCTCACAGAGATAAAGCTGCTTCCGCTGCACCTGCCGCCGACAGCGCTGCTGGCGTGGCTGGCGCTCATGAAGCTGCTGGTCTTGCTGAAGGGCGAGACCGGCCGCGGCGACGCGGAAGGGAGGAAACTCGGAGGCAGAGCGGCGCGGCTCGCCTGCGCCGCTCTGCCTCCTCGCCTCTTGAACGGACTCGCGCAGTCCACGCCGCCGCCAGGCGGCTCCCACAGCAGGACGGGCCAGGCGCCGCCGAGGCCGCCGGCGCCGTCCGGCTCGAACGGCGCCTGTCTCTGCCGGAAGCCGAGACTCCCCCCGACTCGGAAAGCCTCCGCCGGCGCAGGCGAAGGCCCAAACAGAGAAGCCGCGCCCTCTTCCCCCCTCGCAGCGGCCTCGTGGAGGAGACGCGGCGACGAGGTGTGCGACGGCGAGCGCCTGTGCGCCGGCGCCGCGACGCACACAGCGCCTTGAGGACGCAGCGACATCGAGGCAGCCAGCAGCTGCGGCGTCTTCGGCGAGGTGTCCGCGAGAGGCGCGGCGAAAGGCTGCCCACCCTCGCCACCGGGAAGGGCCTCCGCGGGTTGCGGGGGCCCCTGCGGCAGGGCGAAGCGGCGTGGCTGGGCAATGGAGACTCGCCCGCGGACGCCACTCTCGGCGCCAGCGAAGTGCGGCGTCTCGAGGCGGACCCGCTGAGGCCATGCCGACTCAGCAGAAGCCGGAGGCGCAGCGACCGGCCCCCTCGCAGGACGCGACGCCGAGCTTGCCTCGTGGGCCCCCGACGGCGAGCCCTCAGTCTGGAGAAGCGACGAGAAGAGGAGCTGGTGCCTCTGCGCGTCGTAGGCCTCGCGTGCGTGGTCGCCACGTCCTCCTTCTCCCCTCGAGGGAGGAGGAAGATCGTGCGCGGCGCCTCGCGTCGGACGCGCTTCGCCGACCCCGATCGCGCAGGGCTGCCTGAACTCGAAATCCCTCGCAAACGGAGGCCTTTGCGGCGCCGGTGCGGGCGGTGACGCGGCGCCGAGAGGGGGGGAAGGACGCGAAAACGTAAACGGAGAGGAAAATGCGGTAGAAGACGGCGGCGAACAAAATAGCGAAGCGGGCGCACCTTCGAAGGCACCGAGAACACCAGCCACGTCCCCGTAGTTTCCTCCCGCGACGGACGCCGATTGGGAAGCCCCGTTGAGTCTTTGCGCGCGCTCGCCTCCGCCTCCGAACGAAGGCGACCCTTTCTCGTCACGCACTGCAGCCAGCGCGCTCAACGCAACTCCGCCGGCCGGTGTGCGGCCGCTGCTTTCAGATATCTCGGATTCATGCGGCTCCTCTGGCTCGCTCTGCTCCTGCAGACTGCAACGGCGGTACGCCGTGCCTTCGTGACCTGCGCCACTCCGTCTACGCGTCGAGGCTGCTTCTCGTTGCCGCTGCGTTGGTTCCCCGCCTCGTCGTTCTCCCTCCGTCTCTCTCTCGTTATGATCCTCTCCTTCCTCTCCTGCGCGCACGTGGTGTCTTTCCGCCGCTCGGCCTCCTCGCCGGACGCCCGTTTCCGCATCTGCGCCGCCGCCTTCTGGAAGCTGGCCTCTGCCGGCCTCATCCTCCAGCTCCTCGGTCTCTGCAGGCGCCGGAGGCGTTATGGCGTGGAGCGGCTTCGCTGCTTCTCGGTGCTGCCCGTGAAGACTGGGGAAGAAGCTCCCGGCCGACGGGCTCAGTGCACTGCCGCAGCGACTCGTGGATCGCGTGCTGGCCTCGCTCGCCGTCCAGTGGGGATCGCGTTTCTCAGATTCCATCGAGAGTCCCTCCTTCGGATGCAGCGAGCCCTGCGGTGCCGCTGGCGCAGCAGAAGCGGGGGGGAGAACTGCTTCGGGGGCTGGGGACGCAATCAAGGCGACAGGCGAAGACGCAGCAACGCACAGCGACGCAGAGGGAGAGGGACAATGCTTCACAGGTCTCCCAGATCCGAAACAAGGTACAGAAGGCTCGTTTTCATAGAGCTGGACGCCGGGGTCGTTTCTTGACGAACACGCAGAGGCATCCGAAGGGCGAGAGGAGATTACTGCGTGCTCCGCGACCGCGCCGACTCGCTCTCCGCCGACTGGGCGTGATGTACCGACACGCATCCCCTCTTTGTTGTCCTCCGCACACGCCCTCTTCTCCTCCGGCCGCTCCCTCGCCAGCTCCGCATCGAGAGTTGGGGCCGCTGAAGCGGAACGCGAGGCTGCAGCGGCAGCGGCGTCCCTGCGCAGCTGCCTGTCTGGGGAGGCGCTTGAATCGCGGGCCCCCGGTCTCTCGGGCTCTCCGCGGGAGATGCTTGACGACGTTGCATTTCTTCGGCTCGCCGCTCCAGACGACTTCCGCGACGTCGCATCTAACCCACGCCGCTGGCCTCCGCGCGCTCGCGCTCTCTTCGCTAGCGTCTCTTGCGCCATGGACTCGCGGGCCGCCGCGAGCTGTGCCTTTAACTGCTTCACTTCGAACTCGAGAGTCCGCGTTCTGTCTCGCTGCTTGTGCGCCACACGCACCAGCTCCACCTCGCGGACGAAACAGGCTTCGAGGGCCTCTTCCAAAGCGCCCACGGTCTCCAGCGGCGACGGCGACTCGCCGCTCTGTGCCGCCCCACGAGGAGACCCAGAGCCCCCGACAGGAGACGCAGACGAGTGCCTCGGGGCCCGCCGAGGCGACGGCAGGCAACTCCTCCGCCGAGCCGCCTGAGCAGCCGAAGGGTTTGGGACGCCGAGCGACGGCGGCGACAACGCAGCGTGCCGCGAGAGAGGCGCCGTGATCTCGAACGACGGCGTGAGCTGCTGCACGCGCTGCTGGCAGGGAAGCGGAAGAAGAGTCCCGAGGGAGGCTTTCAGCCTGAAGGCGCGCACAAACGACACGAGCTCCGCACGATGAGGAGCTTTCTCGACGCTGAGTGAGCGCAGATGTAGCATCTACCAACTGCCGCGACACCCAGCTTTCGCCCCCGCCTCCATAAACACCTAGACACAAGCGGAGATACAGCCACCTCCCTCACGCAAAAGATATGCGTTCTCCTGTCTGGACACTGTGACAACTCTGTTTGAGGAGAGCGCATCGCGTCCGCAGTATTTATGTGAGAAACCAGGGCTGCACTCTCCAGCTGCTGCTGCAGTAGCTCGTATGTCTCGAATACGCGTCCTGAGGGCGGCTTCCTGTTTACGTTCTTGGCATGAAGTGGCTACCGGATGATCGGTTGGAAATCTCTCCCTCTCTCACTTGTCGCAGAGTCTTTCCTTCTTCCTCAGATCCACGCTGAGTCGCCGGACGACGGCGGTCAGCGCGCGGTTTTTCTCCATTACGAGTGCGTGGCGCTGTCTGAGAGTCCGCAGGGCGTCGCGGCTCGCTTCCGTGGCCTAAACACCAGAGAAGGCAACGGACGCCATGAAGAAAACAGCGAGTCACGTGCCATGACACCGCCCACAAAGAGGAGACAGGCGGGCTGGCAACGCAACCAGGGAGAGGCTCACCGCAGCCGCCCAAAGGGGAGTAGAACGAGGAGGCCGCAGAGAGGAGCACCAGGCATGCGCGGGATGGAAAAAAAGCGACAATGGGATGTACGAAACATATTTCACGCAAACATAAGGAACGTACCCTGAGCGCCGCATTCTCTGCAGCTCTTCGTCGGTCTCTTTCCTCTCGCTCAGCCGACTCCGCAGCATCCAGAGCGTCCTGCTGCCGGCGCCACTCGCTCCCCCGCCTCAGAATGAAATCCTCCTGGTCTCGCTGCGCCCTAGGTACACACAAACAACGAGACACTTTGACTGCGATAGACATGCATGCATCCTGTAGACGTACACCGCGCTCTCTGCATCGGCGCCTCTATGCGACCTCGGTTGTAAAGCGAGCAGACGCCTCCGCCTGCCTGGAAGCCTCGCGGAAGTCCGGGGCAGGTCTTCATACCGTTGTTCTCTGTGGAGCTCGTGGAGCAAAAGTTCGACGGTCTCCAGCAGCGCCGCAATGACCTGACCGTTCGCGCCCTGCCTGGCGTCCTCCTCCCTCTGGCATCGCTCCGTTTCTAGAGGACGCTCTGCGGCCTCGTCTCCGCTCGCGCCTCGGGAGAGAGTCAGTCTCTCTCCCGCCCCTCGCTTCACCTCGGCTGTGCGCCTCGAGCGAGCGAGAAGCGCGTGGAAGGGCGGCGGCTGCAGCAGACACGCCTCGCGCAGCTCCGCGTACAGACACTGCGCCCACGCGACGAGCTCCCTCGAAGCCGGGGGGGCGACAGAAGTCGAATTCGAAAAAGGAGAAGAGTTCTGCCGCATCTGCACTGCGTTCTCACGGCCCAGTGGAGAATGCCCCCAAGCGGCGACACTATCGTGGAAGCGAGCCGCGAGGTCTTCCTCCACGTCGTCTTCCTTGTCGCGTTCGCGATCTTCTTTCACGCAGAACCCGACTCCCCCTGAGTCCACCCCCCTGCGGGACGGGGCGGGCAAGACCGACCTCTTGCCTCGAGCACTGGCTCTCCGACGATCGCTTTCGACTCCCAGCCTGCAGCCGCTGCCGTGAGCGACTGCGTCGCCGTCGCCCGGGGGACTGCGCACTCGCGTCGGGCTCTGGCTGCCGCCGGCCTCCTCGGCGTCCGCTTCCCCCGCGTCTTCCGCAGCTTTCGCAACTTTCTGACTCTCGGCTGGCGACGGTGCATCGCTCCTTGCCTCCCTCTCCCTGCCTCCGCGCAGCTCGTCCTGCGCGCGACTCTCAGCGTCGCGTCCCCCTCGGCTCGCTCGCGCGGGCGCGGCGCACCGTCCCCCCCTCGCCTGGTCTCCTCCCTCACCACCGTCGCAGGCCGGGGAGACGGCCGTTTGTTCAGACAGCAGACTGACGTGGAAGGCGGCGGCAGGGGTGGGTGTCTCCTGCCCCCTTGTCGCTTTCTTCTCCTCCGCTGCGGGGGGTAAGCGAGAAGAGGCACGTAGAGAAGAAGAGCCACAGGGAGACAAGAGAGAGCGCGAACAGCCTCCTTCTTCAGAGGAGGAGGGACAGGGCCCTGAAGAAGCCAGCCCTGCAGACAGCCTCGCGCGGGGAAGAAGATGAAGAGAAGAAGGCGTAAGCGACGGGCGCCGCCGATGCGCGCGGGATAGCGGAAGTGGAGGGGAGGAAGCTGAAGAGGTGAGAGAGGAGGCGGAGGACGGTGAGGCTTTAGGGGCAGGCGCCGGCAGACGCGACGAGCGAGGGAGAGAAGGACTGGGAGTGGAGGGCGCGGTCGCGCTCACGCTCTCCCCCGGTGCTTCAGAGGAACGAGACGACTGAGAGGCCTGCTGCCTTCCAGAATGACGTCGATCGCGTTCAGAATGCGACACGCGAGACTCCAGACACGAAAGGGGCAACAAAGAGGAGGACTGAGGGAGGAGAAGGCCAGAAGAAGGCCAATGCATATGAGACGGGCGCTCGGGGGCGAGCAGATGACCCCATGCGACAGGGTTCCCTTTGCCGTCTCCAACGGGAGCTGCCATCTTGTAACTTTAGCTTCGCAACAGAACTTGGTTGTCGCTCGGCATCGGGCTTCGCTCAGACGCATACGCGGAGTGAAGACAACTGGTTCGCAGGGCGGCGACAGCAATCTCCCTACAGGCGGAGGACGCCCGCAAAAGAGGCACATCGATCGCTACAGAACTGTTCGAAACCTACACGTGTCCTTACAGGCGCATGCGGCACAGACACGCCCGCATAAGGCCTAGGCTTGTGTAAGCCAGGGCCGCGTATGCATCGTCGTCGTCGCCGTCGTCGTCGCGCAAGAAGCATTGAGATGTCTGAGGATTATCCAGCTCGCAAGCGCGCGGCACACAGAAAAACGCAGAAGCCAGGAAAAAAACCATAGAGCTTGTTAGCACTTGACAGAAGAAAAAATTATTCGGTTCTGCAAGTGGAGTGCGGCAGCACAACAGGACAGTGTGTCTTGCGCCAGAAGAACAGGATGCCGCCCAGTCTTTAGAGAAGAACGTTTCGTGGTTCTCTTAACCACAGGAGTCCTCTGTTGCGGTGAGCTAACATTGAGCGCCGGCGTTTGGAGTGAAGCTAAACAGAACGGCGAGTAAAGCAACCCTAAACCACAAACGGCATGATGCACAATATTCTCTCTACACACTCCTACTCTGGACGTTTTTGCATGCATGTGGACAACATAAGCGCCTGGGATTTAAAGAAACGGATGAATCCATGCTCCCACCAGCATTTCTCTGCAAAGGGCCAGTTATCTACACATCACGACTTGCTCTTGTCTTGGAAAGAGGCTTTCTTTCGTGCTGACTTTTGTCTTTCCACACCAGCCGTCTGTGTGCGCCAGCTGTACGTACACTACGCACGCGCTGGCGAAGACGTCGGCGGGCGACGCGCAGCAGTTTGTTTCGTCAGCTTTCGTTTGAATCTTTGCGCGCAGAGTCTGCGAAAAGGTAGCAGGAACTACAGCGAAGAGACAAGACATGTGGCGCCTGCGCGCCTCGATGAGCTCGTCTCTCGACTTTGGCGCGTACTTCCGGAGAGAGACAGACACGTCTCCCAGTCGCTGGGGCGACTCCGTTTAGTAATTGACTGTTTTCTTGCAAAACGAGCCAGAGAAATCGTTCCGCTTCAGTGCTGGATGTCTTGATTGGCAGCTAGGGCTTCTTTGCCTCTTGGCGCGCAGTGGCGCGTGCTCCTCGCCAGCCTGCGTGTGGGACTTTTTTTACGCGTTTCTGTGTCGAGAGAAAACCACATGCAGCGCGGCACACGGCCGAAACGCTTTTTTCTGCGGTTTTTTTCAACAAATCAATCGGAGAAGGCACAGCGGTCTCCGAAGAAACTTAAGTGCCGTCGGCGACGCTGTGTTACCTCTTTCTCGACCAAGTTCTTTGTCTGTGTGCCTACTGACGTCGATCGTCAGCGGCCACCGTTGCCCGATTTCTTTTCTCCGCCCTTTCTTCCGCGTCCTGAGTTCGTTTTCTCCTCGTTCCTCCGTTTTCTATCATTCTTCGGACTAGTTTGAAATACAAAGCTCTCTGGTGTCTACTTCATCTTTTTACTTTGTCAGCTGTGCCGCAAGAGCGATACGTGCATCATCTGTCGAAACGTTTTTGCCGTGTAATTCCGCGGACGCGCGCGGGTGCTGTCGGCAGCTGCTTTAAGATTCCGGCGACGCTTTTTCTTCAACGCAGAGACCCACACCGGCGAGAAGAAGGAGCATTTTCCTCAGCGTGGTGTCAAGATGAGAATTGAGAAATGCTGGTTCTGTTCGTCCAACATATACCCCGGTACGCGAACGCCAGACCCCTCCTTTTCTGTCTGAACTTTCCCTCTCTCGCCTCCGTTTCTTCCTCAGCAGCGACCCTTTGGATAGAAATGATCTCTGCGCTGGGATTCGTTCTTCTCTCCCGCCTTCTCTGCGTCTCACGCTTGGTTACGGTTCCTTCAGGTCGTTCTTCTTTCCCTGCCGATATAAACGCGGCCGGGCTCTCTTGCGCCCCGCCCCTCTTCCTCAGCAGAACTGCCTCTTCCTCGTGCGGTGGTTCATTCGTTCCCCGCGCTTGCGAATTCCTTTCTTCTCTTTTCTTCGCACGTGTCTTCATTCCTGAAGGGATGTGCTGGTCTCATTCTAACGCACACACGCTTTTCGATTGGCGCTTTGTGGTCGCCTTTTCTGCGTTTTTGTGCGTGTTTAGTCTGCGCCTACTCCCCACTCTCTACCAGGAGTATTCGTATTCGATGGTCTCTCCACGAATTCATCGTTCTCGCCAGCGGCTGATGTCAATCTCACGTTGCGGGGCATCCCCTGGGTCAGGTCGCGTCAGCCACGCATTCGTCTGCGTCCATGCAGCACAAATAGACTCGTTCATCTGCGTATCTGTTTATCTATATCTATCTCTGTTTGTATCTGTATCTATATATCTATATTTATATTCATATTATGCGTGGACTCAGAGACTGGCGCACGCACGTGTCGTAGATGGGGTCTTTGACTCCAAGTTGAGGGATTTTCCGACCTTTTCTTCGCCTCGCTTCTTTTCTTTGCAGGCCACGGGGTTGTGTTTGTGCGGAGCGACGCGAAGATCTTCCGCTTCTGCCGCTCCAAGTGTCACAAGCACTTCAAGGCGAAGCACAATCCGCGCAAGTTCAAATGGACGAAGGCGTACCGCAAAGCCGCAGGTCGGTTTGCTTCGAGTCGACAAAACCCAGCTGCGTGAGAAGTGAAGGCAGCGAGTCGGCGGCGCACTGGTGTCTCGGCTGCTGCCGCTCGTCTAGTGCACGCGTGTCGCTCGCGTCTCCGAGTTTTCGTCGGCTTCCTCATCGGCGCGACGATCTCTACTGTTTGCGATTTGTTTTTCAGGCAAGGAGCTCGCAGTGGACGCGACCTTTGAGTTTGAGCAGAAGCGCAACACGCCGGTCCGCTACGACCGAGATCTTTACGTGAAGACGATTCGCGCCATGAAGCGCGTGGAGGAGATCAAGAAGGCGCGGAAGGAGCGCTTCTACACGCAGCGCATGCTCGCCGCCAGCGAGCGCAACAGAGAAAGAGACTACAACGAGCTCGAGCGCAACGAGAAGCTGCTCCTGCGCGAAGGCCGCATTCTTCAGGAAGAAGAAGCCAAGCGGAAGGAAAAAACCAGGACGGAAGCCGAGGACGAACAGGCAGTCCTCGAAGACGAAGAGGACGAAGACGTGGTAAGCTCAAATGCGAAGTGCACGGGAGAGGGGACAGGCGGGGGGTGAGCGAGCAGCGGAGAACAGAGATGCACGACCCACGAGAGAGACTCCTCTGGAAGGCGCAGCCGCCATCTTTCCGTGGACGCGTGCGCGCGGATAAAGGCAGAAACCGCGTAGACCTAGACCTAAGCGAGACTCTTCGCCTCCTCAGAATGGCCGTGTGTTGGTGCTCGCGTTGGAGCCGAATGACGCAGGGATGATGTGGAGGGACTTTTCTCACAAAGGCAGGGGAGACGAAAGGGGGGGAGGGGGGAGAGGTGGAAGATACGAGACTTGGGCGTTGGGGGCAGCGCGTGTTTTTTTGGCGTTTACCTTAAACTCGTCAGATCTCCTTTCTGTCTGCCTCTCGCGTGCTTGGTTTTCTTTTCTCAGGAGATGGACGAGGAGAAGCCGGCGCTGCGGAAAGTCAAACAGAAGGCCCTCGCTTAACAGACGACGGACTTGGAGGCCTGCGTCCGCAGGCGAGCGCGAAGAAAACCGAAAAAAACAGCGAGGCGAGGCACAGAAAAACTGTCGAGGAGGGCATGTAAGTGGGGGGAAGAAGGTACGAACACTGCGGCAGCGAGAGGGAACCCCTTTCCTCTCGCGCACTTTTTGTTGTTTCGCCCCTTGCTTTTTTGGTTTTTCGTTTCGTTGCTCCGCGGCAGGGTTCCTTTTGCCGTTTTCTGCGTGCGCCATGGGTTTACGTCTCCAGCCGCCACCCCAGCTTGTCTTCCTCTCGTTAGCTCGCTGATCTCGTCTTGTCTCTTCTTTTCTTTCACGCTTGCGATCGTCCGCTCACGGTGGGGGCGTGTGTCCCTGTGCTGTTCCTGGCGCGCTTTCCTTTGGGTCGCCCGAATGCGTTTTTTGTGCATTCGTTTCCAGTATTTTTCTCCTCTGCCGCTACGGCGCCTGGTATCTCAGAAGGGCCTCGTCGTCTCGTGCGCCGCCCATTTTGTCTCTCTGCGAAACCTGTCTCCTTGCATTGACCTCAATTCGATCTCGAGTGTCTTTGCCGAAAACTCATTCAAGTCGTTTTCAAAAGGTTCTTCTTTTCACTGCGACGCACGCGTGGAGACAGCTTGCCGTTCGCTGCGTTTTGCCATCGGTTTAGACGAGAGAGAAAAACAGAAGAAGCTCACAAAGGAGCTGCAGCCTCGCGCGTTTCCATGCCGAGCAGAAAGAAGCGAGGAACCACGTGGCGCTGGCGAGTCTTTCTCTCAGGCCGGCAGCGTCAGTTGGAATGCCCACGCACACAGGCGGCGAAGCTGAAACACGGTTCAAGGCAGGTTGGAGACTCAGGCTGGGGTTGCAGGGCGTGGCTTCACGCGGAATCCTCTCTCGCAACCTCCACGTGGGCGTTTCGACATCGCAGACGCGTTTGTAGCTCGCATGCGATCATCAGAGATGCTAAACGGTGGAAGACTACTGGGGCAGGCGGGCGCGCGGGAGAAAGAAAGAAAGACTCTCTTTAAAGACTGTCTCTGGGGTCGCTCCATCACGCGACCGGCGACAGGAGTCAACTAGCGGCCGCAGACAAGGAGTGAGAAGATAAAAATGGAACGAGGCGTTCCGTAAAAAATTTCTGTCTCCCGTTTTTCGCGAACGTTTGGGGATTTGAGCGCCGATGCACGGTCTCGCTGAGGGGCTTCAAGGTTGGTTACTTGACAGCGATTTGAAGCTCGCCGACGCGCCTACGGAGACTTCCGCGACGCGTCCTCGGCGATTGTTAAGTCGCGTGCGAGATAAAACAAAACGCGACACGAAGCAGCCGAGGAATAGACACTACAGCGAGATGCAACCACTGTCAGTCGGCGGTCTAGCGTCTAGGCACGCGATGAGCACAGCCCCGCGAGAGAGCGAAGACGCACGATGGCGAGTTCGCGAGCGGGGAAGAAGCGCAGTTTTCTGTGTAGTCTTTCCCTCGCTTTGGGGTTCCACTTTGGCGGCAGAAGCTCTCAACTAAGGCCCCACAGTCGCCACAGGCACGCCGCGCGCCTCACGAGGGCCGCGTAGGCCGCTAACAACGATGCAGAAACGCAGAAAGAAAGGGAGACGCGCAAACATAGAGATATGCAAAGTAGAAGTCATCGTAGAGGGTTTCTACAAGCGATTGCGGTGTTACAGAGACCCACATGCGTGAACGAATCTTCTTGAGTTCAGGCTTGGTAGCTGAAGAATCGCGATCCCACCAATTCTTCGCGTGCATGTTTCCACGTGAGAGACGACGACGGACAAAGAGGTGCAAGAATGCCAGAAACGCGAAAGGCTGTCGGATCAAACCCAAATGTAAAAGCTTTCGCAGCCGGAAAAAATGGACTCCCTGGCATGCCCACGCATATATCTATATCTCTATAAATACATGCATATGTGTATATATAGGTGGATGCAGATGGAGAGCATACGCAGATATGAGTCGCCACTCTATGGATTCATCTGTATGTCCCTTTGGGGCGGCGCGCCTGGGAACAAAGCGCACTACGTTGATGAATCATCTTCATCGAAGAGACTCGCGTCGCAGCTCTGCAGCAGGACTTCGCCTCGCAGCCTGAGAGCGGAAGGCACATTCGCAAAGCGAAACGTTTTCCAGCGACACCCGAGTGAAGGACGAAACAACGTACACTGACTGAACGACTGAACTTTCAACAGGTGAATGCTTCTGCATAGGCAGACTAGGGCACTAGAATCCGCTTGCATGCAGACTTTTGTTCATTAACGGCGTGCTGGCGGTGATTCTGCCTCCGCGCCCTGCGCGCTGGGGGGGGGGGGGGGCGTGGAACCCCTAAACCATAGCCGAACTCTTGTCCCAAGAGATCTACGCAGGCAAGAGAAGCGACGTATGCAGAGGCGGTGCTTGCTCCGCTGCGTCCTAATATGAGCGTCAGTCGTCATCTTTCTTCTCGTTCTGCTCTCTGTCTCTCTCGATAGACTGCCTCGTGCCTCGTCGCGGCTCCTGCCTCACGTACCTGGCGCCGCAGCCTCGCGCCGACTTGTGCCTCGCCTGCAGCGCGCCAACTATGAGCTCAGAGACCTTCGCCGCGAGCGGCGGCGATGGAGGCGGGGGGAAAACTGCCGCCGCCGCGGCGGACGAGGACGCGGGGGCCGCAGGCGACGGCAGAGCGACTGCGGAGAGAGACGGCGGAGGCGTGTAGCTGGCTCCGTACTCGTAGAGATACGCGCAGCCCGAGTAAGTCGCGACAAGAATCTGCAGGTGCATGCACACAGCGGGAAATGGACGCTCCCTAGTCCTCACTGCAGCCTTTGACGCGCAGCGAAGTCTGCTCAAGCGGCTCTCTGCGGCGCGCGAGGCTCTCGCGATTGTGTCGCATCCTCCACGGAGGCCGTAGTGCATGCTCAAGAGGGCGCGCAGCAAAACTGCCAACGTAGTATGGAGGGGAGAGGCTTTTATCCTCATGGGAGATAGAGAAGGTCGGCTCGCACACCGACCCCAGCGGCTGTTCGCTGAGGTTGTTGACCCGCGTCACTCACCTGAATCTTTCCGTCGCGCGCTGAGTCAGCCCCCGAGGAGACGCCAGGGTTACTACTCTCGAGGCCCTGCGGCCGCGGCTGCGAGGCCGCGCCGGAGGGAAGCACAACGGCGACGCACTGCCGCGAGCTGCGCACAGACACACACCCAACGAAGGGTCCCATGAGACAGTCGGATGAATTGCGAAATGCTACCAAGCGGCCTGTGCCACTATCAAGCCTCTTCTTCCAAATAGAGTTCATGGAAAACCTAGAATTCTCATGTGCGATTGACACAACTTAAATCCGGTACACAAAGGCCTTCAAGATCCCACAGGTCAACCTTGCATTATAAATTCCACTATCATCGCTCGCCCCGCGCAGTGGCCGCAGGCACCCCGAGTCCAGTAGGTAAGCAAGTGGTTGTGCGTGTGCAGATTGATACGTGCCCGCGCCTCCATGCCACTCTCGCGTGTGACAGTGAATAAGACAGCCCGACTAGACGCTCCCGCGCCCGCCGCACGCGACTGACTCGCGCGACTGGAAAGGCTCTCCAGGCTTACAGCACGTAGTTGAAGCAGGGAAGCTGGAGGTAGCAGTAGCAGCTCTGCGCGTTCACCAGGCTCTCGCTGCCCGGCAGCAAGAACGACAGAAGCGACGAAACGGCGGACTGAGGGCAGAAGGCACGGCACTAAACAGCTCATGTATTCCCTGGAGTCGTCTGCGGCGCATTCGCCATCGCTCTTTCCGCAGGGTCTCATCTTCTTTTCCCTTCGTCTCCCCGGCCTCTTTGCCTGTTTCAATCCTCATGGCCTTCGCACTTCGCTGTCGCCTTCACAACTGTTTCTTGCGCGCTTTATCACGTCTGACCCCATGCATAATCATCCTTCGCCCTCCGCTCTCGAGACCCCCATCAGCCATGACGTGTGCCCTCGTTTCGCATTCTCTCCCTCGTCGCCTCTGCATCTGCCGTTCCTCTCGTTGCGCCCATCGTTCGCCCATGAAGCATCCAGACAAGATCGAGAAAAAGCTTCTCCGCTTCCGCGAAGGCACTATAAAGCCTAAATCCTAAACACTACGCCCAAAGCGTCGATGGCGCATCATTTTGTCTCACCGTTGCGTAGTCCCCGATCGATGAGGAGAGCGAGGCCTTCGTCTGCGACTCGTCTTCCTTTGGTCCCTCCGCCTCTGCGGATGCGCCGCTTCGCTGCACATGCAGAAACAGCGAAGACGTTGAACGCAGCGAGGCAAGCAGGGGAGCGGATGCTGCCGCCTGCGCGCCACCCTCTGCGAAAGACGCACGCCCAAGAAGCGCCTGCAAGGCGAGGGCGCGCAAGCGTGAGTCTTCACCGGCGCCCGCGAAGCGCGCTGCGCCAGTCGACAGCGAACTCGATGAGCTTCGTGTTTGGCTAGCCCCACTCCCAGTGGAGACAGGAAGCGGAGGCTGGTCTTCTGGCATAGACAGCCCGGGCGCGGATGGCGGCGAAGAGACTCCAGAGGCGACGGGCGGCAGCGCGAAGACATACACAGATCCGTCGCCGCCTGAGAGAGCGAAAAAAAGTGCAAAACACACACACGTCACAGTGACACACTTTCATCACCTCAACGCGAGGCCGCAGCCGCCACCTGAGGCGCGAGACCCGCCTTCTACGCGCTGACAGAGCGGCGCCTCGAAGGGAGCAGCCTACAACCAAGAAAACTGATTAATGCACCACGTAACTAAAACAGGCCTGGACGGCCTAAGGCGAACGCCGAACCAGCCGCCGTCCCTATCAAGGCTTCAACAAACGAGTCTAGAGATCCCAGAGCTGCGCCACTACACTATTCGCAGGATACCCCTACGCTGAATGCCCTCAACACGAGGGTCATGAAAAGCAGCAGCGAACTTGCGTCTGGCAAACAAGGACTTTCAGGATCTAATGCAGCCATCCTTCTCGTAATCCCTGCCATCCAATTCGGCCCCCGGTCTCACCTGTCGCGGAGAGCATCGTGCCCTCCTCATTGAACGCGACGTGAGGCAGTTGCGGGCCTCGGCCTCTCTCGTACGCGATCGCCGCGGCTAGGCAGTCTTCTTGGCTGAGGAGAATGGGGACTTGTCTGCGGCACTTGGAGCACCTACGGGGGCGTCCCCCGCCTCTCCTCACCGCGGCGTCCTCTGCAGCTTCTTCGTCCTCTCCGTCCGCTGCTCCTCCCTCACCTCGGCGCTGCTCCCCGCCAGGCGCGTGCATATCCGCCGTCGCGGGCTGCCTCTCTTCTGAGGGAGGGGAGCACCGGGTCTCAGCCGCGGGCGAGCCGCCGCAGCTCGCTCGCGGCACGGCGCGAGTGCGCCTCCTCATGGGCCTTCCCTCGACTACGCGACGCCGGTACACGCCTCCGTAGGCGTGGACTTCGGGCTCGAGGTTCGCCGGCGGAGGGCGCGGCACCTCCGCGGGGGGCGGCGGCGCGGCCATGACACCCCACCATTGCTCGTATTCGCGCTTCGCCTTCTCCCGTTCGCTCCGCGAGCCCCTTTTCAGAACCATCCACTCATCTACTTCTCCGCCCTCGCGCCCGGTCGCGGCTTCCGCGGGGGGCCCCTCTTCTCTCTTCTCTTCTCCGCAGACAAGCGCCCTGTCGAGCGCACCAGGCTCTGCACTGCGAACCCCGAGGAGGCCGCTTCGAGCGCCTACGCCTCCGCAGGCTGCTGCCCCCACTGGAGGCGCGTCTCCGCTGCCTCCGCAGACGTCGTCGGCGCGCTCGACCTGGGCGCTTCCCGCGGCCGCAGCCTGCTCCTGCATAGGCACGCCAGCAGTCGGAAGCTCGAGAGAGCCGCCCGCCTCCTGGGCGTCGTCTTCGCCGCTGGCGGAAACGAAGCAGAAGGCCCCCGGCTCGAGCTGCGCGCCTCCCCGCTGTCGCTGGAGCCCGCCCTGTTCAGCACCCTGCAGGCCTCGAGGGCGCGGCACCTGCGCGGTCGCCGCAGAAGCGCCCGCAGACGTGGCGGAGAAGCCCGACGCACTCGAGGCCCGCGACGAACGTGGCGCCGAGAGTGAAGACACAGATAAAGCCACAGAGGTCGAGGACAGAGAGTGTGAGGCGCACGCAGCGCTGCCGTGCTCATCCGGACGCGCCGCGGGGCTGGGGAGAGAAGGCGTGGAGGAGCACGCGGACGCGGACGCCGGGAGGGCTCCTTCCTCGACTGTCGCCTCCATCGAGGGGGACTGCGCCAAATCGCAGCAGTCGAAAGCCGCTTGCGAATCGCCTAGCCCTTCGTTCGCGCCGCTTCCCAGCAGCTGCTCGAGGGCATCACGATCTTGACAAGAAAAAGGCGACCCGGCCCGCGACCCGCTTTCACTTTCCGCGCTAACGCATGCGCCGAAGCCGTCCTCCAGGCAGGCAACTGCCGCGGATGCATTACCAGCTCTCCGGCCGCAGGTGTCTCTCTTTTCGACATCGTTGTCCTGTGTCTCCGCCCCATGCCGGGCCGCAGTGCCCTCTGCTCCCGAGCTCCGCGCCCGCGCGCACCTCGAGGCAGACGCCGAGAGATCGTTGAGAGCAACTGGTGAGGTGCTCCCTACGAAGGCAAAGTCTTCGTCTCCGTGGTCGCTGGCGCATTCTTGAGGCGCAGAGAATGAAAGGCCGGCACGCGGGAGAGGTTTCGTGGACGATTTTTGAGAGCGCGCCCGCGCGGAACCGTCCTGCCTGCCTCGGCCGCGGCTCCTGTGTTGTCCTTTTTCAGGCGAAGAAACAACCGTGTACTCACTGATCTCTGCGTGTGCGCCCGCCTGTGAATTCTCTCGTTTGCTGCTTCCTCCGCCGCGCCGCGTCACGCCGCGGCCTGGCGCCCTTCCCCGTTGATCTGCCTTACGACCGCCCTCTGCGCTCAAGCATCTGCCGGTGACTCCTCGGGGGGATCGACTCTCCTCGGCTTCTTCGTGACCATCGCGCCCAACACCCCGAGCACGAACGCAACTGCAGTCTTCGGAGTCTGAAGTCTCCCCGCCCTGGGCGGCCGCGCTCTGTGTGTCGGTTTCACGGGGGTCCGCGGGGGTCGTCCGTTCGCGTCGAAGTCTCGCGGCTCCAGCGCGCGGAGTCTCAGCCCTGCGGCCGGCGGGACTCTGATTCTCCCGGCTCACTCTTTCGGCATCTAGCGCACAGACGACCTCCAAGCTTTTTTCGTCTTCCTCAACGTTCTCGAAACTCCCGCACTGCACCGGATTCCTCTCCTCACTCCCACATCGAAAACCGCTCGACGAGGCCGAAGCCGCCAGAAAGGCCGCACGCAACATGCGAGGCGAGGACACCCCGAACGCTCCCCGCGCGCCTGACGCAGGCGACGCTGCACCTGCAGGCGGCCTCTCCGTCGAAGAAGGGGCGCAGCGCGTTGGCGGGACGGCGGAGGAAAGCGGCGTGTGGACTGTTTCCGCTTCTGCGGGGCCTTCCAGGTCGCGCGCTTCCTGCCTAGTGGCTAAACACCCCGGCGGCGGGCATCGGCCCCGTCGCGAGCGAGACGACGAAAGCTGACAAGTCGAAGGCGAGTCGGCGGGCGTGCGTGCTCCACGGGACGTCGACGAGACGGAAAGACCGGTAGGTTTGGCGCCTCGTTTGGAAGTGGCCTCTTGACTGTGCGCTGCACGAGAAGCGAGGGACTCACTCGCGTCGCATTTCGAGTCCGCGCTGCGCTCTTGCCCTCGCGCTCGCATCGGCAACCCTTCGTTTGCATCGAGAAAGACTTCTTCGCCCTCTTCCCTTTGATGGCTGGAGTTCGCCAGCTGCTTTGCCTTTGGGCCAGAGCCGCCGGCCTCTGCTCCCCGTGCGCCTCGCGCTGAGCAAGGCGCCTCCGCCGCTGCGACTTCCTCCTTCGCGCGGCGACCTGTCTTCAAGCCCTCTGCTGCAGGCTCGCGCGACACCGTCCCCGCCCGCGGCGCCGCGCAGGCCTTTCTTCCTGTGCGCGCGTCGCGCCCAGTGGCCTGCTGCTGCTCAGCTCCAGCGTCGCGTGCCTGGAAGCGCCCCGCCTCGTTCTCAGGCTCCAAGCCGCCGCTTTGCCTCGGTGCCCGCTGCGCGTCGCTCCCGGCGAGAAGGCCGCCGCGGTGGGCGCGGCGTTCCTCCTCCTCGCCTCGACAACTCTCGCCGCGCCCTCCACCTTTCCGCCCCTCTTCCTCAGCTCCTGTGGCTTCTGCGGCCGCCGCGCCTTCGCCCCGACTCGCCTGCGTCGCACTCGGCGCGGCCTGGCGCGTATGCGCGATGCCGGCGGGCAGCCGCTGGTCGGGGTGCTGCTGCGCAAACGGCAGGAAGGGATGGACTGAGAGAAGTGAACACGCCAGCAGGCGCTCGCCAGGCGAGGCGCGAGAGCGGCTAAAGGATGGGGGCGAACTTTGCGCAGGAGGCGCCAACTCCGGCGGCGCTTCGTCCGCGCGGTCGCCTGCCGCCGCAGCGGTTGACGAGTTCCGACAGAAAGGGAAGCTGCCGCGGCGAGTGAGCGGGACCGCGCCTGCGGGCGAGGCGGAAGCAGAGGCTTCCTGGGGCCAGATGCCAGCCCTTGCCCTGAACGGCGCGGGGTCCGTGGCCTGCGGCGGCGACGCGGAGAACGAACGCGAGTGTGCGAGGAGAGGCGACGGCGGGAAAATGAACGCCGACGGGGACTGGCATCCAAAGAGCGAAAGCGGAGGCGCGGAGAGCGCGGAAGACGCCTCTGGGACGTCTGTCGTTTTCGCGAGGGGCTTCGAAGCCCAGGCCTCGCCCGTCTGCTCCACGCACCGCGGGCCCCCCCAAGCATCGTCGATTCATCGCATACGGCAGCAGACACACAAAGAGTGGGGGCGAAGGAGGGCAGTGGACTTACCGAAGAAGCACACGCAGGCGGCGGTGGCGAGAGAGAACAAAGCGAAGGCTCCGCCAGCGGGGCAAGCGCGACAGACAAGTGCGAGCAGGGAGACGAAGGAGACACGTTTGCGGGAAGCAGAAGCGCGAGAGTATCCCGCTCGTGTGTCGGGAGAGCAGATGCCAACCCTGCGTCGAGTATGGCGGCCGTGCTCGGCGAAGGCGACAAAATGCTGTCCGGGCTCAGCTGGCCTCGCGGCGTGACGAAGGGAGAAGAGAATTCATCTTCTCCGCGCACCTCTGAGAGGAGTGCTCCCCCCGTGTGCTCGCGGTCGTTGTCGCCTTGCCTGTCTCCTCCTTCGGGGCGTCTTCTTGGCGGGGCGGCCTGCTCCGCTGCCTCTGCTTCTTCTGCTGCGCTACCACCTCCGCATCTCGAAGGCCGTGGGGTCGCGTCTGCCATCTCGCCCGTTCCTTCTTCCTGGCTTCCTCCCTTGGCTCCTGAACACTTCCAGTCTGTCGGCCTCGCATGCTGCGCCCCCGCATCGCTCGCCTCATCCCGTGACGCCTGCACAGCAGAAGAGGCCGCGCTAAACGTCGGGTCGCGCCCTGCCGCGTTTACGGCATCTTCGCCAGGTGCGTGTCCACTCTTCCTCCTGTCTGTGAGTGCAGCGGGCGCCTGCGGCGCTGCGGTCGTCTTGTCCCCTGCCCTCTGCAGCTGCGGCGCCTCAGCCGGCGACGGTGCGGGTCCTTTGAGCTCCTCGCTTTTCTGCTTCTCCAGTCTGTGAGAAGAGGACATGACGCGGAGCAGCGCGCGGCGACTCTCCTCGCGCTCCTTCTTCCTCCGCAGTTTGTCTGCCCTGGTCGCGGAGGCCGCCGACGGGGGCGCGGAGGGCGACGCGGCTGAGGTCGCGTGGCGGTTGTTGCTGGGCGGCGGGGCCCCGGTGGAAGGAGCGTAGCAAAAGCGGGCCTCCGCGCGGCTGCCACAGGCCACATCGGAAACAGAAGGATGAGAGCGAGAAGAAGAAGAGAAAGCAGAGGTGGGCGGAGTGGAGGACGAGGGCAGACAAGGAGAGAACGGCGCGCACGGCGAGGTCGCCGCAGATGCGCGGAGAGGGTCTCCAGGCGACGCGCGACGGGCACTCAGAGGCGTCGCATACCCCGACTCTCCACACACTGCCGCGGGCCTCGGTGAAGGAGGAGAAGGAACTGGACGGGACGCGAAGCCGCGACCTCCGTCGCCTTTCTCTTCGAGAGGAACGGGGTCACCCGAGCCCCCATGGCTGCAGGCTGCGGCGGCAGAAAGAGTGGATTCGGCGCCATCTGCGCTAGGCGAAGCCGGCGGCGACGACCCAGACGAAGAAGGCAGAGACAGCGAGAGCGATGCAACCGTGTACTCGATGCGCCGCCTGCCAGTTCGACGCCGAGGAACAGAAGCACGGGGAATCTTCTTTGGCGGCAGCGACAGCGGGCATTCAGGCGACGGCCGGCTCAGGCGCAGCGTCGCAATCGCAGTCAAGTCGGGCACGGAGAAAACCCGCGCGAGAGTCGCCTAAAGGAAAGGTTCGCGCGCGACAAGACCCAGAAAGGAGCAAAGACCAACCGGGAGATGAGGGCGAGTGGCTTCAGGCGGGTACGCACAACATGGTAGCGAAGGCGCCACAAGGCCCGTAGACAGCAAAGAGGAGCCGGTAAAAAGGAGCACGCAGACTGCGAGGTCGTGCATCGCAGAGAAGAGACAGCCACCCCACTCACAATGGAGATCTGCAGCACGGCCCAAATTGTTACGATCATCGCACGCTTGAACGGACGAGCCTTTTGCGCTCGTAGGTTGTCTTCGCGTCATCTTTCTTTTTCACACACATGAATTTGTATACATCCATGGTGACAAGCGAAAGCGTGCGCCACCTGCATGCGGCTTTCACGCGCAACTAGAGCTTTTATCTCCTCCCTCGCGGCGGCGCAGCCCTGGCCGCAAAGCACACCTCAATGGTACCTTTAAACATATTATGCGGTGTTAAAAGTAATCCCATCCGAAACCGATGCGAAATCCTCGACACCACGTAGCTGTCGAGAGTCGGCGTTCTGCGCCTCTGCACACCATCACTCATCGAAGATTCCTCTAAGAGCTTACCCGCGAGGAAAGTGTCGCAAGTCGCGTGCCTGCGTGGTGAAAGTTCATCGCCGTGAGCCGATGCGCGTGCGCAGTGCGCCACCCGAGGCAGCGCAGGGACGCAAGGTCAAAGAGGAAGACAACGCCGGGGGAAGACGAGAGCGAGGAGAAAGGCGTCGGCGCGACGTCCGCGCCTGAGGCGGTAAACGAACGTGACACTGAAGGCAGTCTCGTCGTCGCGTCGAAGCGCAGAGGAGCCGCGCAGCCCACGGCTCGCGGTGCACTGGCAAGAGACAGCAGACGACAGATGGCAACGCGCGATGAACAGAGTGCGAGGCGCAGCGACCGGCCCTCGCTCTGCGCCCCGACTTCTTAAGCGTCGAGACACACACTAGCCCACAGAGACCGAAACCCGAGGCCGCAACACTGAAGCCGCGCGCCTGGCGCGGTATAGTGCTGGCAGCTGTTGACGCGCAACTCAACGCCGAAAGAGATACATTTGCGCGCGGTCACGAAGGTGTATACGTGCCCAGACATAGGCCACATAGTCGCACATAAAGTTCGCAACGTCGTGCTATGAAACAAGATTTGGGCCGTCTCACTACTGACACCGGGCTGCCTGCGTTGACCACCAAACTAAGCAGATTGGAGCCACAGGCCCCAGGTTTCGACTCCCATGGCAACCGGCGTGTGCGTGGATGTCGAACTTGTAAGGACTAGGGACTCCGGACTCCTTAGAATCGCTCTCTTACCGCCCTTTGACTCCTGGAACGGCCAAAAAGCTCCGTTGTGGCGTCCAGCAGACCGCGCAAACACCGTCTCCTCCTTGCCCTTTTCGCCATCCTGCGGCCTCGGTGGCAGCTTCAGTGGCTCGCCTCCTTCTCAGCTTTTCCTCGGCTCGCTCGTCGCCCGCGGCCGCTGCTGCGCGTCGCCTGGCAGACAGCTCACCGTCGCCGCTCGATATCCTGTCTCGCTGCCGGAGGTAGGGGTCGCACGCATCGAGGCTGAAAACCGCGTCGCATTCGTCGTCGTCTTCCTCCTCCTGTTCCTCCCTCGACAGCTTTCCGTAGTAGCCTTCCGTGGTCTCTACCGACGCCACGGCCTGGGCGACTGTCTCCGCCAGGACTTTGGTCGCCAGCGCGGCCGGACGAAGGAAGTCGACGGCCTTCTCAGCTGGCGACCGCCGCTGGAGGTGCGGCGCCGGGTAGGGCTCCACAGCAAAAAGCTGATCTCGCTGAATGATGTGTAAGACAGAGAGGTTCTGTAGGGCAAACACATGGATCTCGCGATGCAGACAGGCCACCAAACGCTCCGGGGTCAGCCGCACGGCCGCAATCGCGTCAGGGAGAACGAGTGAAGCCTTCACCGCCTCCATACCCACGCTGCACCCATCGGCTGTATGCACACACACCGAGCACGCCGCAGAAGGAGATGCTGAAGGCGGCGGGACGCGGCAGTTGAAAAGGGTCAAGAGGCGACGACTCGAAGTCGGTGAAAGGCCGCTTCCTGCGAGAAACGTAGCACAATAAGGAAACAAGGATGATACAGGTAGGAACAGGAATGGGCAGTGCGTGACAGCGTCAACCAGTCGATTACGGGTACAGACGGCCACTAGCCGACAGTGGCACCTTCGACGGGCACAGGCAGGTATACAGAATAGAGGCAGCGCAAGACGACGTAGCGCCAGCGTCCCCGCAATAACGTGCCGCGATCTTAGACTTCTTTTGATCTAGTGTGAAACTTGTAATAAAGAGGCACTGGCAGTACCAAGAGCTGTGCCATTGTTAACAGCTAGCAGATTCACGGGGAGGCAGTTCATGACAGGTGGGGACTGGAAACATGTATGAGATAAAGGAAGAACCACGAAACTGACAAACCCACGAAAAGCCGAAGCAAGCTGCGAAAGACGCCAAGACGACTACGCTGCCCTGAATGGGCTCTTGTGCATTCTGTAAACAGCGTGTGTCTGTACTGTCGTGATCGCCCGCCTAGAGATAATAAGTACACCATAGTCTCTGTGAATGCAGTATGCCGCCATCCTCTCTGGACTGCGTGAGGCAGCAAAGAGTCACAAGTAGCAGGGTCGTGGTTATTCGTTGTTCCCTCGCATAGCGGGCAGCATCCTCCTGGGGCGTATCGTTCGGCGCCCCCCGCAGCCTGCGCCAAGCTGCAGTAAGGAAAGGCTTACCGACTGCCGCAACTAGACTGGTGCGGAAAAGCATTTCCACCAAAGTGACTGGGCCGCAGGCGCAGGTGTACACACACCTGAGTGGCTGGACAGTCCAGACGAGGAATCCCTCCGTCGTTCCTACCAGCAGACAGCTGCCATCCGCGTTTGTGCCGACGTATGTCACGGATCCCTTGGCTGCCGGAGGAGGGCGAGCCCGACTGCCTTCTTCGGACGGCAGTTTTCTCGGCGGCCCTTGGAAAGAATCGCCCGCGCCCTCCGTCAAGGTTCCGAACCCATGCCCTCCTGTCGCACTGCGTACTTGTGAAAAAGCCCGGCCGGTGTGGACTACCCGGGGCCCGGGGCCGGACGTCGCCAGAGCATTCATTTCGTTAGAACAACTTATACGCCATCAGAGAGAACGAGACGCCAGCTCTCACTGCTCTCGAAAAGTTGGAGCACGCCACCAAGCGAGCGAAGTCAAGTTAACCAGAAAAAAGCCGCTGTGACAGAGGCTTCCCGTCGTGTGCTGGACACGAGTGCCCACGTAAAGCGCGACGCTGAGTCACCGTTGCAGAAGTGACCCTGCCAATGCAAGGGTGGTTAAGCAGCAGGCAAGCAGCATCTGCATGGACATATTGCGAGCTGCCGGGTTGCTAGGCGGCCCATTTTTACCTTGAACACCAGTCGAATAAAACCGACGCGAGACAGGTGGTGCTATGCGGTTGGCATGCATTCATTTCGGCTGGTGGAGCGCCGGTCTCTAGCACACTCGAACGGGCGTCTACACGGGAGTTCGCACGAAGCGCACGTAGCAGACGTCCTTCCATATACAGCTCGGAATGGTATGCCATAGGGATGAGAAGCTCACAAGGTAGGAAGGATGCCGCTTCTAAACCTCGCAGGTTGCGAGTATAGGAGGCCTTAGCAGCTCGACAGGTCGGGGCCAATCATGGCTGGGAAAACGCCAACAGTGTCTCGCTGCGCATGCGAACGACCTGTCGCAATAACGTGCGCGCTTCCCAGCGACTGTGCTGGCTAACTGCTTCACACCGTTGCGCACTCGAACGCTGGAGTCTAGATGCGCGCAATGAAAAAAGTCAATGATGCTGGTGAGCATGTGACTATGTCGAGACGGCGACGGCCTCCTAAGGAGCGCACCACGCCGTTTTGAGGAGCACGCCAGCTCTGTTTACTGTTAAGCCAGTTTACCATGCTAAAACACAGCCGTCGAATGCAAGTATCGCTGGTTGCACTCGAGCGAAACTGTTGCCAGGACTGCGTGGAGCAGCTAAGGAATTAGAATACGATGAAAAGAAAGACTGCCGCCCCTTCACGCACAGTTGCGAGTTTTTTCCGCGTGCCTCAGTTCAACAAGCTCGCCGACACGCATGTCCTCGGAGTTCGGGTTCGTCTGCCCTTAGCCGGAAGTGTAAGCAGAGTCGTACAATATCCTCTGCTAGCCTTCTTCTCACCGGCATAGGGGGGTTTCTGGGTTCGCCGGTCTATTCATGGCCGTGGAGACTCCGGTGAGCCACAAGAAGCGAACGTGGCACGAGATGGCGCGTAGGCGCCTGTTATGTCAGCCCCTCACAAACGTGTTACATAGCTTCGCACCGCGCATCAGGCCTGAAACATCCTAATTCGCTTTTCGTGCTTCCGGGTGCAGCTGCTAAACAGGTTTACAGACTGTGTATGGCGTAGCAGACGGTGTCCGCTACGGCACGTTTTTTTAATTTGAGGTCAGCCCTAAATGTGCTGAATGCAGCACAGCCATCAAATATGACGTGCATCTACCTGTCCGCTCTGTACGGGAGTGAAACATGCTTCCCTTCTTCAGTGGTTTTCCACCATTGCTTCGCCGTTCTCCGGAGTGTGCGAACGAGTACAGAAGTTCCACGAAAGGAGCTTCAACCGGTTTAGGCAGCAAACCGTCTACAAGGATATGACGAAATTAATGTTGAATCCTTGCGTTCACACGTTACATTCGGGAGCCTACTTTGCAGTTCGCACGTTCTCTGGCGAGGGGAGAGCGTACCTGCTCTGTCGGGGTCGCTCCGCATCGAACGCCTAGAAGCCGCCCCGTTTCATATTAAATCGCCTGACGCATAAAGTTTTAGTTGTTGCATGGATGAAGCGCGAGAGCTAGATATCATTCGGGGACTGTGACGTGCACTTCCGACTGTCCCAAATCTGAATTTCTTGCACCGCAGTTAGTGGCCGCGGCCTGCTCTATTCGTATGCTTGTTAGTTTTTGACTCTACTGGAAGGAGGGTCTCTCACGGACCACACAATCTGGACAAATCATGGCAGGATGCTTCTCGTGCCGTTGATGGCTCCTGCGAGCAAGCGGCGCACGCTTTCTGTTATTGATAGCGGCTGAATAAAAACGGTTGCCTCATACATAGGATGCCGTAACGGCGTCGACTCTGTCTTGTCCGTATTCCGAATATGCTGGTGCGCGACGCGTATGCGCCATACACATAGTTAGGAGGAAAGGCTTTTTAGAATGGCTTCAAGCCATCGAACACCCGCGTTGCCCGTGCAAGTCGTGAGAGGGCAAGCACCTGCAACAGGAAGTGCACCGCTTGACTCTTGATTGGCGTATACTCTGTGGTTTTTGCGTAGATTCGAAGGCCGCCCCCCTCCAGACCGGAATGCCGCACCGAATCCTACGGGCTGACTCAGATCAGCACCACGAAATCCACCATTCCGACCCGCTCATAGATTCCACGTCGGTGCCTCCAACATTAGGAGGCTGGTACGTGCAGATTACGGATGACTGCGGCAACGTATTGTGCGCCCTCTCGACGCCATCCTTTCCCAAGCCATCGTTTGCTGCCAAAGGTCTGATTCATGCTCTGTTCCACACCAGTCTTTCCCTGCTGAGATGCCGGCCAACACTCATGCGCGCAGGCCCTGCGTGCAGGGGCAACGCAGAGAATGCCGCCAAGGCAGCTCAAGAAGCGTCTCTGTTTGGCTCGTACAGAGTCGTCCATATTGAACACTCGACGCATCCCGGTATGGGGAAGGATGGTGCGGAAGAATCTCTCAAGGAAAAGCGGCAGAAAACCAAACTTTTTGCGTCAACGGCCTCACGCGGAACAGCTGCGCAGCCGGAGCTCAGTCATCATGTGGAAGCCAAAGTAATGGAGGAGGCGGACAGCGTTTGTTCGGTAGCAGAGACACAGAGAGTGGTTATATTTTTCGTATGCCAGGTAAACAGAGCACTACGGAACTGTGGCGAAAGCGCCTAGAGGACATGCAGTGCACAGAGGGGACTCTAGTAACTCCGCCAACCATCCCGTGTGTTCAGATGCAGAGCATGACGCCTCACGCGCGACCCAGACTCCGCTTGGAAACGCTTCCAGCTGCTGTACTTTGCCGTTCGCAGAAAGAGCCAAAGCGTGGCCACGATATAATTGCTGATGTTGGGTACTTGCTCAGCTAACGTGGCGTCCCACTAGAATCGCTTTTTCCCATTCTATAAGTGGCCCTCTGTACTTTCTAAATTAATTGGAGCACCTGGGGTCGCCGTAGCTTCCTGGAACACACCCCGAATACAGCGAATGCTGCAGACATGACTATGATCGACTGCCCTTTTCGTCGTGCGTAGATGTTGTGCCGCACGAAAGAGAATGGGCGAACTCTGCGGAATGAACGATTTATCCTTCCACTGGACAGCATGCCGGAGTGTCAGCGTCGTGCGCTTCAGGTGCCCCACGAAAACTCTACAAACTACATGGACACAGTAGGCACTTTCGCTAACAAAGCCCTATCGGCGATTGAGGGTCACGTCAAAGTCTTGCTCCGGGACGCCCCGGCCTATCGTGGAAGTCAGTCTTCTTTTCAGGTGAAGTACAACACGGAAACGGCCTGCGATTAAATACATGCACCGAGATCGGATGTACCCGACAATCCTGTCGCAATGATACATACCAAGCAGTACTGCGCCACCGGATCCCGACCACAGCAGTTCCGCGCTCTGTAGCCCGGCTGCCGTATTCGATCGAACTCTGTTACGCGTCTGCTTTGCTATAGGGGTTGTGGAACGTGAAACTTCCCTTTACCGGGACTATATGACGTGCTGATGACAACGACTTTCATCTGGCGTGGTTTTCTTAGAAGGTGTAGGGGGGGACTAACCCCCCACTGCGTATGAACTCATGCTGCGTGTGTTGGGTGTACCGCGTCTGATGCGCACCAGAGGCGCCTGCAGGTTTCGCGGAAGCTGCTTAAGCCTCTCAATGCGCACCTGGAGAGCTGCTTTAGATCGCTTGAGACTGCCTCCACAGGGCAAACGACTGGAGACGGCCGGCGTACTGCTGACGAATGAAGATGCGCACAGTCCCCCCTCCCGATCCCCCCGTTCGTTGAGGTGACTAGGAGGATCACGCTGCGCTCCGAGGAACTGAAGTCGTTAGAGAGCTGTGTTACATCGTCGACGGCTTCGACTCCAAGCGGACGTGGCACTTATCGGCACACTAGCCCCGACAGATAGTTGCACAGGGCGTTTTCAGCTCCAACTCGAGTGCACCCCGTTTGTAGGAAAATCAAACCGAGTAACATGGTATTCGGGGCATCGAGTTCGGTATACACGCGAGCCAGAGAAACTGCTCGTGCTGTGAGATGCGTCCAGCATGTCGGATAATACGGAAAATTTCACTTTTCGCGTTGCCTCCGCATGCCGCACCGCTGAGCTCACTGGTAAACGATGCACCAGAGTTGTAAAGGTTAAACCCTGAGAACTCGGCAAACTCGCGTCTGTCGCTCAGTGTACTGCTCCCTGCGCCGCCCGAAGAACGGCAGGCGATCAAATACACACAAGTTGAAGACTCTCCTACAATATCGCCGCAATTCTCGACTTTACCGGACTACTGCAGTGACGCAGGGAGTCTCCACTCTGTTGTGCGCCGGGGCACGAACTGCCTCGGCGGACGATTAGGTTCGTAGGATCTCCGAATGGCTATCAGCGGTCTCGACAAACCTGACATGCTTTATTCGCCTGCATTCGCTACGTGTACTACGCTAAGTCAACCGCAGGGTCGCGCAGCTGGCGAACGGCTTCCTGAAATAGACTGCATCGGTAGCTACTACGCACGTCTGGCAAAAACTAGGGAGCAGAGACACCCGTGGCTGAAAAATTCAGGTGCGACCCTGTCGGTTGATCCTTGTCCCCTGGCGCCGGGGGCGTCTCGAAAAGGAAATGGATTGAGCTACGAGTACTGCTCGCGATATGCGTTCGAGAAAAAGCTCATGATTTCTGCGCGCATGTAGCGTCGATGAGGCCAATAGTTTTACAGTCTCTTCCGCGAGGCACACTTTCGATGAGAGGAACTACAAATCACTGCGCACAACGCATACCGAAAAAATCCAAAACGCGGACAATGCTCAGATGGCGCTTTGTTCTTGAAAAAAAATGGAGAAAAGTCCCCTACAAAACTCCCTAAAAAGATCGCTTGAAGTAGACTACTCTGGAAACATCGGAAATGGGCAAACAGACCTCCACGAACCCTGCCACGAAAAAACGCAGAAACGGAGGCTCGCCACGGTTCGGACATGCGCGCCGTGATGTGCTCCGTATTAGCTGGCAGAGACCGACATTCAGAAGTACCAGGGGCATCTTAGGCACCTTGTGACTCTCCGGAAAGTGGTTCACACACATAGAAAACCCCCCGCTTACACGGAAAAAGATGATATTTCCTGCCGGGAACACATGCAGACCGCATAGAAAAACGTGGATGGAAAAACTCTGCTTCTGAGGCACAGTTTAGACACGCGAAGACGCGGGGGTCCTGGGAGAAGGCAACTCCAAGATCCCGCCATATCTCGAAGGAGCCCCACGAGAATCTTAAGCGGTGCGAAAAAGAACACAAAAAACACTCGTCCAACCCCTCCGCACCGAAAAAAAGAATCCGCGACACGTACCGCTTATCTGCATTTGGCTGTGAAACAGCGAGTGCCTTCCTGCAAGCTTGGAGAGCACACGCGTTGTAAGGACGTTGCAGATGCACAGATGCAGCGATGTACATGTCCATCGGCAACGGACATGCACGCACCTGCACTCTCACCTGTGACCCGCAAATGCGAAGAAGAAAAAGACGTATTCAGAGGGAGACGCGTTCGCGCGGTGCAGCCTCCTCGCTGTCTCTTTCCGCTGGCCTCCAGCAAGGATGCGGAGCTGAGAGGACAAACGTGGAGCCTTGCCACCGAAGGACGACACATTTTTCGCCTGTCTCAGCGTGGAAACGCCGACAGGTGGCCTTCATGGCGAGGCAAAACGCACAACTTCCCGCAGCCTTCTGTCGATAACAACGACCCTCCCAGCTGAGTCCTGTGCACGCACGCGCACATTTCTGCTGTACGTACACCAGAGCCCCCACGCGGATCTCACCGCCACACAAGCACACACCCCGGGCTGTGCGGCACAACTCGACGCTCCAGCCCCTCGAACTGCGCCACATCCCCGCGCAACCGCCTGCAGCTCGCAGACGTCGCGTTCCGCGCGCTGCCGCCGCCCCTCCTGCACCGGTGGCGAGGCCTCCTCCGCCTTCTGCCGTGAGACGCCTAACGCCGCGGCCTCGCTCTTTCACGGGCCGCTCGCCTGTTTGCAGTCTGCAGCTCTTTCTCTTCTTTGTTGGTTGCTGAGAGCGGCTCACAGCACCTGCGCGGACTTTGCCGGTCCCCTCTCACCCGCGTCTACGCGAAGGCACAGGCTGTCAGCGGTGAGCAGCTGCCCGCCACACAGCGAGATGCGCATCCCGGCCTGACTGCGACGCCGGCTCTCAGGACGTCGATCGCCACTCTTCTTCTTCGTCTCGAAGAGGAAAGTCGCGAAGATCCGCGCGCGCTGGGCGGCGGGCGGCGTCGCGCGAAAACGACACGGGTGCAGGCTCGCAGACCTCGCCGTGACCTTCAGGCAGCTCTGCGTCGTCGATGAAAAAGTCACCGCCGTCTTCGCCAGTGAAGCGGTCCTCGTCGGCTGAAAACACACCGTCAAGAGAACTTGATGCATTCGGAATCACACCCCAACTTTTGCTTCGCCTTTAAAAGCAACAAACACACGTCCCGAGGCCCTCTGCCGCCTCTAGCGTTTTCAACGTCGATTCCTGAGACTCCCTCGCGCCGCGGGCAACGCGAGAGCAGAAAGCCCAAATTCTCCCCATGGCCTCTCCGCCACGGCCGGTCAACTAACAAAGGACGACTTGTGATCGCTGAAAAGAGAACCCTAAACCCCCGACGCGCATGCTCACTCGACAACTCTGTCACAAGCGCCGCGAGGCAGCATAATTCTTCTTTCCCAATCAACGCCTCTCATCGACAGCCTGTCTCGACATCAAAGCTGCGCTCCCCAGCCTCTCTGGGTCGCTCGTACTCTCTCTCTGCTCCCGTTCCGCGGCGGCACTTCCCCCCGCGCCCCTAGTCGTCCCTGCGCGTGTTTCGCGTTCCTTCCCCCCCTTTCGCTTCCTCCGGCGGGGTTCTCTTCTCACCGTCGTAGTATACTTCTGCAGTGTGGGGCCTCGCGGATCCAACGTCTCGATACCGCTGCGCGGGCTGTACGTACACCTTCTGGCTGGCTTTTTCGAGTGCGCTCGCGCGGAGGCCGCGCACGAACCGCGCCGCGGAGGCCTTTGACTCCGCCGGAAGCGGCAAGCGCAAAGAAGGAAGCGAAGGCGAGGGCTGGGGTACAACTGTCGAGCCTCTGGCGGAGCTCTTGACAGTGTGGAGCAGAATGAACACCATCGCGATGACGATGGCGACCACGACGAGGCACACCAGGATCCAGAGTTCTGCGCGCAGCATCGCAGAAAAAAAAAAACCGTCCGCTCACACTGCACCGAACGTATGCCCACGGACTTGACTAAAGAAAAATCCTCTGAAAAGGCAAACGGCAGATATACTCCACAACCTGTCTTCGGATGCGCTTCAGCGTCTCCCTCCCTCCCTGTAAGGAGCTCCCCAACCCTCAACCCTAAATCGTCTCACAGACAACGATGCCAACAAAAGACGAATGAAAACAACGAGACGCTTACGAGTGGGTGTGAACTCCGGCCGACGGCTCGGCGGCTTTCCGCCAGTCACGGGGACTCCACCTCGGATCTCTGGCTTCTGCATGCAGAAAAAAGCAATGCGAGAGCGACACTCGACAGTGAACCAACTCGAAGGAAACCGAGAGTCTCTAACAAAGGAGAGTCAGAAAGCCACAAGCGAGGCAGACGCCGCACAAGCTACCTCGCAGGCACACACATGAGCAACTAGAATGCGACGCGAAGAGATCGCAAAAGCCGTTCTGCATTACACGTAAATATAAATTAAATAGATACAAAGCTACTAAATTAAGTAAATTTATATGAGTCCACTTTGAATACATTAATTGCCATACATTTGTGCAAAAATACATCTACATTCCGCGACACACCGGAAACACATCCTCTCTCCTCCGCTTTGCCGTCGTCTTGACGCGTGCACAAGTCTGCCTCACTTACCGGCACCGGCAAAGGTGCCATAGTGAAGGGGGCTGCGCGTGGCAATCCAGGCTCCTCTGCACACAGCCACACAGCGAATTCACAGCATGCCTAGCACTTCTTCCTTTACTTTTCACTGGATGCTCGCGCTCGTCGTCTCTGCATGCGCCGCCGCGGGTCCCCTCTCTCCTGCGCCTGCGGTCGACCTCTCTGCGGCGCGTGGGAGCGCAGGCCGCTCAGCCGCGCACGCGGAAGCACGACGGCGAAGCAGGCGCCTCTCTCCCCCTTTCTCTGCACACCTGCCGATTAGGCGCGCGCAGAGTTTCGCAGCAGAGTTTCCAAAGTTACAATATCTGGCTGGAGCGCGCGGCTCCGCTCAGTCTGTCTGCGCGTCTCACCTCCGCCGGGCCCCGGCGGGCGCTGATCGAGGAAGAACGACGGGCAGGTTGCCGCCGCGAACCCGACACGATCCTGCTCTCTGTCGAACAAGACTTGCTTGTTTTTGAAGAAAGAGAGCCCCAACACACTCGCGCCGATCCGGTTGTCGTCCAGGCCGTCGCAGAAGTAGCTGACAGACCGCAGAGACACCAGCGAGACACAAAGCGGTTGCGGCGGAAGTCCGAGGGGCGCGGACGCCACGAAAAACCTGGATGCTCCCGGCGGGCAAGTCACCGCTGTCGAACGAACCCACCCCCAGGCATTCACCCCCCACACATCTCCGCAAGACTTGCCCTCGGCAGGCCCACGCGGCTCGCGCATGCGAATACAGACGCCTCCAGATACAGGCGTAAGTGCAATACATACATATACACGTATACATACAAACACGTATATATATATCCATTTATATAGGGATATAAACGCACAGCGCATGGCGAGGCCCTTCATGCCGCTGCCTCGACACTGCCGTGTCGAGGCAGCGGCATCTGAGAGCCACACAAGAACGTCAGACAAGCTTGCGACAGCGGATATATAAAAATACACATATATATGTAACTACGTATGTATTTGTATGCAGGTTCCTCCTTCGCTAGGCGCATGCAGCCAAAGTGAATAAAGACAGATGGAGACGCACCCTCCAGTGCGGCGGTACAGGTAGCCCTGGGGCCACCACCAGACTTGCGAGTTTTTGTCGTCGCCGAAGGAAACCTTGATCGGCGGAAAGGTCGAAATGAGATCAGTCCCCGGCGAGACCCGCCAACACGGCCGGCCGTCGCGCTCGCGCTCGCAGAAGAGCTCGGGCGTGCAGAATCGACTCAGAAACGACCGCCACCGCGCAAAGACAGACGGAGGAAAGTAGGAATACGTCGTCCCTGCAGACGCCACGCACCCGAGGAAAAACACACGCAGATGCAACAGCTCAGCGGCAACGGGGTACTGAACTCCACGCGAATCCAGGTGGGCTGAGTGCTGATCTACATGCAGATCGGGGTCTCTGCCGGCCGCTGGAAGTATCTCAATCTCCCCGTTGATCACCCATTCGTAGACCCAGGCCTAGCGACTTCTTCCTCGAGGGGTAAAACCCACGCTCGGCTACCCTAGGCTACCCCCCCGCCTCTTTCGTCCCCCCCTTGAGGGTCGTTGGCTGTCTCCGGACTGCATCTGCGCGTTGAAACGGCGGACAACTGAGACTTCCACGGGGGTGTTGCGACCCCTGGAGGAGTCTCGCTGCGCAGAGGTGGAGGCGAAGGGGGCGTGACCTGTTGCTTCTGAGCCTCACCCGAGTCGACCATCGTGTTTCCGAAGGTCTCTTGGCCGTCGCCGAGGACGACGCCCTCGATCTCCATGCGCGCGAGCGGCACGCGGTAGGTGGAGTGGGAAATGATGTTTGTCCAGGTGAGCAGCGACGCGTGATGCGGCGACGTGCCAGCCTCCTCCGCGGAGATCTGCCGCCCCGCGACCGCCTCGCGCTTCGCGGGCGCAGGCACTGGCCGAAACGCCTCGTCGGCTGGAGAAGCCGGCGCCTCTGCCGGCGGCGCCACCAACAGCGTGGGCTCGTAGCCCCCCACAGTCAGCAAACCGCCATCCTCTGCACATACGCAGAGACAGATTCAAAGGAGCGCCGTCGGCGCGAGGACGCCTCGTGCGCCTCCTCAGTCGCTTCTGCTCCCCGCCTTGGGAGTCCTGTCTCCCTCCGCGTACACGCCTCCGCGCTCCCCTCCTCCCCGTCCCCCCCCACTTACCTCTCTCCTGCCCCCTCTGTCTCACCTGAAATGCAGACGGAAAACATTTTTTTGTCAACAAGGCCCGAGTGGCTGAACATCACGTCGAGGAGCGTGGGCTGTCGATGACCCTTCGGGAAAGAAATTCCAAAAATCCCGGCGGCCCGTTGCGTCACAAACAAATTCGTCTCTTGAACGTGACAACCTGAACAGGCGCAGACTCACGGAATATCGAATCAACTCAGGACCTGGGTGGGAATTTCATGTATAGCAGCGGCGGAACAGACAACGAAGTCGGTGTCACACGCTGCGTGAGTGAGCTGCACGCAGAGTCAGCGAGACTCTCGACTCCTGCGGAATGTTTAACACGACATATAACCCGGTTTCCCCTATTCTCTTTAGAGAATTTGCTGAGGAAGAGTTGACCGAAAAAGCGAGCATGAGAGAGCCACGAGAGAAGGCAACGTCTCGTTTCCTCCGCAACACCGACCCTCTGCTGCGTCGGCCGCCGCAGCAGAGGGCCTCCGAGGCGACTACCAATGCGGAGCCACGCTTCCATCACGAGCTTCACCATGCCCACTTCAAGAGCAACACGGGCGCCAGAAAAAAGGCTGCGGCGAGTTAAAGAAGAGTTTTTTCTGTCTTACCGACAAAATCGTATCGGACAGGAGGGTTTTTCTGTTCAACTTCGCCAAGGGCAACGACGTCTGAGAAATAAATGCCGCGAATGGCGCTGCCTTCACTGTACGTCTGGGTGTACACACACCGCCTCGAGTTGCTGAGCCCGGCCAGAGCTCCGAACATCGAGTTTCCACTGCACGTGCCGAAGCACCTTTCTTCTTCTTTGCAGTCAATCCACTCTCCCGTCATGCTGCGACTTGTGTCCATCGCCGGATCTAAGTGAACTCCGCACTCCGAGCACCCTGTGAGGAAAAACACACCGAGAAAGGAGACACGGCGCGAAACGCCACACCCCAACGTTCCCCGGTGTACAGACACCCACTCGAGCGAGAGCGCCCTGTAAAACTGAAGGTGACGCAGAGCGAGCGAGAGAGACCACAGACGCCGCCAAAAAAGACGGGTTGCTACAGGGGCAACACATGCAGCTGCATGCAAAATCCGCCCCTACATGTGCATTCATAGATACGCATACCTATCTGTCTGTGTATTTATCCATCTATCTATACCTATCTATCTATCTAGATGTACGGCACAGGCCACCGAAGTTAGATGCAGCGCCAGAGCACTTCACGTACGCGCCCACACAATCACGCTTACATATGTATGTATATATATACATGCACATATACACACATAGATATGTATATATTGATCTATAGATAATACAGCAGTTGACCGGAAGCGCGATTGGCTTACCGACGCAGGGGAACGCGAGGAGCGAGCTGCCGGTGTCGAGGATGACGGAGGAGCGTTGCGGAGGAGTCCCGACGAGGATGTCCAGAAAGTAGTAGGCGTAGCTAAACATGCTTCCATAGAGCCGCGCGCGAAAAACTTTCTCCCTCACTGGAAGCCCCAGCGGGTCGAGCGGCGGTCCGCTCATCGGCAGGTCTTTCGCCTTCACGCCAGGCGCAGGCACGACGCCTGCCGCCTGCGGAAAAGCCTCCTCCTGGCTGCCTTCATCTCTCCTCTCCGGAGCGCCCGGCGCGCTTGCCTCAGCAGGCGCGGCCGACGCGTCACCCCGCGAAGAAGCGGCAGCCGCTTGAGCAGGGTGAACGACGCTGCCGGCGACGGCAAGGAGAGCAAACAGAAGAAGAAGACGCAGTGCGGTCGCTCTGGAGCCGCCCACGGGAGGGCCGGCGCCTGCGAGACCGCGCCGGCGCCGGCCGAAGGACAGGAAAGTAGTTCCGCTTTTAGAGTTCGCAGACGAGCCGAGGGAAGGAGACAGGCGAAGACTGAACAGAGGAGAGCTCCGGGAAGCAGAGAGGCCCGCACGCGCCTCTGCTAAAAAAGAAAACGAACGAAAAGTGGCCGCGCTCCGCGCGAAATGGCCCTGCTCATCTCCCGCGTTCTGCGAGGCCGCGGAGAGACACGAATCCGGAGACGACCCAGAGGAGGAAACGCCGCGATGAGGAGACAAGAGAGGAGCCGGAGGGCGAGAGGGCGCAAAACGAAACGAGGATCCCAGCGGCGCGGAAGCTTCAAGTCTCTCCCGCGCGCCACGACCGAGGGGACGCGCACGAGGATCGGCGGAAGGAGACACAGGAGCGGAGGAAACGACGGAGTGAGACCGCGAAAGCAGAGGCGCAGAAGGGAGGCATGCGGCCCGCGCGGGGAGGGCACCGGAACCTGCGTCTGCCATGGTGTGTGTCGAAAAGTTAGAGACGCCGAAAGAGGAAAAGTTAGAGACGCCGAAAGAGGAAAAGTTAGAGACGCCGAAAGAGAGCAGACAGCACCGGGGCCACGCGCTGCGACATGCAAGACAGGTGTACATACACCTCAGCTGACACGGCAGAAACCGAGGCTTCAGAGAGGGAGAGAAGCTTCAGCAGAGAGAGGAGGGAAACTGCGGCTGTGAAGGAAAGACGACGCGTGGGGGAAAGTGAAGAGAAGCCAACGAACAGACGAAGCATAGAGAGTCGCACAGCTGACCCGTGGGGACAGCCGCGAGCGTCGGCGAGCACGACGCGGCGAAGACGAAGCGGAAGAAGCGTGGGAATTCAGAAAGAAGCCTGAAACATCCCGGAGGACTTCCTAAAGCGTCTGCCGGCCCCGGCAGTCCTGAAGAAAAGCGACCCTTTTGAAAGCGTGCTCCCAGCACAGGGGGAGACCGATCGCATGCGGAGCATGCGTTCACGGGGAAGCGTACCTTGCGCAGCCAGGAGTGCGCATCTACATTTATACACGGAATTGGCTACACCTAAAAATGTGTACGATGCGCCAACGAGGCATGACGCTGCGCCTCTGTGCAGATCACTTTCAGCCCCTCAAAGACGTTAAAAAAGAGACGCCGCGGAGAAATTCGAGGGCAAGAGAGTAGACGGAGTCTCGCCGGACAGCCCTCGACAGAGGCGGCGGGTTTGAAACGCCGTTGCAGCCCTCCGCCGCCTCGCGTGTCTCATTTCTCCACAGCCGCCCTCGAGTTGTTTGATACTTCCGCTCTCTGAGGTCCTGGGTCTCACGCCTACAAATCTCTGCCTTCGCTCCTCCGGTCGGCGTCCTCTCACGTCCTTCCTTCTCTCAGCGTTCTCTGCGGCAAGCGGGTTCGCCCCTTTTCCATTCTCGAATTCACGATGGTTCTGCGACGAGTCAACACCAGATATTCGCCGAAAATTGCGCGGAAGACCACATGGAGAGACTCGCCCGTTTCTATCCTGTTGGATTCATGCTAAAACTGCGTACTCGTTCCCTGCTTCTGGTCTTTCCTTTCACAAAGAATCTTCTGCTCCCCCGGGGCAAAAGATTCTTACATGTCCCGCAACTGATTCTTTCTTCCGCACGCTCCGGCGGAGCCTCGCTCACAGAAGTGAGGGAATCCCGCCTCCTGTTTTCCTCCGCTGCGTCTTTCGTGAGTCATTGAAACCAACACAGGGACGAGGAGAGAAAAACTGGCAAAAAGTGCCTGGCGCACGCGCGTGGATGCCAGGTGCTGTCGGCGTCGGGGCAGCAGCTGTTGCACTGTAGTGACACCGGCGAGGAAAAGGAAGCTATTACGAAAGTGCTTTAACAGCGCAGAAAACGAGGTACCGGCTGGAGAACACGCGAAGGCGGAGAAGTAGCATGGAGATAGAGCAAGCACGCAAAGAAGAATGGCCGCGAAAAGAAGGAAAACGACGAAGAACAGGAGACAATTGAGGACAGGCACAATCTCAGGCGGGGACAGGCGAAAGATCCTGCGCGGAGATACGCAATGTCAGCAGAGATGAATCCATTCAGCCATGTCTCGAGGCGACAAAGTAGGGAAAAAAATCGATTCAGGAGGTTGGAGCTACATGACTTCGCCACCAGACGCCACTCGAGAAATCCATCCGGCACGTAAACGAGGCTCTCACCTTTTTGTTCATTTTCCCGCTGCACGCGTTCGGCTCTCTTTACGACATCGTCCGAATACAAGCCGAATCGCGAAGAGCTCTCGGGGTGAGTGGAGTAAGAGCATCTCTCGAGCGGGGGTTGGGTTAAGGAGGGACGAACCCACCAACCTGGCTTCGTTTCTCGCCGTTCTACTAAACGAGATGGTGAAAAAGAGGCGTTTCTTCTCGGTGTTTTCATTTCTGATCGTGGTTCGGGCGCGTTCGCCGTGGCATTCTGCTGGTTCCCTGTGCTGACGCGTGAACGCTTGAACGCGTGAGGCCAGTGCACACGCGCACGCCCAGCTAACAAAGAGAAACGCAGAAGAAAGGCAAATCGAGGCCGAATCCCGAGGAAAGGATTCACCTCTTGCTCGTTTCTCTCTGCTAAACGCACACATACACTGTGTCCGCTTCAGAACGCATGGGTGCTTCGCGTCTTCTCTCCGCGAGAAAACCGCTCCAGCCCTGGGCCTGCCGTCAACACTCGACTCTCCACGACTTCTCGCAGTTCTTCACCGTTTTCGAAGCGTGGCGCCTCGCGCTTCGTTCTCTTTTCCTGACCCAGATGCAAAACAGTTGAGACGGCATTCCGCCTTCACCTGGTTTCCGCACTTCGCGCCTCGCTGCATCGTCTCGCGGCCGTGCGGCGGGTTTCCCTCGCTGACTGCTGCCAACCCCCTCTCGGTTCGGGTGCGTGCGTCGATTGTTGTGATGCTTCACCAACTCGGTTTCGCTGCCGTCTCCTTCGCTTTCGCGGTGTAAGCTCTCTCTTCGTGGGCCTTCAGACACTTCAGTATGCGTCTCAGGCTCGTGTTCGTAGCGGAAGTTTTAGAAAAGAGTCGTGTTCGCGAGAAACAAAGCATAGGCGGACTTCTTCCGCCTCGCACTGCGGGTTCTTCGCACCCCCCGTCTTTTTCTCTTGCTCGGCCGCTGTCTCCTGCCTTGCCGAGTTCTCCTTCGCTGTCTCTGTCTCCCGGCAGCTTTCCTCGTTCTTCAGCCGCTGCCTCTGCCTGTTTTCGGTTTTCCTCTTGCGCTCGTCCCGCTGCCGCGCGCGTCCCCCCGTTGTCTCTCTCTGCCGTCCTCCCTGCTGTTTCGTTTGGGTCGCCCGCGAGAATGCTTTCCGCAGCCTCGGGAGCTCGGGGGAAGTGCGTTTCTCCGAAGAAGGACATGCCGGTCGCTGCGCGCGGGGAAGAAGAAGAGCGGACGACAGCCACAGAGCTGCTGCCCGCCTCCGCGGCCTCCGCCTCATCTCCGGTGGCTGGCTGCGGCACCAACGGCGGAGACGCCGCCTCCGCGAGCGATAAAGACGCCGGCAAACGACCACACGGGGACGAGTGCAGAAACGCTCAGGCCGTGAAAGAAGCCGCGGTCGCGCAGAAGAGCGACGACGCGCAGCCTGAGCCCGCTGCGGCAAAGCCCGCGAAGGGCGACGTCGAGGCGCAGGGAAGAGACGCCCTGGCAGCGGCTGACAAGGCGGATGCGGGCGCCTCGCCGAAGCGCCTTCTCTCCAACGACGCACCCCCGGTCCTCGTCATTGTCGGACCCAGCGGGGTCGGAAAGGGCACTCTCGTGAAGAGAATTTTCTCAACGTGGCCTGAGGTAGGCGGAGACAAAGAAAACACCCGCCAGAGGGTGGACCGCGCCACCGGAGAGCAAGGGAGAGAGGAACCGTGCGCGTGTCTCGGGGTCTGCTTCGCAGTCGATTGGCTGCAGCGCCTTCGCGGAGGAACGCAGCAGGTTTTCTGCGAGAAGCAGCTCCGCCGCCGCAGCACCCGAGAGACCTGCTCGAGGCGGGCACGGAGAGCGGCCACAGAGGGAGAGGAAAGAAGACTATCATGACGCGAGGGAGCGCATGCGGAGAAGAGGGGGCGGAGAAGCAGTCAGCAGTAGACTGGCGCGTGGAGGGAGGAGCATGTCGATGAGTTCAGACGGATCGCGACGTCGCTTGCAGACGAAAAAAAGCCAGACGGGGGGAAGGCAGTGATTTCGGTTGCTGCGTTTCTGCCTTGTGGAGGCCGCGGCGCGGTCTGGTGGCGCGCCCCAGTTCAATCCTAACTTCTGGCCTCAGCTGTGTCTTTCGTTTATTTCAGGCCTTTGGCTTCTCGGTGAGCCACACCTCGCGGCAGCCGCGGCCCGGCGAGTCGTATGGGAAGGAGTACTTTTTCTGCACTCGCGAGCAATTTGAGGAGTTGAAGAATCAGGGGCAGTTCATCGAGACTGCGGAGTTCTCTGGAAACTACTACGGCACGTCCTTCAACGCCGTTGACAACGTCAGGTAAGACCTTATTTGCGTCTCGTTCTCGCCAGACGTCCTAATCTTCGCGGGGCTCGCGCGTGCGGTTGTCGGTTTCCGCGAAAAGAGATCCGCAGCTCCTCTGCTTCCAAGAGCGGCACATGGTGCAGGGGGAGTGTCGTGGCGGGTAGAACAACATCACCCTTCGGCGATCGGTCCGCCGCTGACTGCCGACGCTGCGTGACGCGTCCTGGGCCTGGGTGCGCATGTTTTTTCTAGGATTATTTTTCTCGGGGATAAAGTCCTTCCTTCGCTGCGGTGTTGCTTTACGGCAAACGGTTCAGACGTTCCCCTGAATTTTGTTTTCAGGCGCACCGGACGCATCTGCGTCCTGGAGATCGATATGGCTGGGGTCATGCAGCTGCAGCAGACGCCCCTGGCTCGCCAGGCCTACTTTGTGTTCATCCGGCCGCCTTCTCTGGAGGAGCTCGAGGCTCGCCTCCGAGGTCGCCACACAGAAAAAGAGGAGCATGTGAGTCTTCACCGTCTAGTCTCTCGCGCTTCGATACCACGTGGATGTTTGGAACTTGCCCTGTTTTCTGCGTGAACTGGGGGTGGCTCTCAAGCGGCCAGCGCCTCCTCGTGGTCTGTGTGAGCTAGGCGCGCGACGCAAGGTCTGAGATCGTGTCTTGCTGCCTAAGGGCGTGTGTGCTCGTGTATATTAATATCTACTCGGATGCAGCCCTGTCTTCATCTAATCGTACGCACTCTCTATACGCATCCAGCGGCGGCGCATCTTTTCCGCGTTGCCGTGCATAGAAGGCACTCGGCGACTTCCAGGTCTTGTGAGAGTTGAGATCAACCCGGGTTGCTCTGTCTATATCCGTTACAAAATGTTTGCTTCTCTATATAGATGCATGTGACCGCGTGTTAGACTACTGCCAAGCTCACTACCGTGGGCTGTGACTTGGTTGCATTCGAACGTAGGTTCAGCTTCGCATGCATACTTGCCGAAGGCGTGACGAAGCCCATATTCGGGGCGGCTGTCCCCATCATTGTGCCTCAAAGCCTGCATTATCTACCAATACCTTTTTCTATCTGTGCACTCTATATATATGAACATATTTATTTATCCGTTACTAGCTGTATGTGACCGGCTGGTCGCGGTACTGTGGGCCATGTGTGAATCATAGCAGGGGTTGTGCGGTGTGTTTGCGTCTCAGATTAGAAAGAGACTGGCGGCAGCGAAAAAGGAACTGGAGCTGTCGACCCAGCTCCACTTTGACTTCTACCTTACTAACGACGACTTGGAGGAAGCGTGGCAAAGCCTGGAGAGCCAGCTCGCCAAGTGGTACGGGTCTGTTTTTGAGGCAGAGGCCGAGATGGTCGAAAAGAAGAGTAAAACCGAAGAGAGTCATGCCAAGGGCGGCAAGGCGTAGCACGGGCTGACAAAGCTAAAGCGCGGACAAGAGAACGCGCGCACGACAGAAAAGAATGCCAGGTTTGTGCACCAGTTTGTGTGTGTGAGGAACATGCGAGTCAAGAGCGGCGATGAGCGAGCGGTGCAGTTTTCTTATCAGGTTGAGAAGGATCTCAGCACGCGCATGAGTGCTTTGTTTGACGGCATGGCCAGGCAATACTAATTTGGAGGTATGCGCGAAGCGGCGCGAGCAGAGCAGAAGTGAAGACGAGGAAGGGAATAAGAGAGGATGCGGGGCAATGAGGCTGAGGCAGCGGCGGTCGGACCTCGTTTGACACTTCCGTGCGTTGTTCTACTCACTCACGAAGAACTCGTCACACGGATTACTCAGTCGGAAGAATCTAATCAGAGACAATCGGTGAAACACCCTCTTCAATTCCTCTCGGTGCCGCAAGGAGCGCCAGAGCGGCAGCGAATACCAGTGGGTTGTGCCGTAAACCGTTTCTTGATTTGTGCCGTCACGCTTCTTCGGGTCACGCGGCCGACTCTTGTTCCTGAGCGAACTGCGGGATTTTCCTCTACGGGCACGAGCGGAGGTCTTGTATTCTGCGAGCACGCGCAGTCGTGGGATGCGTTTGTAGCCGTGTAACGGAGTGCATGTAGTGTATCCGTATGTGAGTATGATGCGTGCTTCGATCGCTTTAGAGTGCCAGATTATCATTCGGAATTCTGCCGATGCTGCTTTCTGTATTTGTATGGCACCGTTCTTGGCTTTTTTATATCTGATAACGACAGCCAACCGCTTGCCGGCAAAGCATAACTGCATCAGCCGTCCACACGATAATTTTTCCGAGTTTGCTTCGAGGTGCCGCCACAGGGCGCCGTTCTCGAATTCGTGTCTACCCGCTGTCCAATAAAGAACGAGGCCTATCTTTTTCGCATGTACCGACTGGTTTGTTTCACGAATCCGTTCGAAATGGAAGTGCACCGGCCTTCCTAGCCAACACAGCCTTCAGTCCGGGCGTGCTATATGGGCAGATATTCCGGAGGGTCCTAGCAGATCCGCACAGTCCTCCGTCACACGAGCGCAGAGGGTGGCTGCATTCGGGATCGGTAGGACGCTTCCCAAGAGAAAAGCGTACGTGTATTCACACTCTCATAAGAAGAAACTCAGACCATCCCCCCCTCCCCCCGCGTGAGAGTAACTTCCCTAAGCCAGTCATATGATATATCGTTGCATGTTGCCGCCTCTGTGGTGTTCGTGTGAACACAGGATTTAACACGATCCTCCGGAACCCTCAGTTGGAACGCATCAACACATCACGGGGCCTCAGAGTATTGCTTCACGCAGCCTACTGTAATGACAAAGGTTACGCTGGTTTCTTCGGCCGGTATCCCTACGGCAGGCAGGAGCCTACTCGACGCGTGCGCCGCCTGAGGGGCCCGCATGCAGTTAAAGGAATTTCGGAGAAACGATTTGCACCTTCTCTGCTGAGTTTTGAACTTATAGAGGAGACATCCCACATAGCGTGCGATGCGTGAGACAAACTCTTTTAGTAACGCAGCCAATGGTGCACGGTCAATCAGAATCTCGCACAATGTCATCTGCTCTGGTCGCTTGAAAGCAAGGTGGCCAGCAGGCCGGGCGGCTCCTCTGTAACGTTTCGCAGCCATATCGACTTGAGATCTGATCAACTGCTATACGAGCTGGAAAACAGGCAGGACTTAACAGTCGGCTTGGCTGCCCACCGGTGGTGTGTGGTGTTCTATCTCTGCTACCCGTGTCGGGGGCGTGAGAAGGGTTTAGGGTTTAGCATCCCTGGCTTCGACCGTATAGAAGCCTGGTGTTTCTTCAACCCAGCGAGGCATTCCCGTGTTCGGGTGCATGTTGACAAACCGAATGTACTTATCTAGCCACTCGACACGGCGCGATATAATGCACATCGCGGACACAGCGGATGCTGCACATCCCCCGATAAATGCGTGGGCTTCGATGGGCCGTTTCGTCCAGCAGCAAATTCCCGGTGCCGTGCAAGATACAGCGGGCTTCCTCGTACGCCTCAGAAATACGACCTCCCCACAATTATCCTTCCTTCGTTTAGGCGTAGAATGCATAATGCGAAGGGGTGTCAGTGCCTTACCAACGAACTGCTGTAGAGATCAGTTTATTGCTCAACACCCTGTGCAGTGAGCGGGTTCCAGTGTATGCTGACAGTTCCAAGCGGAGAGGAGTCTCACCAAAAAAGATATTCACAAAGAGGAATGCGGCCCTACGCCCCGGTCATATTTTTCCGCGAACTTTCCGATGGCGAGAGTATTCAAGCTGCTTCAATTGGCGGTATTCTGCTGTCTAGGGTGGCATGCAGACGTCCGCAACGGCACGACGCTGGAACTGCGCGAGGGTGACGAGCTACCGTACATGAAGGGGCAGAAGGAGGAAATGAGGAGTTCACAAACAGGCTATTCTCACCCACGGCTGCTTGAGTACATCGTTCCACCAGATCTTTTCAAAGGAGCCTTTCGGCGGTTCCAAGTGACTCCGACGCGTGGCGAGAAAATACGAATCGTTGATGAATCAGGCAAGATGCGATTGGAGCCATCTGCATCACTTGGGGACAACACACTGACGACGGTGTTTCCTGTCGAAGGCCGACTGTGCAACCTCGAGAAGAACGTTAGCTTGCAATCACTGTTTGAACGGTACACACAGAACAAGACAAGAAGGTTTTGGCGGGAGAAAGTCGAGCGACGTCACACTGTTTTTGAGCTTTCCTTACCTGTCTTTGACCCTAGAAAGTGTCCTCCTCGGCTTCATGAGCCAGCGATTGAATTTTGTGCCCTCTTGACCGCTGGGTCTCCCTCCGTATTGGAACAGGCAAAACGGCTGGGCTTTGCTGCGACAGCTCTGCCAGACAGCCTCTTAGTACGGGTCACTTGGAATGCAGTCTAATGAATCTCCCTTTCCTATATCCGTTCTTATGCGGACACCGACTTGAGCCCTAGCGGCGCCTCTAGTCGCCAACGCCACCTAGGCCCTCCGCTCTAAAAATACGGACTATGCGAGCTAGGGTCGTTAGTTCACATCGCAGCCGACTTGGATGTGGTGTTTGTTGTGCCGGGACTACTTTTGCGTAGACTCTCTGGTGATTACGTAGCAGTGCAACAGCATGGCATAGTAGCGCTACACGTCATCGAGCCAGAGAGCATTGCGGGCAAAACAGTAATGTACATCCGCAAGAAATACAGATTGCAAGCACCTTATTTCATACGCAGCCCAGTTGCCGACCTGGACACGATTCCTGGAATTCGAAAGATTACTTGGTTCCACACTAGTCACAATCTGTCCGTTCGAACGCGCGCCTGGGATCGGCCCTTTCCTTGTCGTCAATACTACGCTCTCGTTACGCGGCTCGAGCTAGCATGACTTCCAAAACTGCATGTGCTTAACTTCCTTAGATTTCACCATAGAGCATACTGTCACAATCGAGGCTCGCTCTTTTCGGACGACAGGACGACTTAGGCTAATGTGCAGTTGCCGCCGTTTTCTTCTTAACCAGGAGACGCCAGGTACATTTTACTCACATGAGGATACAGAACAAATATTGCATAAGTACCCTGTTTTACGCCGCACTACCTCACAAGCTGTGATACGCAATACAAAAGCGTGTGCCAATGCCGCCGAAAGAGCACTAGGCCGTTAAATACATGTGTGCCGAGACACTACCCATGAGCACATCTACGGATACTCGCAGCTCTCATCTAGCACTAAGAAGTCTATCATGTGACAGGATGGCAAATAAAGTGTGAGCCACCGCTACCCGGGCCCTTTCGTCCAGGGTTCTGCTGTAGCTGAAAAGGATTTTCTGCGCGCATGCATGTATGCATGCCACTGGAACAACGACACACATTGGTGCTACAGACTACGTACGTATGGCCACTTGTGTTTTTGCGTTCTGTGGTGAATGACACACGCTGTACAACGGTTAGAGCAGAGGTGAACAGGCGACACAACTGCATGGCAGTGCTCGAGCAAAGTCGTGTTAGCCGGAGTTGACTCACCGTAGATGTGTGGGACCCCTCCACGCTAATGGTTGGGCTACCACAAGCATTCGGAAGTCCCGCGAACTCGTTGCAAATGCAGCAAAGCCAGCGGGAAGCTGCAGGAGACACGGAAGCACTTCCGGTCTCCACCGCTGGAGACTCTGTTCACCGCTTAGTCCCCTCACGCTGTGGAACTAGACCCGCCTAAACTCCAGACAGAAAGCCCTAGCACTATATTCACGAAGCAGCTCGAACACTTACACATGAACCGTGCGTGTAGGAAAAATTGTTAGTTTTAATAGAGAGAGCCGCACACGGCCTACAGGGGCATCCCTTCGATTGCTTTTAAAGTCTTGCTATCGCTAAAGGGACTACAAAGCCATGAGCACCGAAGCAACAGCTTTCTTCATTATTTTGTCAGTCATGCTCCTTCGCCAGTCTTCATGTCCCTCCACGGTAGTCGTATGCAGCCCTACCACGAGCCTCAGGGTGACACATACTGTCCACGCTGTAAGTTTCTGTGGCTGGCACGCCCAGCCAACCTCCTAACCCCTCGTAAGTGGGAGCAACCGGACCTAGCCCGCCTTCTAAAAAAGTTTGTGATACCGCCGCCAGTCCCTCGCCAATCCCTCCTGTGCGGCCACACCTCGATGGATGCCGGCTGCCCGTCGATCGGCTGTTCCCGCGCAGGCAGCCGTCCATCCAGACTGAGCGCCGAGGAGGGGAGGAAACCGTCGATATAGTCTTTGCGAGATGCAGACTCCGGGGGGAGAGGAAGGCGTGCGAAGTTGCACCAGCAGCAACGGCGAGGGGGGCAGCCGATGCCGCTGGTGCGATGATGCGCACGGCAGCTCGGCGTCTTCTGACGACGGCCGGTCGTCCGGCGAGCAAGGCGACCCTCGCGAACTGGATCTCGTTCGGTCAGCCGCACAGGCGATGGTATCGGTGTTCACAAGCCATCCGTTAGCTCCATTTGGGTCACCAACTGTCTCGGTCTTTTCGCCGCCGCAAACGTGTACAGGAGCGGAGAAGCGGACGCTCCTCCGAATGCATCAGCAGGCTCTCCTCGCTCTCTCTAGTCCAACAGCCTCGATTTCGCCGCGGCCCCTTGCATCGCTCCCCAGGTCGCCGCAGCGTCAACAAGGCTGCACAGGCAGACACGCTCAAGCCAATCGCTGTCATGGGAGGATGCCTGCGATCAGTAAACGCCCCAGTCGTGCGCAAAGGCGAACCCGAGGTGAGCGAGGCCCTCCAAGTCGACTACGCGAAAGCGCGAGCGGCAGCTGGTATGAAATCGAATCCGACCAGGAGCAAACGCTCTGTCCAGCACGAACAAGGAGAAGCAGCGAGGCGCCTCGCACCCTGTCGGCGTTTGAACGGAATGCAGACTCCTCGATTTGGGGAGACAGCTGGGCGGCCAGGCCCTGTCTGCCCCAAGCGTGCAGGAGCTGCGGGGACAGCCCCTGCTCTTCGGCTGCGGCGCGGGCGCAGCTCCTCGAGGGCCCTTCTGCAGCGTCATCCTCCGCCGCAGAGCTGTTTATGTCCTGCAGCAGGTGTGGATACAGTCACTCAGAGGGGAACGCCAGCGGCCCTTCAGGGAGCGACAGTCCTGCGTGCAGTCCGAGCTGCAGCACCAGCGTCACTGAGACAGCTCGGGGAGCAGGAACGGGACTAAACGCTCGTAATTCAGGTGATGAGGAAGGAAACCTGCGACCGAGTCGCGGGCGTGTCTCGCCTGTTCAATCGGGTCGACGGAGGCCAGCAACCGACCGGGCCCCAAGGGCGCGCAGCCCCCGTCCGGCTCCTCGACCGCGTTCGCGGGGGCGCGCGAGGCCAGACTGGGTGACTCCGACGCAGGAGGTCGATGCAGAATATGCAACGCCATGTGAGACTCCACTGGATGCGGACTGTGCAGGAGGGCCGGCTGCCGCCACAAACCTGATTAACATCTCGTCAGTGACCAGCTTTCCGGGCTCTCTGGAGAGCCGCCCTGAGGCAGAGACCCTGGTCAGCGAGCGCTGCCCCGTGCACTCTCGGGTGGAATCTCTTCGTGGAGACGGCAGGCATACCGGCTCGACGCCAGCCGCCGAGAAGGCGATCGCGCCCAAGTCGCCGGCGACGGCGCGGACGAAGATCGAGCGCACACAACCGATGGAGCGGAACCCGTCGTTCTCCGGTGAGCACGAAGAGAGCTGTCCGCTGCACCACTCTCGCAGGCACGCTCGCCCCCGCAAACACCGCGCCACCTCGACAGGGGTCGCCCGCGCCCCCGATGGCTCTCCAGATTGCCCCGCCCGCGCTGCACCTCGAACCCTAAACCCTACTAAACAGACACGAACCGCATCCCTAAAGTCTAGGACAGAGAATGGCGTTACCGCGAGCAGCCACGAAGACCGGATAGACTGGAGCCCGGCGACACACCACATCCCCCCTAAACCCAAAGCAAGTTTCGGGCCCCATGATCGAGGCGTGCGGCAGAGACGTCGAGAAACCTCCCGTGAAGCCGCGGCTTCCAATCCCGTCGGCGCCATCTGCCAAGAGAGTCTTGGGGGGGCCTCTGCGAGCGGCACAGAGACTGTCAGGCGCCACGCGTCGCCTCGGCTGCGGCCCTTAGAATCACGACAGCCAGGGGCACTGGAGCCCGACAGGGGGACGTGCGGCCCTCTCGTCACCACAATGACAGCCGCCGCGCGGTCACGGGCCGGGCTTCGGGACCCCTCGCCGGTGACGACCGCGGAGCAGCTTCCTCCGGCCTCGTTGCGCGTTCACTCCACGCTGAGGTCTCGGCGCTGCCGCGGATCTTCAGCAGTTGAGTTTCAAGGAGAAGTCTCTGGAGAGCTCGTGCTGCCTGCAGACAGCCCCGAGCACCTCCTAGCCCGCCTCAGGGAGCAGGAGGACTACGTTTTGGCTCTGCAACATCAGAACGAAGTGCGAACACCCTCGTCGAACGTTGCATGGCCACAGCGGCCCTTCCGCCATGGGCGCCGTCTTTCCAACGTGCTAGTTAATACGCTCTCATCCACGACGAAAGCGGACCTCGTTTCTCTTTTTCGCGGCAGGCACAGCCAGGGGAATTCGCAGTTCTCCGTAGCCCTAAGACCGCATTAGGCTACACCACCTGTTAGAGCGGAGAAAGCGGCAGCTGTATGTGCACAGAAGAGGATCGGGCTAGCATTCGTATCGACACCCTGCCGCGCTCCAGACGCCTGGACTCTTGAAGCTTGACTAGGGTTCGAGAATGTAGTGCGCGGACCTAGGTTGGGTTCGCAGGGCCGGCGCCTGTGCTCGCTTGAGAGGAGACTTTCACTTCTTTTGTAAAAGCGTGCTTCTCTGTGAGGATGCTGCCTGTGTGGCGCAGCAACTGCACGACGATCTAGCCGACGCACAGGAAGCCGCCGCTGCCGCAGACTGCGCTCGCATCCCCCCCAGCGTAGGAGAGGACTTGGAGGCACAGGCGCTACGAGGCCAGGTTGAGCAGCTTCTTCAGCAGCAGACGCAGCGCCAGTGGGAAGCCGAGGCAACGAGCCAGATGCTGGTCGAGGCCAAAGAGGCGCGGGCGGCAGCCGACCAGCAGCTGCGTGAAGCCGAAAAAGCCCAGCGAGACCTCCAGATGCGGTTGGCGGAAGCCGAAAATACTTTAGAGCGTCTCCTCGAGCAAGCGCATGACTCGGAGAGGACAGAGCAGAAACTGCGTGAGGCGTTGGAGACGGCGCTTCAGCAGCGGAGGGCCGCTGAACGCCAACTGGAAGAACTGAAGAATGCGAGAGAATGCGCGGACGCAACGACAGAACAGAACTGCGAGGAGGACGGCTCGGCGAGACAGGCTTCGCAAGAGGCGGGATATCCCCAGGACGCGGTACGAGCTCTGAAAGAGGGGCTGCAGACAGCGCATGCAGGGGAGACCGGGACCGAAGCACGACTAGGCCAACTCGAAGGGGAGATCGCCAGGTTGGAGGCCAAGCTGGCGGCTGCAGTTCGCGAGAAGGAACACGCTCTAGAGGCCGTGGAGCAGCACCGATATCTCCTTGAGAAGCAACGCAAGCTCTGCCAGGTTTTGCGGCACCAACTCGCGAAAAAAGCCCTCGATTTGAGCAAGAGCGAGCACCGCCAGAGGCGCCGCCTCTGGAAGGCCGCAGAGGAGCAAAAGGCGATGGCGGCGCGCCTGCAGCAGAGCGACGCCCGCCACGAGCGGAATTTGTCCGCGTACCGCCAGCGCCTTGAGCAGCTTGAGCGGCGGCTGATGGTCAGCGAAGAGACGCTGCAGAGGCAGACCGAGAGCCTGGCGGCTGCCCAGCTAGCAGATGCTCAGCAGCGTTGCACGCGTGAGGCGGAGCGGTATGACCGGCAGATGTCTCGAGAGAGGCATGCACTTCAGTGCGAGGAGATGCGGCAGCGCCTGGGTTCGCTGGAGAAGCAGTGGCAACAAGAAGAAGAGCACATGCAACAGCTGGACTTGCAGCATGCGGACGCACTCCTCTCGCGCCAGGAGTTGTCTGAGCGTCACCTTCGGCGCGAAGAGGAACTCGAGGCTCATCTGGAGGCTGAGCGGGCTTCTCGCCTTCGATCTCGAGAAGTCCGCAGCCTGATGGAGGAAGACCTCGCAGAGCTTCTGAGGAAACAAGACTCAGTTCGCCGCCAGCTCGAGAAGCTCAGACGTGCGGAACAAATCCCACAAGCGGATAGAAGCCGCACAGCAGACTTCGCCTTTTACCAATTTGACACTAGTGCGCATGCAGGAGACGCAAGGTGCGCCCAGATACTCTCCACGCACCCATTCCGGTCAAGCTGTCGCGCATCTCTGCGCTTCAAATTGCCTCACTAAGCTCCTCGCAGCACGTTGTAGAAGACAGCTCTACATTCAAGGCAGTCGCACCTGCACACGTGATACAACTCGGAGGCCCGAACTCCGCGGAAGATACAGACGCGCCACCAGGAGCTGACGGATCGCTCACATGCTTGAGCTTTGAGAGTGTTGTCGGCAGGTGCCTTGACAGACGATCAAAAGCAGAAAGCCCCGACTTTGCCGAAACGCAGGGCGCCTCTCAGTCGCTTGAGCAGTCGGTCTTCTTGCCTGTGCTTCTCTCTTTGCGCCGGCAGCACTCCCCCGAAAGAGAAGAGAGTTGCGTCTCAAGATATAGTCCTCCATCCGCTCGACCCCGAAGACCTAGCAGCCGCTTCGTCTGAGGACGCTGCATCCTCGACTCTTGGAAACAGCGTCCTCGAACGACGAGATTCAAAGGACGTGTTCATCGCCAAACTCCTGGGCTTGCAAATCAGCTCCGCAGTTGAGCGCCTCGGGGCGGCCCAGTGCCGCGAGCGCGACCTCGCTGCGGAGATCCAACGGCTGGAAGAGTTTGCGAGGTCGCGAACGCCCGCGCCGCCAAAGAGTTGTGCAGACCCAAGCGGAGCTCTCCATCTCCAACAACGGGGCTCCGCAGAGGGACAGAAGATAGTGAAGCAGGACTTGGAGGCGAGCCTGCTGCGCCTCACGCGCGAGTGCAGTCAGCGGTTGGAAGAGGAAACGAAGCGCAACGACGCGGCAAACGCCGTGGGCTGCAGCGAGGCAGAGCGCCTTCTTCTGCGCAAGCAACAACGGGCTCTTCAGCAGCTCGAACTGGAGCTGCGCGCCAGAGCGGAAGCCGCGGAAGCAGCCGCGCTGCAGCTCGAGGACATGACTCGTCGGGTAGAAGACCTCGAAGCCCGCCACGCGCGCGAGACACGAGCCTTAGCTGAGAGAGAGGAAGCGCTCTACAGGGCTAGGGCGCGGCTGAGCGCGACGCATGCGGGAGAGGAAGAGGAGTGGAGCCAGGGAAGGGGAAAACCGCGAGACCAGTTGCAGCAAAAAGAAACCGAACAGACAGGCACTCAGCACGAAGGCGAGCGCGAGAGGCCAATGGAAGATGTCGAAGCGGAGGGGAAAACGCAGGTCGCGGAGATCCCGGCGAAGGTCGAGGCTGCGTCATGTGAGGACGCGCACGTCCTTCAGCTGAAGCACGTCGTAGGCCAAAAAGTGGCGGAAATCGCCAACCTTCGAGCTGCCCTGGAGGAAGCGCGCGAGGCGATTACTGCGATGAAAGCCCAGCAAGAGGAGTGTCAAGCCGCTCTGCGAAATCAAGACGAGGCTCTACGCCAGCAGCTCGCCGCGCAACAAGCGGCGCTGCAGGCAGAGTGGGAAGCGCAGCTGAGAACCCGAGACGAGGCAGCCCGCAAGGAGCTGGCGAATGCGCGGGCGGCATTCGACAAACAGATGCAACGCCTCGAAGAGGCGAGGGAGCTCGAACTGCAGACCCAGCCGAAGAGGCTTCGCGAAGCCGCGGAGGCGGCAGACGTCGCCGCGGAAAAGGAGAGGGAGCAGAGATTTACAGAGAGACAGGTGGCGGCTGTGGTGCAAATGCTGCGCCAAGAGTCGTACGAGAGACGCACCATGCGGCTCGAAGAGCTCGAAGACGCTCTGCGCGACCTCAGCCAGCAGAAAGCTCGGGCTGACAGCCTCGCGGCGGCGCGCCAACGCCACGCCCCCCAGCTGCTTGGCGAGCAAGCGGAGGGGGGAGAGAACCCGCAACCGCAGAGCGACGCACCACCACAGCATATAGAAGCGCTGGCGCGCGAGCTTGCGCACAGCCGCATCCAGTGGCTAGCATCGAGGGAGCGGTGGCAGCTGCCGCACGAATCCGATGCGGCGCCCGAGGAGTCTCTTCTCGCGCCGCTCCACTCCGAGAGCGCCGTGCTTGCGTGGGAGGTTCAACAGAGGAGTCGCCTCGAGGCCGAGGCTGAGCGCGGGCAGGACGCCCACGAGGCGGAAGTCGCCAGGCTCCAGGGCGAACACCGGGAGATCCTGGCGCAGCAGCATGCCGCAGCGCGCGACGCCCTGAGCAAACGGAACTTGGCAGAGGCACGGGCGTTAGAGGCGAAGATCCGCGAAGACCCCGCGAACCTCCAGCAGCTGAGTGAGCAGTGCAGAGAGGCGGAGGCGGAGCTCGCTGACCACCAGCTGCGACGCAGCACGCTGGCTACAGAGGCCGCGAGAGACCTCGTGCAACGAATCGAACTGGATTCCGCCTTGGAGGCCCTGGGCGCTGCGGAGGAGCGTGCGCGCCTGGTACAGCGCCAGCGAGACGCGCTGCGTAGCGACCTGGCGCTTCTGCAGGACGCCAGGGATGCCGCCCATTGCGAGTTTCAGCAGCGCCAGAGAGCGCAGGAGAAAACCCACGCCGCTCAACTAGAGGAAATTCTGACAATTGAGAGAATTGACGCCGAGCACCAAAGCCACGCAGTCACGAGCGGCCTTATTCGCTGCACTGAGTCGGATGCAGAGCTGCACCAACTGGATAAGGCCGAGCGCCAAGCTGCGTACGTGCGGCGGGATTGCCAGCGCATCCAGCAGGAAGCTGATCACATCCCCGCGCAGCTGGCGTCCGCTCAAGCGAACTTGCAGCAGCAAAATGAAGAGCTTGCAAGCGGCCAGCGCCAAGAGGCGGCGCAGGTGGTGGCGCGCGAGTGGGTGCGGCAACTCGAGATTAGCGGTGCCGTGAGGCGACTCGAAGAGGCCAGCGCACCGCGAGGCGAGCTGGCGCCGAGGCGCGACCAGCTGGAGGCAGAACTCCGCCTTGCGGGCGAGGGGGCGGAGCACGAGCAGCAGCGGCAGCAAGAGCGAGCTCTCGAGGGCGAGCGCCTGCAACACGCAGCTGCCCTGGAGACTCTGCAGGGAGACCTGGCCGTGGGCCGGCGCCTGCTGCTGCAGCAGCTTGAGCAGGAGCGCGTCGCCCGAGTCCGCGAGCAGCAGGCATTCGAGAACAGCACTCGTCTCCTCCTGCTGCGGCTTGACTCGGCGATGCGCCGGCTGGAGCCCCGGACGCACGCGGCCGCCGATGCGGAGGGAAGGGCGGCTGCGGCTCTGCGCGACGAGAGCGAGAGGCGCGAGGAGGGCGCTCTGCTGCGAGCAGACTTGGCGGAGAGGAGTGAGCGCGTGCACGTTCTGCAGCTGCTGGTTCAGAAGCACGACGCGCGGCTGCAGTTGCAAGCCGAGATCGAGGCGCACCAGGCGCGCGCCGAGGCAGGCCTGAGGCGGCTGGAGGAGCTGCGGAATGCTGAGGCGGCCCAGATGGACCTCGACCGCCAAGAAGTGGCGGAGGCGTTGCAGAAGTACCGGTCGCTGCTCGACGAGACTGTGGAGGCTCGCCTGAAGCAGCAGGAACGCGATTCTGTGGAGCAACTCTGGCAGGAGCTTGAGGCTCAGCAGGACGCGGCTCAGCGCGAGTATGAGGCTGCGAAGAGAGCGGCGCTTGACGCCGAGGCGCAGAAGCAACATGCCCTCGAACGGGAGGCCGAGCGACGGTGCTGCGAACTCAGAGACAGAACGACGACACAGAGACTCGCCTTCGAACCGCAACTCCGCGACCAGCAGCAGACACACGCTCTCGCGCTGGAGAGGCAGCTGGCCAAGAAGCAGGCGGAGCTCGACACGAGACACCGCCAAGAAATCGAGGCGAAGCTGCTGCTGCTGCAGCGGACTGCGCGCCCTGTCAGGGAGAGGCGCGGAGTCGAAGCCGAGCTGCAGGCGACGGAAGTCGCGCAGAAGGCGGCGGAAGTTGCACAGAAGGCGGCGCACGAGCGAGAAACGGCTGCCATCGAGGACGAACGGGAGGCACGTCTCCAGGGCGAGCGGGAGGCACACAGGGAGAGACTAGAGATCGAACTGCGGGAGCAAGAATCCAATTTCGAGGAAGCGAAAAATGCGGCCATTGCCGCCGCACTCGACGAACACAGAGCGCAGTGGCAGGCCGAGCTTGAAGCCGCTCTTGAGGCCGCGACTCGACGGCTGGAGCAGGAGCTGCAGCGCCAGCACGCCCACGACTTGGAGCAGGGTTTGGTCGAGGCAGCCCGTGCTCACAACGAGGAGCTGCATCTCAAACTCGGCGAATTTTCCGAAGCGCTCCAGTGTCAGGAAGCCGACTTCGATGCGGAGCTCGCGCGGCGGCTCGCGCAGGCGAGCGCGTGCCATAGCCGCGCGCTAGAAGCACAGCGGGGAGAACTCGAGGCGAGATCAGCCGCCCTGCTTCTCGAGAGGCAGCTGAGCTGCGAGAGGCGCCTGCAGGATCACGCCAACCTGCTCCACGTTGCGCACGCGGCGGAGCTGGAGGCGCAGCGGGCGGAGCTGCGCGCAGAAGAGGCGCAGCGTATGCGCGAGTTGGCGGACGCTTTTGCGGAGGAGAAGACCTTCCAACTCGATGTGCAGAGACTGCAGCTTCTCGAGGATCAAAGGGAAAAGCTGGACACGCAGAGGGAGGCGCTTGCGGTTGAGCACCGAGAGGAGGTCGCTCGGTTAAGAGACGAAATCGAGCGCAGAGACAGGGACCAATTGATGCAGAGACAGGCACTCGAAGCGGCGGCCGAGGCGCGGCTTCGCGAGAGGCAGCGCAGCTTTGAGACGCGTCTGCAGGCGCAGAAGGAGCTCCTCACAGAGGTGCAGGAGGCGCGGCTCGCAGAGCAGAGAAGCGAACTGATGGCGAGACAGGCGGAGGCGCTTCGCGCGCTTAAAGACAAGTTTGAAAAAGAGGAATCCCGTCGACGAGACGAGCTGCAAGCGAGGCTGTGCCAAGGAGAACGGGAACGCCTGGAAGCGCAGATGATCGAACGACAGCGAGAGCAAGAGGACAAACTCCAAGAGCTGAGAAGCCGCTTCGAGAAAGAGCAAAGCCAGCAGCTACAGCAGCAGAAAGCGCTCCTTTTGGAAGAAAAGAGACAGGAGCTGCAGGCGCAGAGAGACCTCCTGCTCGCGGAGAACCAGCAGCGGCTGCTGGCGGCGGCCGAAGAGATGGAGAGGGAGAAGAAAGCGCAGCTGCAGATCCAAGCAGAAATGCACGCCCAACGCCTCCAAGCGGAGATGGAACTGCAGGCAGAATCGCAGAAAAATGAAATCACCGCAGCTGTCGCAGCGCGTACCGAGGAGCTGCGACGCGAAGCAGAGGCGACGCTGACGGCGCAGAAACACAAGTCGGACGCAGAAAACGCAGCGGAGTTTCGACGCCGCATGCGGGAGGAGCGAGAGACGCTCGAGCGAGAATTTGCCGAATCGCGAAATTTGCTGGAAGCACAGCTCGCAGCCCAACACGAGGCGGAGCTAGGGGAGGCTCTACTACAACAACAGAGGGAGTACGAGGCCCTCCAGGCTACGGCGAGATGCCAAACGGATCAGCAGCACGCGCAGCAGATGCAGCTCGAACTGGCATCGCTGCAGGCGCGTCTTGAAGCCGAGCAGCGCCGAGAGGCTGACGCTGCGATGGAGGCCCTCGCTTGCCGCCTCGAGGCGGAGTTCGCCGAGGCCCTGGAAACAAAAGAAAAAGAGCTCCGAGCAGAGCTAGAGAGCGCAGCCCAGACCAAGCAGAGAGCCTTCGAAGCGACTTTGCAGCGGCAGCGGGAAGAACACGAGGAAGCTCTAAGGCGCGCGATTGCGGCGCAGGTCACTCAGCGTTGGATCGCTCACGGCGCGGAGCTGGCGAGGCAAAGGGAAAAGGAGACTGCCGAGCTTGAGGACGCGCTGAATGCGGAACTCTCCCTGAGGCAGGAGGAGATGAACGAGCAGAAGCGAAAGGAGCTCCTCGCGCAAGAAGAGCAGCATCAACTCCATCTGCAGCAGCTGGAAGCTGCGCTGGAGGCGTGGCAAAACGCGAGGCTGGTTGATGAACTCCGAGTAGAGGGAGTTTCTGAGAAAAGACGCGAAATGGAGGAAAAACTTCGCATGCAACGTGAGGAGCTCCAGCTGGAGCTTGACGCAAAGCTGGCGCGCAAGGAGCTCGAGCTCGAGAGCAAGTTGCAGGACGAGCTCCTGATGCACCGCAAGAGGCTAGAAGAACGCATGAGGGAGAAAGAGGCCGAGGCACATCAGAGGCTTCAACGCGAGAGGGACGCGCGGCGAGGTCTCTCGGAGCGCGCGCGCACGCGCCAGATTGAGTTGGAGCTCCAGCTGCAGCAGCTGCGGGAGAGAGAGGCCGCCATGCGCCTCGACCTTGAGAAGCAGACGCAGATAACGGCGGAGGGTGGCAAGATGCAAGAAGAACGTGAGGCTTCATGGATCGCGCAGGCCGCTGGGACATTCCACAGGCGCCTTGCTGAGGCGAGCGAGAGCCGGCAGATGCTCACGGAGGAGACAGGAAGTTATGCATCGGTCGCAAAGGCAACGCAAGAAGCTCTTCGCGTCTGTGAGGAGCTGCTCAAGGAAACGCAGAACCAGCTGGAAGCAAGCAAAAGTCAAGACACCGAGACGCAGCGCGCGCTGGGGAGAGGGATCGACAGAACGAACGATCTCTGCGAGGATCTTGCTCTCGCCCTTCAGCAGGTGCAGCTCGCCCAGGAGCAGCTCCACGCAGTTCAGGTTCGCGATGAGAGAGAGATGTGCGACGCTTGCGAGGGCCTTTCGCATCCCCGAGAAGATGTTTGTGTGCAGACATTGCCAGCTGAGGAATGTCGTCTGCAGACGTCTGGCTGTGGCCTGTGCGCCAGGCCGAGTGGTGCAGGCACTGAGGACGAAGGCCTGCGAGTCGTGGCTGCTGACGAAACCGCCCGCGAAGACGAAGAGCTAGCATTATGCAGCCTCCACTCCGAAATGGAGCTGCTGCGCGCTCGTCTGGCAGGACTCGATGCGGAAGAAGCAAAGAATCGCGAAGAACTCGAGGAAGCCAGACAGGAGGCACGCGCGGCGAAAGCGACAGCGGCAGCTGCGACGGCGGAGGCTGAGCGCCTCCGCCGCCAACTCGTCGCCGCGGGAGAGACCGGCACCCGCCTTAGGAAGCAGCTTGAAGACGCAGAGATGAAACTCGCCGCTGAGGAGGATCAGCATGCGACCGCATTGCAGCAGGTCGAGGAGCTGCGCCTACAACACCGAGCGCTAGCCGCTCAGCGTGTGACCGAACTCGAAAGCCTCGAGAGAGAGGCGCTGGCAAAGTCGGAAGAAGCGGATCGCCTGAGAGGCCTCGCGGCCCTGACGGAGAAGACACGCTCCGAAGAAACCGCGGCCGCTGCGGAGGCCGCCAAAGCCGAGGGGGAGAGGCGCGCGCGAGAGCTGAAAGACGAACTGCAGAAGAAAGACGAGGCTTGGAGGCGAGCCGACGCGGAGCGTGCGCAGGCGCTTGCGCTCGCTGCGGAGTTGCAACGGAGACTCCAACAAGCCCTGGAGACGAGGGAGACGCTAGACAAAGACGCGCGTGCGTTGAGAGAGCAGAAGCAGAAGGCCGCCGAAGCTGCGGAGGAAGCCAGGCAACACGCCGCCGAACTCTCACGGCAAATGAAAGAAGCAGACGACGGACGCCGCCTGGCTGAAGAGAAGACGCGCAGCCTCAAGCAGGCGGTTGCCGAGCTCCAACGCGAGCTCGACGCGAAGGCAGCGCTCCTCAGGAAGAGTCAAGAACTGCTGAAGCGAAGAGAGGAAGAGGCGCCTGCGCTGCGGCAGGAGGAAGGAGCGTGTGAGGGCGTTGGATGCAGCGAAGAAGAGTGCGGCGTGCTTGCCTCTGCTGAGAAAGCGGGGAGCGCCGAGCGCGAACCGAACGACCGCAGAGAGTCGTTCCAGGGCGCAGAGACGTATGGGTCAGCGCCGGAAGGAGTTCTGACTTGCGAGGAAAAACAAGTCGACGCCGGCACAGAGGCGGAGAGACGCCAGCTCGAGACGCATCCCTCAGCGCATCGCGCGGGCTCCCACATCGACGAGCAGCCACTGCGAAACGATGCTGAGACGCTGGAGAGCAGACATCGAGAGATGGAGCGCGAAGCACAGCGCATGGACGAAGCGCGGCTGAAGCTAGCGCAGGAAGCTGAAAACGTGCGGCAGCTGCAAAGAGAGCACGCCGTCGCTCGAGAGGATCTAGCGACAGCCCAGAAGCGCCTCAAGTCCGACGAAGAAGAGCTGAGATCGAGGCAGCGAGATCTGGAGAGAAGAGAAACTCACTGTGAGGAACTCCAAGCCAAGCTTGCCGCAGAGTCGGCGGAGTTGAGCCAGCTCCAGGAGGCGCAAGCAAATGCCCGGTTGCATCTCGAAGAGGAGCGCGCCCAGCTAGAGGGGGAGGCGCGGAGTTGTCTGCAGCAGCAGCGGCGCAGGTTGGAGGGAGCCACGATGCTCATCGAGGACTCTCGCGCGACGCTTGTGCAAGAGATTCAACGGCATCAGGAGCGCCAGACAGAGTACGAAACAGCGCGACAGCGACTTGCCGAAGGAGAGAAGCGACTTGGCGAAGAACGGCAGCACCTTGCCGTACAACAACACCGTTTAGCCGAAAAACAGCAGCGTTTTTCGGACGAACAGGAGCGAGCTGCGGCAGACCAGCAGCTCCTTCAGCAGAGCCAGCAAGAGGTGAAAACCCATCGGCAAGAACTGGAAGAAACCAAGCAAGCCTTCAAGATCCTCCGAGGGACAGTTGAGGCGGAGGAGGCAGCGCGGCGCCATCGGGAAGATGCCGCCCGCCATGCGCGTGAGACCGTGGATTCGAGCAAGCGAGGCATCCCCCAGCGCCGCATTCTCGAGCTTGAGAATGCGCGCATCAGCACCCAGCCGTGGCAGGGGGAGAGGATCCACGAGCTCCTCGCTGGGACGGAGCTTGCCACAGCGTATCCTCACAGACCTCGCCAGGCGCCGTCCCCGTCAACGACATCACAATCCCAAGTCACAAGGCCCGCGCCGGCGCTTGGAGGGATGGCGGATGCGTCGTCACGGCGTCCGACAGAGGCCGTCAACAGCGACTTTTTATCCAGCGGTCGCCTGCGTTGCTCCGCGCCCGTTCTCGTGGAGCTGCGGACGCTGCAGGAGCTGCTGCGTCACAAAGACCTGGAAATCCAGAGTCTCGCGCATTCCTTGATTCAGCAGAGGGGAGGGGCTGCAACCCGAGCGGCTTCCACGCCGCCACCCATTCCAGAGAAGCTGCCGCAGAGCCTGCGCACACTCGCGGCGCCTGCGCAGCCTGCGGAGGCTTCGGAGGCAGCCTCAAAGCCCTCCGAGGTCGAGCGGCGCTCTGGAGAACGACCGGTGTGGCGCCGGCCGGCGAGCGACAGTCGCCTGCCTCTAGAGGCCTCGTTCGGGGGCGGCTCTTACACATCGACCGGCGCCGCCGACGCGAGCTTGTTCGAAGGCACCATAAAGGAGTCGCTTCCCACTGAATTGAACGGCTTGGGGAGACTAATGGGGAGTGGAGCAACATACACGGCCACACTCCCTGGAACTCTAGGCCAGACAAGCGGCAGTAACGCCCTTGGAGCCGTTCAACCGCAAGGTGAGGAGGCGCGCGGAAGTCGCAGAGAGCGGCGGCAGTTGCAGCCGTACTCGGTCGAGCCAGGAGACGCGCCGCAGCTGGGCGGGAGGACGTTCTCATGGCAATCGAGACCTCTCGTGCTCTGGGAGGCTCGCGGCAAACCAGAAAACACGAACGAGTCGCAGGAAGAGCTGGAAGTGGGGGAGCAGCGAGCGGCTGCTTCAATTGCAGCGTGTGGCGCCGGAGGAGGAGATTCGAATGGAGCTACTCGCCAGGTAAAAAACGTGATTGAGCAGTAGCGGAGACTCGCGGCTTTGAATATCTTGCGCACAGGGTGTAGGAGCACACCCCCCCCCCGAATGAGCTTATGACCGTGTGCAGCGGCAGGCCCTCATTCTCGTGCCATTCTTGCGGGGCGCTGCATTCCTGCAGGAGGCGGTCGACGTGGCTCGCGCGTTCTGGATCGCAGCAAATCGTTCCGCGGTAGGCGACGCAGGCTATCTCTCGCTCTGGAGCCAGCCGCTGTATTTGGTAAGCAGCTTCGAATCTCGCTTGCTGCCGTCAGCCTTCTCGCGGCTTTCCACAGCAGCCAGCCGCTGGTCGGTTGATAGAAAAGCGGCCTCGGCGGCCCTGACAAACCCCTCGCGAACGCCCCTCACGTTTGGCCAGGAGACGTCGCTATCTGGCTGCTCCTTCCCCCGCGGGCGAAAACCTGCCGCCTCTCCCGCCTCTAATCTTTATCTTCTCAGCGCCACGCTTCGATCGAGCTACGCCACTTTGCTCGCGCCTACCTGTGCGTCTGAGGCGACGCCCGTCTTCTTTTCTCTGTCTGCCTTCGGGCTCGAAGCGGCGCAGCTTCGTCTGCAGCTGATCCAGCCGCGCGCGGGAAGCCTCGGGGACGAGCGGCCTTCGAGAGCAAATCCAGATATGCACGCGCCTCTGCGTTCGCTCTGCGGCGCCGGCGAGGGCCTCCGAGAGGCGCTGACCGAGCGGTGCCTCGGCGGCCTCGGGGGGGAGCGTCCCCTGTGCTGGTATGCTTGCAGGAGTGCAGCGGAGTCGCGTCAGGCGAACCGATGTACCTCTGTTTCGTCAAGAAGGACTCGACAGAGTCTGCGGCTCGGCGCTGGACTTTGGCCCTCGAGCCGCCAGGCAGCTCGTCGCTGCCCACACTAGCCGCAGCCCGCGAAGACGGACGAAACGCATGCAGTGCCAGGTTCCGGCTGTCCAGCTGCGACCCGCCGGGGCGTCAAGGCGCGCTGGAAGGCCGCCAGTGGCCCCGGGCCCTCTCCCAGAGCTTGTCTCCTCAGCGCATGTGCCAGACGCTGCCGAGGGCTGCCCTACCACCCGACTCAGCTTCGAGCAGAAGCCAACAGCTGCCGGGGGCAGGCGCGTCGGCGAGAGCCGCAAGTGACTATGCAGACCCAGAGTTCGCTCTCCGTCTGTCGCCGTCCCCACACGAAGACGGGCTCGTCTGGCTGCACTTTCTCGAGAGCGCAGCTGGATGCACAGTCGGCAACGCCCCGACGCAGACTCCACATTCAGATGCTCCTGCGCCCACGCGTGAGGCGCCTCGCGCAGGCATCGCCAACGCGCCGGTGAGAGCCGTGAAGATGCAGCATGCGACGACGGGCCTGTTTTTGACGCTGCGGTCCGCGAGGCCTCCGCGTAGCCCAAACGGCCCATCGCCTACCACGGAGGCAGGAACGTTTTTCGAGACAGACGTGGTAGCTCTGACAGCCGATGCGCGGCGGCAAGGCGCTTTCGCGGGCTGCGCCGACTTGGTCGGCGCGTCTGAAGGTTGCAGCGCGAGCGGAGATTCCTCAGAAACCACGCACGAGACGGAGAACCTCTTCAACGCAGCGCATGTGCGCCGCGCGCTTGAGGCGTTCAGCCGCACCGACCGAGGCACAGAGCAGCTGCGAGGCTTGCGGGGAACTCCGGACGCGGAGGAAGCGACGGTGTTTGTTTTGATGGAGCGCGACGAGCTAGCTCAGCGAACTGTAAGCGAAGGGGAGGGGTGGTGACGGCGGGGGGTGGTGAGGCTTCTCCGGAGGCGGAAGTGCAGTAGAGAGAACATCTGTGGCATCCGTCAGCGTTTGTCACTTCGAGCGAGACGCCATAGGCACGTGCAGCGAGTCACGAGTGAAGCGGAAGGCAGTCAACTGCGTCACACGCCTTTCGTACAGAAAGAGGCTAACGCGCTGCGGGGGAGAAAGCACGCTTGTAGCTTCTACGGTGTCGTGTGTGTCTCCCGCAGGCGGCTCGCCGCGCCTGCAGCTTCCTACCCGTCTTCAGTAGGAGGAAGCGTTTGTTGAGCGAAGAGCTGAAGATCGCTGGAAAAGCCTCTCCTCAGGAAGCCAGAGTGAGAGGCGGACGCTAGACGCACGCATTCTCGCCGGGAAGTTAGCGTCTAAAATATATAACCGATAGGCTGACACGATGGTCTTGAAAAGCACAAGAGCACTTGGATCCGGTAAACAGAGACCCTCGAGACATGTGGATTGAGATACACAGGAAGCCGAAAGAAGCAGTTGTTGCATGCAGCTTCCTCTCCTCGATTTTCACTATTTGCGCCGGCCAGCGCTCCAGCGAAAACGGCACGTGAGATGCAGTCAGCGTCGGCAGCGCAGGGGAGTGTCGATGCAAGGAGCCCTGCATAGACAGTCTGAGGTCTGCGCTGCCAAGCAGATGCTGTCGTCGCTGGCTCTCGCGCGCGTGTAGTGCGTTCACCCGAAACACGAGGTGCCCCGTGAAGACGCTCCCCCGTAAACCTGGCATCGCGAAATCCACACCTCTTGCGGCGATAGACCGCGGCAGCCAGCTCTTTGCCACGGCTTGCGATTGAGAAATTCATTGTGAGCTTCACTGCCTAGGGAGGAAAGGAACGCGGTGCAGTGGCGCGACTGCCGATCGGGCAGTGTGCTATCTGTGTAGCGTGAGTGAAAGGGAGCAAACGCAGCTCTGGCGCTCTACTTCCGCAGTCGGTCGCTGATTTGGGAACCGCGCACTGCCCAACAAGACGCACGCCGTCTGCGACAGAGATATCGCCGAAAGCAGCCGTAGAGGAGCGGGCATGCAAGTCACGAAGCGAATATGAAAGCACGAGTCACAGAGTTAGTCAGAATCGTGGGTCGCCAGCCACGGAAGACGATACACAGCCCGGGGGATACTGCGGTGGAGCACAACGATGCAAACAGAGGGTGAGGGAGGCGCACGTGCGGCATCGGCGCCCCTGTGCGAGCCTCTCCTTCAGCTCCCGAGGCTGACGAAAAGAAGAAGAGATCGCAGCTGTAACATACAGATGCTTGCACATGCTAGCGCCATGCGCATCCAACCGCAAGGACAGCCCGCTCTTCCGGAAACGTATACAAATAAGTGAAGGCCGCGGACGGCAGCCCCGTACACACACGCATGCATCAACCGTTCATTCTCTTCCTTTCGTCGCCCACAGATCAGGGACCTCCAAACCATGAATCAGCAGAAGTGCGCCGCCGAATCCGCCACGGATCTTCGGAGCACTTCCACGTGGCTTCCGTTGTAACAAAATCGGACATCCGCGAACAGGATGCAGCTCGCAATACTCGGCAATCCCTGCCACTCACACTATCAGCATTTGAAGACCGGGTTTTATAGTGGCTTCGGTGAGCACAGGCGTTGCCGTACCGTGGCAAGGCGAAGGCGAAACTCCACTTCCGCCACAGGGCAGCACGCGCCGGACGCCGGGGCCAAGCACTCGGTCAAGCGGCTGTGTGTTGGCCTGCTCAAGGGGGGTTCTCTGAAGGCGCTACACCACGACGGGGAGATTGATCGCGCGGGGCGGTGACGTAGTGACGCAGATTCGACGACGGGGGCTGGGGTTTGAAAGGAGCGTTGGCTCCGTAGGCGACGGGGAGTCCGATGGAGTTGCTGTCGGGGATGTACTGGGAGGGGCGCCGCTCCGCCGTGGTTCTGAAAAACATCAACTAGCACACGGCGATCGCGTGCCGTGTTTCTATTGGCACGTGTCGCCGGCCGGGGCGGTAAACACAACGTTGCGCGCCATAGCTGGGCAAGCAGCGAAGTCTCGCGCCGCTTCCTCCAACCTCCTTTGAGGCTCGCGTGTGAAGCCAGCTGCGTCTGGACCATGACCCGCTCTCATTTCTGCGGCTGCTCGTGCACGCGAGGGATGAAAAGAGCCCAGGGTACCCCGCCCACGCTCGCCCGTCCAACACACGCGCGGCTGCTCTCATTCCGGCAGATTCTCGGGGCTGGCTGCCGGAGAGCCCCAAACCCTAAACCCTGTGAAGTTCTGGCTCCCACGCAGCCACGCAGAGGCAGGTGCACAGCGAGGTGTGCGAGCCCGCGGCGTTCTGCTGGCTGGATTGACGGCAAAGAGGGAATGCAGGTATCTGTCGTACGGTCTGCAGTTATGGGCTCATGAAAAACCTCCGCTGGCAGCAGCAGCCTTACCGGAAGGCTGTTTGTTCCCGCATGTCTTCCAGTGCGCGTCGCTTGGCCGCAACAAGAGTCCGATCGCGCTCGACTTCCTTCTCAATCAAGGCGTACAGTTCTTCTTCAGCATTTGGAGTCGCAGGACGCCCAAAATACACATTTCTCCGGGCTTCATCTACACGCCGCGCTGTTGCGTTTTGGAGCTCTTTCAGCTTCGGCAGATAGTCCTGAGAGCGTTGTCACGCACACGCGCCACCGCGGCTACTCTCAGAGTGCGAACATCCTAGAGATTCCTACCCCGCGACCGATGCTGCGGTGTGTACAGAGGCGCACAGGCTTGCACATGCTACGAGAATATGTGGTTTATTGGCGCACACGATTTGATGATGCTTGTATATTAGCAGCTAAAATGTCAATCAAGCATGCGAAATATAGGTTTTCCATGAAATCTAGTTGGAAAAAAAGGCCTGATAGCACTACCGTGCTATCAGGCCTTTTCTTATACAGTCCCAGCAGTAGCGGTTAAACCATAGAAAAGTCAAGTATTTTTCCATGCATACCAGGCATCGGCATCCAGTCGTGTGCGAGCTCAATCCCCGGCGTCAGCTCATTCTTGAGAGTCGGATGTCGGCCATTTTGTTTCATGTGACACAAAACAACCCCAAAGCTTTGGAAGGACGTGCGGCATATTACTGGAATCCCGCGAAAGAATTTCATGCTTCCTCACCTTATACAATGTCAACTCAGAAAGCGTCACCTTCATGCGGCGGTTCATCTCAAGCAATTTTCCGTGGAGCCTTAGAATCTCGTTACGGACGTGGAGCGCAGCGTCACGCTCTCTCTCCGCTCTCGCTTTTTGTTTCTCTGAGCAGGCAACGAATGCCAGGGCGACACAACTCTGGCTTCGGGGAGCTCGCATGCGCTCCAGCGCGTGGCTGCAGCCCGCAGCAACTCCCTCGAAGTTTAGAACTGAAATTGAAGATTCGGGAAAGCTGAGTGCACTCCTGCGATGCTCAAGCGGCAAAGGAGGAGCACAGGGCCGCGCGCTAGCCACGGGCCCCAGGGGCGAGAAATGAAGAATAGTCTTAGTTGGGCAGCTCGATGGAAGAGTCGCAACCCTAAAACAAAGTGACGCAGTCTAGCGCAACAAAGACTGTCTAGCAGTTGTGCTGGTTGAGGCGCGAAAAGAAAGCGAATCAAAAGCTGACGTGTTGACTTCCCTCACAACCGAGTCTTCGACAGCTAAATATCTCCTGGATGAGTGTATGTTCGCGAACAAATGTCAATCAAGCATGCGAATCTTAGGCCTGCCCTTGTGCTCACCGGTCAGCTCGGTGAGATCCTCGAGACGCAAGTCCTGATCCAGGAGTTCGATTTGCCGGCCTCTGAACCGCTTCACGAGGAGGCGGTACTTGGCGTCCAGCGCCTCCATGTCGGGATCTTCTCTGCGTGCAAACTCGTCAGTTTCACACACGCGAGAGTGCATCTCCAGCAGAAGCCCTCCCCCCCCGTAGTCCCAGCCCACGCATAGTCAGGCCCCGCGGGCAGGTGAATCACCAGAAGACGCTGATAGACGTGGGCGTGCTGCCCTACGCATCTACAAGCGCTCTTCCAGGCGTGTGACTCACCCACTGAGCTCTTGCCACTGTCGCCCCTCCGTAGGATTCTCTGCAGGGAGAGCATACCGAGTGCGGCCGCAAAAAAAGGAACTGCATGCGGCACGAACGGCCAGTGACGCGCAGAGATGCTGAGGATCCGAATCCACAAAGCCAGCCACCTGGACCTCGACTCTGCACGCCGAGACGGTGTTGAGTGTGAAGAAGTATGCGCCACGCTGCCAGAATCTTTCTGAAGGCCCCCCTCCTGGAGTTTCTGCCGCCTAGCGTCTCTGTCACACGCCGCTTGGGACCTCGATGAGTCTACGCCCGAGAAAATGGTGTTCCAGTCGCGGCCGAGAGTATCCCAAAGTCCTTACGCGCCCAGACGCCTGCCATCGTGTCCTCGACACCGGCGCCACGTGTGGATCCTCAAGGCACAAGCACAAGGATATATGGAGATAAAAATATCTAGCCGTGCCCCGTATCTATCTATCTATCTATCTATCTATCTATCTATCTATCTATCTATCTATCTATCTATCTATCTATCTATCTATCTATCTATTTATCTCCCTATATAGTCATATACGTGTAGGTAGGTGCAGGCGTTGAGATAGAGGGGTCTAGCGGAGGCCGACGATTCAGCGATCTCCACCGAGGAGTTACAATGGGATCCTCGCCAATGTTCTCTCTTCTTACGCCTGTGCCCCCACCCCCCCACGGGCCGCTCACCTAGCTTGAAGCTTATGCTCTCTCCCAGCATCTTTTCCTCGTGGAGTTCCTTCTTCAGCTGTTCCACCTCAGCCGCCAGGGCGGATATTCCTTCCCCCTTCTTCTTTTTCACGATTAGCTGTCGTCGAACCTCTTGCAATTGAAGACGCACCGTATTCACATCCTGCGGACAAGAGCAGACCGCAGGCGATGACGGCATGCCGACAGAGAAACAGACTATATCGAATCGAGTGAGGCCGGTAGAAGAAAGCTGCGCGCTGCGAGAGGAAAAGCAGAAGAAATCGTTCTTGAAGATGCCGCTTCGGTCGTCGATCAACTCAAAGTTCATGTTGTCTCATCTTACCTTCTCTTTGTCAAACAAGGCGAGTCGGCTCTTCTTCTCTGTGCTCTCTGCAGACGCCACCCGACAAGCCCGGGCGCCAGTGAGCGCCCATGACTCCACCGAGGCATCGCGCAGCTAGAAACGGCAGGCCATGACGATCTGTTGCCTGCATATGCATGCTTCCTTCGACTGTGTGCTCCGCGCAGTGCTCTGCGACTACGAGTCTGTGCATGCGCCCTTAGACAGTCTCCACGATCGCTGCAGCCTCTGTAGCTCTGCAAGTCCCGGCTATGCGTGTCGATCTGTGTTGCGCAGCTCTTACACGAGTCCAGACAAGTAAACAGAGACAGTAGAGTCGCTAAAGTTTTACTGTTCTTAACAACTAATTTAGACTCATAATGCTGCAGCACCTCTGAGTGGCTCCAGACCGCAGGCGGCGAGCCGCGAGGACTATGAACCGTCGCGCTATACGGACGGAACGTCTGAACTTTCCTTCCCCTGCTTGCCGTGGGAATCAAGTCCTCCACAGAGCATTTTGTGAGGCGATCTGGGCTACTGCCGAACCCGCGTTCATCGACGCATCCCCCTGCGTGTGAACCCGTACCCAGCACGTTGGATTTCTCCCAAAGGATGCAGAGCTCGTCGTTCCTGCAGCGCGCCGAGACGAGCCAACGGAGCTCATTTGGCAGATGAACAGGCGACCGCCCAGCCAGCGTGCGAAGACATCTGCACCTCGGGACGTAGAGATGGAGACTCTTCGCATAGCTGGCTGCTTTTATAGTCCATGCAACGCACGAAAGACCTGATATCTTGTTCGCGGAAAGGCACAAAACATAGTCATATATATATATATATATATATCGCTATAAGTGTAGCCGTGGTGATAGAGACCTACATCTTAATAGAGATATACACATATATATGTATATTCCTAGATCGAGATAGATGTACAGGGAGACGGAGGGAAGTGTGTGAACAGGTGTATGCATCTGCAATGGGATACGAGCCTATTATGTCCTGTATTTCGCATTTGTGGCGCGTCCCTGTGAAGCAATCAAATTTTTTATTTGATTTTTTTTGCATGCCTGTCGATGAGCTGCACGCCGGTGAAGTTGCGCGACTCCACAGCAGTCTGGTAGGCGCGCTTGGTTTCCAGCATTTCCTTTTCTATGGTGTTAATCACGTTGTTCAACCGATCGATTTCTATCACGTTCTCCTCCATGAGGCCTGCCGAGAAGCCAACCGAGCACGGGTCGCTCATGATCAACTTCACGCTACAGCGCATCAAAAAGAGAACAATTTTCGGTCATTGCGGCAAGCCCCCGTATCCCGAGGTGCGCACAATAGAAAAATATAGTAAAACATACTGAAAACCCCAGACAAGCTCTTTTTCCAAGCAGCTCGCTGATCTACACGCGCACCCGCGTATAGGTCGAAGTCGTCACATACATACAAACAGATGTAAAGGCACAGATGCACGCGGCCATACAGCGAGCCGTCCTATGAGTGGCGGCTGGTAAAGATCGCTTCACTTTTGGCGGCTTTCCAGGGTGAATAAACTCTTTTACTTTCCACGTTTTTCAGTTCGAAGGGCCTACGGCTTTCCTCTTTGACCTTCTGAATGAGTCGAGACTGCTCAAGTCGCAGCCAGCATCTCTGTTCGACTTCCTTCTGCGTCTGCAGGGAGCGGCGCTGAGGCAGCAATGACGCGAAGAGACATCTCCCACAAACAATCTCTTTCTTCGGGCGCGGACCCTCCGCAGGGACGCGTCTTGCAGAGCCAGGCGCCCTCCCCCTCAAACGGATTCCGCACGCCCTCTGATTCACACTCCGTTTGTTTCTTGTGGCAGACAGATGCACCATGCTTCTTCCCGTCTCGCCACCAATAATCGTCGCGCCATTCTTTCAAAAACAGAGAGCCACGCGCTGTTGCTCGAGGACAACGACGGGTCGCGTAGTTCGCTGCCTTGAACTGACTTAATCTGGAGTGTTTCTATCCTTATGTGCCGCACCCGATGATACATGTTGACCCCTGTAACCGAGATAGATGCACGAGCTCGCCCTAGAGATACGCATACAAAAGACCATGGCCTCTGACTGGAATTGGCGAAGACAAATCTTGTCGGGAAGACCTCCGCTAGACACGCTTTCTATTATTGTGAATGCTGGAGTCTCACCTCGATCGCTTTCGTTTTGGCTTCTACTTGAAGCCGCAGAATGCCGACTTCGTTGGAAAGCACTTTGTATCTTTCAAGCATTTCTGCGACTTGCTGATCGGAGTTCTGCTTGAGCGTGACGTAGTTGTTGCACTCGAGGCGAATCAGCTCGGTTAGCCTCTGAAACTCCGCTGCCGACTTGCTCAACTCTCGCTTCTGCTTCTGCAGATGGCGCTCCTCTTCTCGCTAAGCGTGGCGTGCCCGCGCATGCAAGGAGAGCGACTCGCAAAAAATGCAACTCTGTCGCACGCGTGGCGCAGCGTTTTTCTGTATGCCTCGTGCGGGCGTCGATGGGGAACGCACCTTGATCTGCAGCGTCTGCTGCGTCTCCGTGACTCTCTGATGCGCCGCGGCGACTTCCCGCAGGAGTGTCTCTTTCTGCGCCGCGAGCGCCTTGACGTGCTGCGCCCAGGTGTCCACGTCTCCGCGCGTCGCGCTCGCCTCTTTCTCCAGCTCAAGCAGCTTTCTGAACTAAATAAGAAACCGCAAACGACAGACGCGGCAGGCGTGGCGCAACCCCGTGCAGACAGGCGGCTCGGCATCATGCAGGCGGGCGGCGGAAATGCGGCACCGTGGCGGCGTGCGTTGGAGGAGGCAGAGGCGCTGCGCGATGCGCCGCCTCGACTGCGCAGGAGGGGGACTTCGAGCGCAACGTGCCTGGAGCGATCTCCCCCGAGAGCCTCTCGATCGCACCCTCAATGAGAAAAAAGAGCTCGCAGGCCCCTTGCAGAACCGTGGACTCACCGCCATCTCGACTTCTTCGCTTCGCTCCTTTGTGTCGCTCTCCTGCAGAGCAGCGGGCGACGGACGCGACGATACTGTAACATAGAGACATGCGGACTCGTACCCGCGCGGCGGCGCCGCTGCAGATCCGCGATATTATGTTTTAAACACTCTTTACCGAGATGAAATGGCCGCCAGCGACGAGGGCAAGACTGTGAACGTGACTGTCAGTTTCCATGCCGCCATGCCGCCGCGTATGGGGAAGACGAGGCTTAAGGAATGCTAGGAGGCAGCGACAGCAATCCAGAAGCGAGTATCAGGCTGAGCGACTAATAAGGTCCTTGGCTGAAATATCCAGCGCGTAGACCGGGTGAAATTCGCCTGGCTTCTTGTCTTCTGCTCTTCTGACTGCCGAGTGCATAGGAGACTGCGAGCCTGCCCTAGTGCGAAAGCGAGCGGCTCTCTGTCGGTCTGGCTTCTCTCCCACTCACATGTTCAACAAGATTTTTCGAAAACGCATCCGTTTCTTGCCGGAGTACCTTCGCCTGCGCAACGGATTTGGTGCACCGTGATGTCAATCCATCGACACTCCCGAATAAGGGGGCCTCGCTGGATGCCGCAGACAGCAGCGGCGGGCGCCAGTGGGGAATGGAGTCCAGACGCGGGGCGTGCTCAAAGCTGAGAGAGTCTTGCCTGGGATCGTCAGAATCTCAACGACAAAGGAGATACCCCGCCGTTTACCTACCGTCTCTCTGGCCCTGTCGATCTCGATCTCCAGGCGCTTCTTCTCCTTCAGGCGATCCGCCTGCATCAAGTTGAAAACGTAACGTCCACGCACCAAAGGACTCGAGGTTCCTTTCCCCAACTTCTTTCCCTCCATCTCCCCGTCAAACTGAAGACAGGAAGCCTAGCCCAGTAGCGCCGAAAACGACTCTGCGCTCGCTCTGCCGTTGCCTGATAAGCTCCGGCTCCGTCACACAGAGGCGGAGTCGTGGATTGACCGCGCCGACCGAGAAGGGGGACGTCGAGAACGAGCTTCCTCATTCTCGGATAAAGGCATTCCCGCGCGACTGAGCCTCCCTTAACAGCACGCAGACGAGCTCTAAACCCTAAACACTAGCCGGCGTCTACGTATAGAAGCGGGATGCGCGTGTTCCCGCTCGAAAGCTGCCTTCGCGCTCACACGCACCTTGACGCTCTTCAACTCGGGGAGCTGAGCACAAATCGCGTCTCGAGTCGAAACCGCCTTCTTGAAGTCGCTGCGAAGACCGAGGCCGTCACCGGAAGCGCATCGACACACGCGGGAGCCCTTCGCAGTGGCTAATGAGGATTGCGCGCAGTAAAAGCCGCGAGCGAGACCCTCGCAACACCGACGCCCCAAGGGTCTTACGCCTCAGCCGCCGGCCTCGCTGGCTTCATCTACAGAAAGTTGGAGGACGCGTGCTTGCACTTCGGGAGATCTGGCGAGTGCAGGATCCGTGTATGCCGTTGCATGTCTTCGATTTCAGAAGGCTTCGCTTCTGCGTGCACTGCGTGGCTTTGGCGCGACTCTGCAGACCCTGGGGGCCTCTTCAGGCGGCACTCTTTCGAGCTCCGCAGTCACTCCTTTCTTCCAGGCTTACACTTTGGCTCGGTCAAAGCGGCTCCGGGTTCGGCTTGTGAGGTCGAGAATCCTTTTCAGTTCCGTCGAGTGCGCCTTCAGCTGAATTTCAGCTGCGCGCTTCGATTCCACTCCTTGCAGATACGCCATCTAACGGCCAGCAAATAACGCACAGGTGTATCTGCGCACGGTGGCGGAGTCCGAGCCACTCTGCCTGTCTCCTGGTACCTACCAGCAGCGTGCAGGCTACAGTTAGAGGGTTTAGTTGTTTGTGCATACATATGTATGTATGTGTACACATATGTATATATATGTTGGTATATACAGCTGCGAGCGCACCCCTTGACCGCGTAACTTGCACGTGTAAATCTACGTATGTATATATTTGTATACGTGCATACATGTGTATGTCTATATATGTTATGTCTACTACGTACGCATAGGTTGTTCGCCCATCCTTGTGAGTTTCCAGTGTGAGTTGCCGGTGAATTCGTGTGCGGACACAGACTCTGAAAAGACCCACGCCCTCCGCACCTCTGCAGCAGTGCGTGTCTCTCACTTTGGCAGCTTCTGTCTTGCCCATGACGGCGCGCTCGGCTAGCTCTGCGGCAGTCACTTCGTCTCGCTTGACTGTGACCTGAAGCATCGCTTCCTCCTTCTTGGCCTCCAGAGCCTTTCCATGCGAACGCACGCGACGCCACGCGCGCCCGAGACAGGAGCGACGGCATAGCGACAGGCACTGTGACACATGGAACGCACTGCCTTTATACGGGCCGCGCCTAGGCTACCTGCAACCCGCTCTCGCCGGCGCGAACAGCGAGACGCGCTCGAAGGGCCTATACCTGGAGACGTCGTCGCGCTCTCTGGAGTTCGCTGCGCCGCGTCCGCCTCGCCTGTGTCGGATTCATGTGCCTTGCAGCTTACTTGGAGTTTTTCGTTCGCCCCGGCTGACTTCTGCTCGAGTGCCTCGAGCTCCTGCGCCACACTCGCGGACTGGGACTGCATGACCTGCATCACTTGGTTAAACTGTTCAGCTTGTATTCGGAAGCGCTCGGGGTCCTGCGCAGCGATTTCCAGTTCGCGCTTGACGCCCTCCACCTGAAGCGCTGCTGCCTTCCTCCATAGCGGCCGGCAGGAGCAAAACACAAAATAACGCGAGCCACAAACCTGGACAGTCTGAGCCGGCCGCGTTGAAGCCCGTTTCAAAACAGTTAGGAGATACTTCCACACGCGTACGAGCTTCTGCAATTCCGTCAGCGCAGGCCTGAATTGTTTATTTATATATATCCATCAGTCTATACATATATATGTCAATACGTCTGCATATACAAACGTGCATATAACCATGTAACAAGAGAGGAGGGAACTTTATCGGAACGAAATAATGCCTCTTTCGGGCTGCTCATACGCCCGCAATATCGAGGATAAAGATATGTACAGAATTATGTGTATCTATACGTGCTACCAGGCGAAGTTCCGTTCGATTTAGCATGCGTGCGCCGCGCAACGAGATGAGCAAATCTACAGCTTCTGCAGACGTATGCTTTCCCACTCTTTGCAATGCACACGTCTCTAGGAAGGTCCCACAAGAAACCAAGAGAAGCGGCTTTGCTTCCTCTCAAAACACAGGAATGTGGAGTCTCAGTGGGCGGGTCACATTATCTGTGCATGCGCTTAAGAAACAATTTTATTGGATAGCACAAGCCGAGTTCTTTGACGGAACGACGGGGGGTTCTTAAAAGCATATCTGCATGCGCATATTTATAATATTCAAGTGGAATACGGCGCACATGCCTACTCACACGTCCTCAACTATACAAGACTATATACATAAATATATATATATATATATGCGGACGTGCTGTCGGCTTTCAGCTCACCGCAAACACTGCTACATTTGCACACAGGAGTAATACTCTGCCGTGTTCGTTGACGTTTGTATTTGACATTTCTATTTGCATGTAGTAGACTTTGCCAGCAATACGTGCAAACTTCGATTTGATTTCTGTTTGAATACGCGAGGCATCCAACTTGAATTACGTGGGCGTTGAGCCATATCACAAAACGGGTATTCAGCTCGTTATCTGGACTCTTCTCAATCTGCATTTATTTCTGCCTTACGGCCAGCTGTTCTCTCAAGCCTCCTTCTTTCGCTTCCATCGCGGCCTTTTGCTCCGCCAGTCTGTCTGCAGTTCGAGACGAGCGGATGAAGGCAATCGAACAGGCACACGCGCTGCATCTACTTGTAGCCTGTCATGCCGCGCCCGTCGCGGCTACAAGAAAAGCGTCCTTCTCGCATTTGCCTAATTTTCGCGCTTTTCAAGCGTGCAAACAATAGGTTTCTATGATACACAAGTGCTGAGGTAACGGGCCCCTGCGTGTCCAGGGGAGATCAACAGACTGCATGGCAGCCCTCAGAGTTACATCGAAAAGTGGAAAAACAGCTCTCTGGATAGAGGTTGGAAGATGCGCCTTTCGGTTTCGATTAGGGAAACAGCAGCTGAGGGCGTGCTGTTCTCCAACGACTCAGAAGTGCCCAAGAGTGTGAAGAGAGGAGGGCACCCTCTGCTGGCTCACTGTTGATCTTCAGCCGCATATGTATTTCTTTCTAGAAGAAAAACAAAAGAACACACGGAGACAGCGAAGCTCCCGATTCAGAGAGAGGCGAGCTTTTTACACGCCAGGCTCCAGCGACTTCTTCTTGGGTTAAGACTCTCCTCGAACGCATGGCTCAGCAGTGCGCCGGCAGAAAAGAGTCTTGTTACGATATGGCGAAGAGTATACTTCCCGTATATATAGATATATAAATATAAATATTCATAGGTAAGTACACATTTTGGTCGCACCGTCGTGGCTTTGCTGGAGTAGGTACCCTACTCCTGTCCCCGCTGCTGTATTCTCAAGCATGTACCACTATCCAATCCGTACGCATGCAAACGTTGGTGCTTATAACTCTGTCCGGCTAAGCATCTTCCTTCACGCATTTCTGCGTGCAGATATATATGGAGGTCTGGATGTGTATATAGGTGTATGCGCCTACTTTGGCGCACTCGATTTCTGCGGCTGCGTTCTCAGTGAGGACGCCAAACGCTTGTCGGATTTCCTCTCTCCGGCCGACGAGGGCGTCTTCGAGACTCTTTTTCTCCTTCTTGAGCTCGCGAATCTGCAGCTTGAGAAGCTTCTCTGCATCCGCTGAGCTCTCGAGTTCCGCTTCTTTCTAGAGACATTCAGGAAAAGCAGCGCAATCCACATTCGCAGATTCAAATGCGCCGCATTTCAGAGATTCCGATAAAAGCCCTTCGCTTTTTCCGCCGAATACAGCAGGTGGCGCATGCAGGCGTGAGGACGTCGAACAAACGCTTGAGAGCGACGCCTTCAGGAAGGTGAGAACGTCTGAACATGATTGCCGTGCGTTTCTCGACGCAAGCGATGTATCGGTCACAGCCCGCTTGCATTTGCACCTGACCCAGGCTATTATATTAGAAATGGGGGTTTGTTATACGTAGATATCCAGGGCTACTTGCTTCATGGTCAGCTGTGTATGTATTCTACACAAACACCTTTTGAGATAAGTGCGTTCTATTCGCAGGCGGGGGGGGGGGAGGGCGGACACGCAGAAGCGCCTGCGCCGCTGTTCAGTGCGCCGCGTGGGCCTCCAGGGCAACGCGGGCGGAAGGAGAGGCCTACGTCCTTCAATTTGCCCTGCAGTCTCTTCATTTCCATCTCGTGCTCCCGCGACTCTCGCAGCAGCCGCTCCAGTTCGCTCCTCTGGTCTTCGACGTCGCGTTTGAGGCAGGCCATCTGGGACACTGCCGCGCGCTCCTTCGTCAGCGCCGCCTGCAGCGCGACGTCAAGCTGGAACATCTTCTGCTTGCAGAGCTCCGTTCTGAGAAGACCGAATCGAACGGCAAACGCCACAGCGGGATGGCGCTGCGCCTGACGGATGGCCTTCGGCGCGCGAGCAAAGGGGAAACGACTCGAGAAGGCTCAACGCAACAGGCAGGCTGACGCTACAAGGCGGACAACACCACAGTTGAATGAAGAGAAAGCGGGCCAGAAGGCAAGCCAAGACGCAGAAAAGCCCCCAGCAAGCCCCGAAGGAGCGGCAGAGAGTGATGGGTCGCATGCGAGGGGAGTGCTGGTCGGACTAACGAGAGGAAACAGAGAGAGAGAGAAGGCATGCTCGTCCACGTAGAGCCTTCGAGTTTCACATTTCTTGCTCCTTTGCCCCCGGAGAGAGTCGAAGCGGCTAGGGCGCGCGCTCGTCTCGTGGGCGCCGTTTCGTCGTGTGTGATAGGCCCCAGCCGAGGCGCGTGAGCAGGCCCCCACTTACTCAGTTCGTCCGACAATTCCTTCCTCGCACAGCAGATCCAGAATGCCGCAGAGTTTCGCGGGCTCTCCAGACTCGAGAGGGGTTTCGAGGCGCTCGCCAGCCGCCATGCCGGTCTCTCCTTCGTCAGCGGATCCAGCGTCTACAGAGGAGCCTGCTCCCGCCGCACCCTCTGCGACCTCAGCTTCCTCCTTTCTTCTTCCACTTTCCTCTCTTCGGGGCAGGGCGGCCGCATCGCCGCCGGGGGCGCAGTTGCGTGGCACTGGACTGAGCGTCGGCGCAGGCCCTCCGTCCTCCGTCTCCTCTTTGACGGCCTCCGAGAGCGACGCCTCATCCTGCGCTTCCGTCCGTTCGCGCGGAGATATCCCACACGGGTTCGTGCACTCAAAAACCGGCAGAGGCGGCCTTCCGCCGGCGACCTCTGAGGAACTACCATACTCCCCCTTTGTGTCCGCGGCTTCTGTCGCCTCGCCGGTGCCGTCGGCTGCGTTTCCGTTGACCCCGTCATCCTCCGCAGTCTTCTCACCGTCGGCATCTTTTTCGTTGGCCTGACTCTCGTTGCGTTTTTCCGCCTCCTCGGAAGGCTGCTGGAAGGCAGACGACGAGACGCGAGGCGGCCGCAACTCATCGCCGTCGACTTCCACAGCTCTCTCGACTGTGCGCTGCCGTTCGTTCCTCGCCTCTGCTCTGGGCTCCATGGCGCCGAAGCAGGCCAAGGAAAGGTGCGCAAAATCTGCGTAGCTTCTCGCGGAAGCGAAAGATAGCTGTGAAGCAACCAGAAGACTGGGGTGCGGAAATAGCGGGGAGCATAGGGCAGGAAACGCGGCAAACACGAAACCTGGCTCGCGGCGGAGACTGAAAACGCTTAGAGACGCTGAAGACGAGAAGACGCGGCAACAGATGACTTTAGCAACCGCGCAGCTGGGACGGGACTGCTCATCCTAATCACTGGCAATCATTTCAACCGTGATATTGTTAGAGGCACCCTCGTCCTCTCCACGAATGAACCTGTCCATGACGATAGGCGGTAGGGACACAGTGAAGCCTGCAGACAGCGACGGCAGTGAAAAAAGGAGATCAGAAATGAAGACCGAGGGACTAACCGAGCAAAGTATCGGCTCAGGGCGAAGAACTAAGAAGAAAGGCCAGAGAAAAGGCAGCGGCAGCGAAAGTCGAAAAACGGAGGGGTGCGTTGCTTCAGCGCCGATAAACTAAAGTTTGAGCTGGGTTAGAGATGCAGGCCGCATCTCCTTTACGCAGAAGAACCGAAAGCTTATCAAAGAGGCCTGCCCATCCCAAAAAGGGCGCTTCAAGGCAGACAGCGGAGGGCGGAGGGGCGCACGAGGCGCGGTATATACCCTCGAGGGGAAGCCTCACACCGAATATCGGCAAAAGAGAATTCACAAGCAGAAAAAAATAAACGGACGTCGGCTCCTGAGGCCGCTACAGCGCGTTGTCTTGAGCTACGGTACACTGCAAAGGGACAACGACGCACTTATGAAGGAATCACTAGCAGGGCGAGTGCAAAGCCGAAGCGCCACACTGGACCGCACACGGCGGAAGCCGGTCACGGAAAGGATCGCCTACGTCTTTCCCAGGGTGCTGCGTTGAAAAGGGCAGCCATGAGAGAGATTTACACTCCATTTTTTAGAAGAGAGAAGCTACCTCTCTTTCCTTCACCCAAAAGGCTGTCCCATATTTTCTTTTCAAAGGACAATAACTGGGACCACGTAGTCTGTCGGGGTGTATGTACACGCCGGAGAGTGACCTGCTGCTTTCTGCCGTATCGCCTTAAATGGGAACGGTACCGTTTTCTTCTACACGATACTCGCGCCCGAGAAAAGGAGTCAGTCGGTCCCTTTTACATCTAACAAGGAATTTGAGTGCTGCCGGCACGCCGGAAAACAGAATGTCTTCTCCTTTCTTCCGCAGCAGAGCCGATGTGCCTAGGGCTGCCTCTGTTAAGTGTGCATACACCGGAAGCATACGGGGCTGGAGATATAATAGGGATAACTGCTTGCTCTGTCGGCCGTGATCGGTTTCAGCAAGTGTGTCCGCGTCGCCTGAGGCGTCCGTACCTATTGGTTCAATTGCCGTCGCCCGCCCTTCCTGCTTCCTCGTTTCCAGCGAAGCAGACATGCATTCCGTCATTTGCATGTTGCTCTTTGAGACTGCAGAGGAATGTGAGACGGTTTATCGCTCTGCCTAAGCGTCAAACGTCGTGCTTGCGCAAAGAATCCCGTGGGAGACTAGCGCGGTGGCGCTTCGGGTTTGCATTTGAAGCTAAAGAACCGACTGTGAAAAGTATCTCGCCAAAGAGCGCGTTCTCAGGCAACTGAGAGCCGCGAGAGAGGAGAAGAACATGGAGAGAAGGGAAAGACAGCCGAAATGATAAGACTGCGGGAGCGTTCTTAGGAGCGCGGTGAGCATTGAATGCTGCCTACTCGCCCATCTAGCTTGTTAAGAGACTTTGACGAAGTTTCGGCTCCATTCGACTAGCTTATGTTGTGCCGGATAGGCGAAGAGCACGAGAAAAGGTGCAAGATGTCAAGGGTAAAAAAACCGGCATTGTACGTGATAATGCAGTTGATGCAACACGGAGGTCGGCCGACTCTCGTGTCAATTTGAGGGCGTCGAAACGTCGGTCGCGCTGGGTTTTCCTGCTTTTCTTGCATGCTTCGGACTTTCGACGCTCGTCCAAAGTCTCGGTTTTAACAGGCCCTTGTTTGTTCTTTTCCGTTACTTTCTTCTTCCACGGAAGACTCAAGCCCGGCGGCACAAGGTCATCGTGTTTCCCTCCGCCGTCCCTTGCTGCTTCTCTGTCTTTACGGATCACTCTTCACAGCGGCAGCGACCCGCCTCGCATTCTGTCTCTACCGTGGACGGGATTCTGCGGCCTAATTTTCTCTTTTTTTCGTCCGCAGTTGCACTCACGATTTACTCCGCACTACACACGTCCTCTGCTGCGCGGGGGTTCCTTTGCAGACACAAGGGAGATCTTCCTCTTGTTTTCGCACCTGCGCCTCCGTGCGGCTGCTTGATCCTCGCGAGGGCTGTCCATTCTCAGTATTCAGTCCACACCCCTGCTATTTCACGTTTCTTCTTGAGCTTCTTCACCGATCTCGAAAGCTGTCCGTCTCGTCTGCCCGCGCGGCGCCCCCCTTTCCGCCTCGTCCGCTTCTGTCGAACCCTGGCTGCCTCGCTGCCGCCTCTTGGGCGCCCGCGGCCGGTCGGCGCACACTCCCTTCATTTCGCTGCAGCCCGCTCTCGGCGTACCTCCAGCGCTGAAAACGAGCTCGAGGGGCTCTGTCAGCTCATGCAGACCAGCTGCCTCCCCGCAGACAGCGCCTGCGGCGTCTGCTCTGGGTGGCCGTGCCTCTTCTTTTTTTCTTCTCTTTACTCCACGTTTTTTCACCACGATGGCTGGTGAGGTGTAGGTACACCGCACGCCATGTCCTGGGGGGGAGCTAGCGCATCTCCTCCTCCGGGGGGAGGAGGGAGAGAGAAGGCGGACTTCTGTCTCTCTCCTCAGCAGCTGCTCTTTGACGTCAAGGCAACATCTGCCTGGACGCTTTTGCACGAGGAATTTATCTCTCTTCTGCAGCGCTTCTCAGATGACCTGCGGGCGCTGCACACAAAGGGCGTCGCGCTCTCCGCGGAGCTCCATTCGCTCTCCCCCGGCGCCCCTGGCGGCGGCGCGCAGTCTGCACTTTCATCTCCGTTAGGGGCTGCGGGAAACGGCGCAGGACGCCAGGAGGGGCTGGCCGCGGGCCTCTCGACGCCGATTTCGTCTTTTCTTTCTCTCTGCCTCGCGGAGGCGAACCAGGCCGACCGACTGGCTTCTCGCCTGAAGACCGAGGTCGCCACGCCTCTCGAGGCTCTGCTGGAGAAAACTCGTGACGCGGAGGCCAGCGAAGACCACTTGGACGAAGATGCTAGCAGGCATCCCGCCTCTCAGTCCTCGCCTTCTTCGCGACTCGCGGGAAGCCAGCGAGCGAGAAAGGGGCAAGAGGAAGCCGCGGATCTCGCAAAGACCGCCAGCCCCGAAGCCCAGAAGGCTGCAAAAAAACTGCAACTCGCGCAGGAAGAACTGAAAGTGAGACACAGACGGCTACGTATACATAGACACATGAATGCGTAACAATGTATATCAGTCGATATATGTCTCTCTATATATGCATGCAGGTGTGCCCGCTTCCACTGACGTGCTTCGCTGCTGTGTATGTGTGCAGGACAGTTTTCTGTCTCGACGCATGTGTGAATACGTATACATCTATTATATCTACTATCTCGACGCATGTGCGAATACGTATACATTTATTTCTATATTAGATCTACTATGACATATATATCGTTCTACATATATTTATGTATATACGCACGTGTATATACATATATACTACATTCATGCTGCGTATTTCGTTGGACAGCACCGCGCACTTCGGCGCGTTCCACGCAGGCAGCGAGCGCCGATGGCAGCTTCACACTTTGGGAGAAATGTGACAAATAAGCCCACTGCGCGATTGGCTGCGTTTCTGCGTTGGATCGTGTCGCTTTTCTTTTCCTTAGAAAGCTGAGGACAGTCTGAACGAGTTGATCAGCCTCTTTGGCTCCTCGGTCGCGCCGCGTCTTCTCCAGAAGGCCGAGGAGCGCGTGGAGCGCGCGAGGCGTCTGCAGGCGACAGCGGAGGCTGAGAATCGCAGCGTCTGTGCTGCGGATCCGGGTTCCAGTCGAGAGGAACCGAACCACGTCGCCGTTGTCGCGGCGAAACCGGTCGCGCGACAGAAGTAAGCCGCCGAGAATCGCGCGGAAGACCCGCGAAGAGCGAGGCCCCTCCGGCGCTACTCAGAGAAGCTGCGTTGTGGCGTTGTTTCTGTTGCCTTCCAGTGCGCAATATATCGATGTTCTAGTCCCGAGAAGATTCAGAGGGTCCTTGAGGGCACACCGCACACGCACGCAGCGCCGTAGTACGGGGCAGTTGGCATGAGTCTACTGCGGGTTGTCTGGGACTGCGGAGGGCAGCATGAGGAATAGAAGCAGACCAGCGCATCTCTGCAGGATATCTCCATCAGACGTGTGGTTACCCGCAATGTATCACTAAAAGTATTTCCACCTATCTAATCACCAGTGTGGATCCGCCTCAACAGCCCTCCACGAGATGCTGCCAGCATTCCTAGCCTTATTCCTGTGCTCCGCATGCATCACACACACACATATATATATATATATGTATGTGTATGTATGAATGCTTGTATGTATGTGTATGTGTTTGTGCTTGCCGAGCTCGCTTCACGCCACGTGTAGTTTGTGCGATTGCTGCTTCAGCCCGCGCAGCTGGCTCTCCGCTCTGGTGCATGCCCCTCCGGCGGCGGGGCTTGGCGGGTACGCGAGCGCCGCAGCCGCAGGCAGCAGTCAAGCCCTCGTCTTCTCCTCTTCGCTCGCCACGGCTGCTGTGCTGGCGCTGCGGGCTTCAGCCGAGGTAAAGAAAAACCCCATCCATACACGCACAAGAATACGGATACTCATATCCATATCTATTCAGATTATTTATATCTGTCTCAATATACATATATAGATATACGTGTGTGTAGAGCAGCGTAGTTTCGGTCCGCGCTGTGCCGTCGTTCGCCTGCGTGGCGTGGAGGTCAGAGAGCGCGGTGCCAATTCTCTTCTCATTGTTGATGCGCCTCCGGAGGAGCCCCGCACAGCCCTGCTTCCGCCAGAAACCCCACGAAGGTGTATTTCGGTGCCTCGCTCTTCGCGTGCGCGGAGAAACAGGGAGGCTGCAGGCCGAGGAAGCTTGTCTGGTTGTAGCCTGGGGGCGAAGGCCCGCGCGCGCCAGTGTGCCCTCTGCTGCTCTGCGGAGATCTGGCTGGAATGCCTCTCTGTGGCGCCGAGTGCATACGCATGCGCATTCGAGTCTGCTTTCGCTGTGCGTGTCTGGGGCATGGCCTCTTCTCTCTCAGTGCTTCCTGGACTCCACGCAGCAGAGCGCACGCGGCCGCCTGCCATTCGTTCAGCAGGCCGACGCAGGCGCTCGCGAGACCGCCGCACTCGGGCGGCTGAAGCGTGTCCCGGCGGAGGTCGCACAGCCGCTGCTTTCTGCGGAAGTCGCTGCCCAACTGCGACAGAGCGCGGCTGCGGCGGCCGGGCTTGGAGGCGAGGCTGCCAAGAACGATGAAGGTGGGCGCGGCGCCGGAGCCGGGCGGCGAGACCGCTCTCACACCCAGCATCTGTGCATGCAAGTTGAGACTGTCGGTTTCTATTTTGGACGCTAACTTCCCATCTGAATTTTGACACGCAGCTTCAGCGGGTGACGCCTCCGCGACAGGATCCATAAACCCCAGGATGGACTGCGAGACGCCGCGCAGGTTGGGCTCTGACTCGCCTGGCGCGTCTTCTCAGCGCTTTGCGGGGCTTCCGCGTGTTTGCGTTCAGGTCGCGCGACGCTGGTGAATCTCTTGAAGCAGCGCGAGAAGGAATTGGAGACAGAGAGGACGCAGAGACTTGCGCTTCAGAGGGAGAAGGAGGCGATTCAGGACTCGGCGCACGAGTTACGGATTCGAGAGGCCTCGCGGGCGAACGAAACAGACCATCTGAAGAAGGAACTCGCGCGCCTGCGCAGCCTGTTGGAGGCACGACACGGCGAAGAAGACCATGACGAAGAGAAGCGGCGGAAAGTGCTTGCCTCTGCGGCGGGCACGCGAGGAGGGGCGGAGGGCGGAGGCGGCGCGGCGGCGTGGAGCGGCGCCACGTGGAGCGAATGCGAATCGAGGCAGGGGGGGGGCGGAGGGGAGCTGCGGAGGAAGGTGACGAATGAGAGATCGGGCGCGGAGGGGCGCGCGAGTTCTTCTTTCGACTCGAAAGGAGACGCCCGCGCAGTCGCTTCGCAGCCAGAGGCAACGCAGCTCCCCGTAGACGAACCGACAGACTCGCGCGATCTCTCATCCGTGGGAGCGGAAGACGCAAGAGGCGCAAAGTCTCCACGCGAGACTCGCCCTTGCCCTCCCTCCTCCAGCCTTCCTCTGGTTCCCGACGAAATTGAAAAAACAGAAACCCGAAAAGACCTCGACTCACGCGGCAGCCGTGGACGACTCCGCGACCCCCTCTCTCAGCCTGGCAAGGAGCGAGAGGGAGTCCGACTCGCGATGGACAGGACGGGGGACGAGACTGGCGAGCGGCACGCCTCAGTGCACAGTGGTGACCTGGCGGGCCGCATGGCTGCTGACGCCCGGGCCTCGGCGGAAGTCAGCTGGCTCAAGGCGCAGCTGAACTATGAAGCCTTTCTTCTCTCTCTGCGTCGCCTTCCTCTCCCTCTCACCGCCTACCATCTTGCCTCGCTTCCTCCTGAGCAGGGGCGGAAACACGCAGGCCTGCTGCAGCCGGTCGCGCTCGCGCCTGCCTCGCTCAGCTGGGCGCAGTCTGTGCCGGGCGAGCCGGTCTCCTCTCATTCGCCGTCGCCGCTTCCCGCAGCGCCTGTCTCCTTGTTTTGGGAGCACCGAGACTTCCCGAACTTCCTTGTCTCGCTGATCGAGAGCGCTGCGGCCTCCGCGCTCCCGCCTTCGCTCTACGACTTCTGCAGACTCGCGGCGGTCTCGGGACTCGGCGGCGCGGCGACCGGGGGAACAAGCAGCCCCTTTGGGGGCGGCGCGGATCGGCGCATCTCGCTTTTCCAGATTCAGCAGGAGAGCGCGAAGCGGAGGCAGCGAGCCTCGAGCGCGCGAAAGAAGACCGACTTCAGCGAAGAAGACTTGCAGCTGCTCGCCTACGAACTGCTCCTTCTCTGCGCCCACCAGCAGAGCCAGTACGCGGCCTTTGCGTCGCTGGTCGCCGACGAGGCTGACCAGGACGCAGCTCCGGAAGAAGAGAGAGAGGGGCGGGGGGGGGGGGCGCGCAAGAAGCGACAGAAGAGTGGATTCGCACTGCCGCCGCTGCCTGGCAGACGCGCTGCGGACAAGGTTCGCGTCGAGCGACCGGCGGCACCGGCTGGAGCGCGCGGAGGCTCCTCTGACGAGGCGAGGGAAAGCGCCGAGGCGTCCTCCAGCGACGACGAGAGAGCGGGCAATTTGCATAGTGCGCGCGAGTCCGTGCCGCGCGAAGACCGCGCCGGCAGGGAGTCGTCGTTTTCTTCCGTGGCGGGCGGAGTAAAAAGCGAAGGCAGGAGCGGCCGGCGCGCCACAGTCCGCCGGACTATCTGCCAACTCGCTTTTCCCCACGGCCTCGCGGGGGCTCTCGCCGCGCGCCGCAAGTCGCGAGTCGCGGAGGAGAAACACGACGTCCTCGGCGCGCGCCGCGCGGGCGGCGACGAAGGCGCAGAGGAGGGACACCACGTAGCCGGCGCCGTCGGGCATGCAAGCGCGTCACCCGCAGGACCCGACGCGCTCTCGGCGCGCGGGGCCGCCGGCGATCCCCAGGGCGGGAACCCGAGGGCGAAGGAAGAGTCGCGTGCGAAGCTCCGGAGTCCGCGGAGAAGGCGAACGCGGTCGACGAGAGAGAGTCTCGCGCCGTTCGGCGTGCCGGTTGATGCGTGGATTCCGCGGACGAAGGTGTGGCGAGGCCGCGAGGGGCATCACGCGTGTCAAGCGGGTGCATCAGGCGCGCGACGGCGAGAGGGCGAGCGCGGAGAGCGAGGCTGCAGAGGCTTTTGCGACGGGGAGGACGACGAAGGGGAGGACGCGAGGGCCCTCGCGGCGCCAGACGAGCGAGGGAAACGCGAAATTCTTCTCAACTGGCTCGTCCCCGATTCGCCGCTCCTCCAGTCGAACCTGAAGCTGCTGCTCCAGCTGATGCAGCTTGCGCGAATCGCGTTTCAAATTCCAAGCAGCAGCAGCAACAAGCTGCTTCGTCTCCTCGTGCCCTGTGCGGACTGCGTCTGGTCGCCCGGCGCGACGAGCAGCCTCCACCCCTTTGATCTGCGGTTCAGAGTCATTCGCCTCACGGAGTCGTGGCAGGTCAGAGAAAAAACGGGGAAAATAGGCGAACATTCCCGAGAAAACGAAGGGGGGCACGTAGACGACTCAAACGACCACCTTTTCTGGGGAGTATATACTACCAGATGGATCACTGGTTTACATCTTGAAGGTAAAAGGGCGAGGAGCCCGTGGATGGGTAGAGTTGGAGGCGCAGAAAAAGTCTTTTCAAACTTAGGGTGCTCGCGCCTCCCGCTCCCCTGCGGTCGCCTCTTCTTTCGCTTTGTCCCTACGTGCCTCGCTTGTCAAACCCTGCGCATGATGTTGCTGACTACCCTCGTCACGTGTCCTGCCCCTGCGTCTGTTCGTCTCTGCGTGTGTCTCGTAGATGGCCGCGGCGCCCGCGGTGTCGCACGCGACCGTCTCGGCGCGCGACCTGGAGCGTCGCGCGGCGCGGGCGCCGCCGGAGCCGGACGTCTCTTCGCTGTCGTCGCGGAAAAAGAAGAAAGAGCCTCAGTCTCGCCTGCGCTTCGCCGCGAAAATCCACTTTGCGCCGCGTCAGACGTGGGGAGCGGCGGGCACAGGCCGGGAGGGAGCGCAGCGTTCGTTTTCCGGCGAAGCCTCGGGGGCGCCCTTCGCGCCCGACGCTGCCGCGGCGGAGACAGGAGGAGGGGACAGTCGCGGAGGCGCAGACGGTCGGGGCGCGCGCCCTCGGTCTGTGTCTCCTTCGCGGAAGAGCGACGGCGACTCCGTGGCCTCCCTTCGCACCACTAGAGAGAGGGAGAAGCGCGAGAAGGACGCAAAGAGCGAGACCGGGAAGGCAGGCATGAAGAGTGCGCTGAAGCGCTTCAACACGCAGGCGACGAAAAACATGTTTGGAAACATTGTGGCGCCTGCAGGGGAGGCTCTCCCGTGGAGCCCGCGCGGCTCGAGCGAGCCCAAGGGCCCCGGCGCAGGAAGAGACAAGCCGCGCCGCGGCGCCCCGGCGCCTCACGAGCTGCCTCCAGTCGAGCGGAATCTTCACCTTTTTCACGGCAGAAACGGAGAAGACGAGACTGCGGGCTACAGCGGCGCAGAGGACTCCACTTGGGATCGGAGTCGCCCCGTGGGAGGCGCTGCGTTGGCGGCGTGTCCGCCGTCGGCGCTTGCGTTTGACCCTGTCTACAGGAGCTTTGTCAAGCGGCAAATTCAGCTCGTCTACGTCGCGACCCTCATGCGCTTCACGCGCTTCTTCCGCTTTTTCTTCGCCGCGGCTCTCGACCCGAGCGCCTGCGGCGCACTCTCTCCCGCGGCGACCCCCCAAGGGCGCGGCGCTCGATCAGAGTCGCTGTCGCCTGCAGGGAGAGGACGCGACGAGGAGGGGCGAGCCGCACGCGCGAAGCGCGTGGCAGAGACGCCGCACGCTGCGCCGCTCCATCCTGCGTCGTCGGGCGCCTTCTTCTCCTCGCTCGCGCACGGCTTGCGGCAGAAAGCCAAGCGAGGGTCGGCTCGCGCGGCCGCTTGGGGAAGAGGAGACAGAGGCGCGCAGCGCGTTTGGGGCGAAGACGGCGACTGGGAGCTCGTCGGGGAGGACGACGAGGAGGCAGATCTCTACTCAGCGTACCGGCCGCCGCCCCTGTTTTCGTCTTTGTATGCGCGGAGCGACGGCAAGGATGAGCGCGCGGCGTTGCTGTACTTCATCCTCTCGCTCCTGTGTTACACCAAGCCCCCAGAGGCGCCTTTTTGGCGCTACGGAGAGGACGGCGAAGACGAAGGCGAGCGCGGAGAGGGCGGAGAAGCGTTGAGCACTCCGCCTGCGCGCTTGCTTTTTGACCTTGACGACGTCTCCGCGGCGATCTCCTCAGCGGCGTCGCTGGATCTTTTGCCGCTTCGACAGCTTACGGCGTTTTACCACATCTTTCTGTATCTACTCGAACTGGATCGCCTCGTGAGTCACCCGCCGTCGGCGGCCTTTTCGTCTTCGCGCTCGGGATTCCCGCCCTGCGGCGCGTGGGGCGACCCCTCTGTGGAGGCGGAGCTTCTGGAAGTCGACGTCCAGGTGTTGAGTGAGAAGCGCCGCGCGGGGGAGGCTGCGGCAAGAGACGAACGCCGACACGCCTCTGGCCTCTTTCAAGAGGACGAAGACGACACCGTGTGGGAGCTGCAGTGCACACGCAGGGCGCGGAACGGGCAGGAGATGCTGCAGAGACTGCTGTTCATGATGACTGCATGCGCCGACTTGGACGCAGCCTGCCGCATCGCGCTCGCCCGACGATGCATGGCGCAAGAGAGCAGGGCCTGCGACCGCGAGACCCCGGAGCTTGCGCTGGAGGGAATCGAGCCACACCTGGGCCCCCTCGAGAGAGGACGGGAAGGGAAGTCGCCGACCGACAGAAAAGAAGCACGACCAAACGAAGAAAGGAAAAGGTTTTTTCTTCGGCCTCCGCCACGTAGGCCTGGTCCAGGCGGAGACGTCAGCGACGGTAGGCAAAGAAAACATTCGTGAGTTGTAGTTGTTCTTCTTCTGTTGAGGTTTGTCTGCTTGCACATGTAGTGTCGCCGTTTTCGCCTCGTTACATGATTTCTACCGGCTTATTGTGCAGCACAAGATCTCCACCAACTCTCTGCTTGCTCCCAGTCTGCGCTGCACTGAGCACCCCGCCCCTTTTGCTGCGCATTTTCTTTCCGCCTTTGGATTCCCGTGTGTTTCGCTTCTTGTGCGTCTCTTCTCGCGTGCAGGCACCAGTGCAGAGTTCGTCTCCGACTCCGACGTGAGTGGGGTCTTCCACTCCGACTGCGACGCGGGCCCGTTGGGCTCCATGGGGCCGAGCGGGTGCGACAAGGCCCGCCAACGGACCGCCTCGCGTCTCTTCCGGCGCTCGCGGAGTACGCGGTTGTTCTCAATGGGCGGCGGCGGGCTGCTCTCTGCACTGGGCGGCGCCTCGGACTGCGAGAGGGGCGGGGGCGGAGAGGAGACAGAGGGCACGACCCCGGAGCCTCCGACCGTGCGCTCCGTCCGCGGCGCGCGGTCGCGGTCGCGGCGCAGGCTGGAGGGGCGGTCCCTGGGCCCTGGGCGGGCTGCAGACGGCGAGGAGAAAGGCGCCGGGGACAAGGGAGCCGCTGGCGGCGACACGTTTACAGATCTCCTCGGCCTGCCACGCGAGCAGCTGCTGGCCGCCTTCTGGGCGCTGGATGTGCCTCTTCTGCTCTCGCTTCTGCTCCTTCTCTCCAAGTGCTGCCTGGACAGCCGCAGCCCTTCTGGGCTCCACATCGACGCGCCGGTGCTCGCGCAGGGACTCGTGCTAGTCTCGCAGGCCGCGCAGCTGGGGGTCGACCCCACAGCCATCTCCAGCCGCGAGGACGAGTGGAGACGGGTCCGAGGCGGCGCTCCGGGAGCGGTCCCGGCGACAGCCAGCGCCGGCGCGGAGGGCGCAGGACGGTTCGGACCCGGAGGAGAAGACGGCGAGGTGAGTGGCGGCGTCGACCGTTCCACGCTCTTCAGATTGAAGCATGCCTCGCGAGCGGGGTCCGGCTTGCTTCCGCTTTCGCTGCAGTCCCCTGCGCTTCTTCTCGCCACGTGTCTCTGGCGCCAAACGGCGGGCTCGAGCCCGCTCCCTGACCTAGCAGGCCTACTTCAGCATGCAGCAGAGCTGAGACGAGAAGCAGAGAGCTGCCTCAAAGACGAACAGAGGCAGACCCCTGGCGGGCTGCCGGCTCCCGGCGAGGGCCCAGAGAGCCACATCTCCGGAGGTGCGCTTTCGCGCGGCGAGAAGTCTCAGACCGCGTTCGCGTCCTCGCCTGAGATCGCTGGCAAGGGCGAGCGGGCTGCAGAGGGCGCTCTGTCTCCTGAGAGCGGCGCGGAGGCGCTGCAGGCCAAAGCGGTCCCCGCGCCTTTGGGGCGCGTCGGGTCCCTGGGCCTGCCTGAGATCCGACAAGCGGAGCTGCTCGGCGAACTTCATGTCGTGTCTACGCTCCTGCAAAAGGCAATCAACCAGGGGGCTGGCGCCTCAGGTGATCGCTCTAGAGAAACGAAGGCGCTCATCATTGGCGACAGAAAGGAGTTGGGCGCAGGCTTCGCGCCTGTGGGGCCCGAGGTCGTTGATGCGGTTTCAGAGATCCTCTGCGCGTTCCCCAACTTCATCCAGAAGCCCTTTGCGGGCGCCGACGGCCATATCGAACCCCCAGACATCGTGCTCGCATCGGCGGGCGCGGCTGCGGGCTCCAGCGCCCGCTCGGGCCCGGGCGGGGGGCCGGGGATGGAGCCCAGTGGGCCTCCCGGGGACGCGGAGGAAGGGCGAGAAGAGGCCGGCGGGGGGGGTTCGCCTGCGGCGGGAGAGGCGAAGGGTCGAAAGGAGAAAGACCCGCAGGCGCAAGGCCGCGCGTTCTCGCGGAAGAGCATTTTCGGGGGCGCTGGCGCGCTGAGCGGGCTTCCGGGTCTCCGGGGGCTGAACGGAGACGACGACGAGTCTGGCGCAGACGCGGATGTGCTCAGCGAGGCAGAGCGCTTCTCCTCCCAAGGCGACGGCGAGAAGCCCCCGCAAGGCCCGCAGTCGCGGAGCCGCTCGGTGTTGACGCTCGCGCGAAACAGGCGCAAGTCGGCGGCGCCCGCCGCAGCGGATGGAGTCGCAGGCGCTGGAGCCCCCGGGGCTGGGAGGCCCTTCGTGTCGCGCGTCGTCCCCGCGGGAACTGACGCGGGCGAGGAGGAGGGCGACTGGACGCTGCACCAGCGACGGGCCTCTCGGCTGATAGGAGAGACACCTGTCTCCTGGTTCGCGCTCGTGTACTGCGCGTGGCAGCGGCGCACGAAAGGCGACGGCCAGGTCTCTGAAGCGTGCGGCGGAAAAGAAGAGCGAGGCGGAGGCGTGGAAGAAGAGCTGCGCGGTGTGCTCTTCGTGGGAAAGGCGAGCTCGGAGCGGGCGCCGGCGGCCGGGCGAAGCGCAGAGGAGCAAGTGAGCAGAGTCTGGGCTGCCCTCGAGAACGGCGTTATCCGCGTCGCACTAGAGAGACGAAACTTCATTCAAGTTCTAAAGGCTGCCGGATGGTTTGGCGGAGATTGGTGGACTGTCGACGAGAAGCAGATCTTTGCGCTGAGCAGAGATCCCAGGGGCGCCGCCTGGAAGCGAGGTGAGACGCAGCGCCGTTTTAACGCGCGGAGAATTCAGACATCGACTCAGCCCCAGACCCAACCCGAATCACCGCCTAGAGGCTTCGGCGCGTCTTGTTTTCATCTGCAAGTGGAGCGGATCATAATTCTGAAATCCTAAACCCTGGATCTCCCTAAGGCGCCGGGTGTCTGTTGTTAGCTCCGCACCTTACGCTTTCTGAGCTTCGCGCGAATGGTCATTTCTTCTTTCTCGGTTGCCTGCGTGGGTGGATTCTCTTGCCTTTTCCTGAGGGTTTGCGGTTCTGCAGCTCGCGTTCCACGATTTTGGCGGGCTTTCTGGATTGTCACCCGTATCTCTGCCGCGTATCCTGAGGCTGTATGGCGGGATCGCGTCGCGTTTTCTTTTAACTGACAGCATTCGTCTATCTAGTAACACACCCCATCATCACTAAAACCGCATTTTTTCACGGAGAGAGTTCAAGCGGGGTCACCTTTTCTGCGGGTTGTTGTGGTCGGGATGAGGTCGTTATTGGCGTCATGGCGTGACGTCATGTTTGTCTGCGTGTCTGTTGCTCGCAGGGCTTCGGCTGTCGCCTTCGGCACCTTCGTTTTTCTTTCTGTCGCCGGCGCTGCCGTCGCGCGTGGAGCTTCAACAGGAGGAGGCGGCAACGGGGCAGCTGCTCGCGCTCTTCTTTCTTCTCCTGTTGCATGCCCAGCTTCAAGACTACCGCCGTTTCTTCGAGCCTGTGGTGCTCCCAAGCGTGCTGCGGCTGTGGCGGCACCTTGTCCTGCTGCTCCTTCAGCAGGTGACGCAGTTTGCGGCCTCGTCGCAGACCTCCGCGTCGCTCTCGCCTTCCTCGTCATACAGGGGGTCGCCGCGCTTCCCAGCCTCCCCAGTTACGTCGCCTCCGGGGGCACTCGTGACCTTCATGCTGCCCTCTGGGGCCCCGCTCCGCTCCCTCGCTGCCTCCGCGGCTGCGCCGCCCGGAGCGCAGAGGACCGCCGGAGGGGCGAGTCTGGATTTCCGCGCGTTTGCTGCCGGAAGCGCAGCGCGGGGGGGCGGCCGAGTCGCAGGCGGAGGCGAGCATTTCTTCCTCGGCTGGCGCCACTTGGAGGAGGAAGATCTGGAGTGCTGGAAAGCGTGGGTCAAGAGCGGCTTGGCGGCGCTGCTGCAGGGCTCGCAGGAGCGAGGCAAGTCTTTTACGGCCAGTGCGCGCACAGAGGGCACTTCTGGGCAGGCGGCGGACGAGGAAGATCCTGACGGCGTCTCGGGACGCTCGCGCATGCGGCAGAGCTCTCGTCGCCGCGAGCGCGAGCAGGAAGGCCGCCGCGTGCGCCTCTCGCGCGAAGCCGATGGAGCCCAAGAGGCTCCTCTGGATCGCGAGGAAGGCGCCGAGTTCAGCGATGACAGATCCGGCGGCAGAGGGCGGCAGTATTCGAATCGCCTCTCGCGTCTGAACCTCTTCGCGTCATACGCGGCCTCCTCGCCCTCGCGTGCTCACCACGGCTTCTCCCCGAGCTTCTTTCTCAGCCGGAGCGCGGCGTCGTCTGGCTCGAGAGGCGGGTCGAGGGCCCCGCCTCTCGTGTTGCCGTCCGAGAGTTTCGGCGAGGACGCACATCGTTTGCGGCTGTCGCTCGTCCTGCGGGGGCCGTCGATCTTGGAAGACGCGATTCGGTGCTTCGTCTACCAGTCGCTCGCGCAGGCGGCGAGCCGCGAGTTCCGCCTGGCCTTCGAGGCCCTCGAGGTCTACCGCGAGAAGCAGCGCACTGGCGAAGGATGCTCGGAGCGCACGCGAGAGTGGAAGCGATCGACCGACGCCGCGGTGCCCGAGGACCTCCTCCGCTGCTGCGAAGAAGAGCAAGACGCGCTGCTCGGCGCTGTGGTCGCCAGTCTCCGCGCGTTCAGCGCTCACGTCCGCGACGAGCTGCTGCTCTACGCGCCCGTCTTCGGGCCCCTGCTCCCGCTGCGAAACGAATTCGCCTTCCTCGTCCTTTCCTCCGCGCGCCTCTTCGTCGCCGCGCTGCTCGCCGAACTCCTCCGCACCGCCGTCTGGGCGGGGGCCGGCGGCGAAGCCGAGCTGCTCCCCGCCAGGGGCGACGCGGAGCTCCTCGAGGTGCTTGGAGCCTTCGAGAAGCTGAACCGAGAGGTGATGCAGGCCTACAACAGAGGGGGGGAGGAGAGGGGAAGAAAGCGATGGCGTGGAGAGCATCAACCGGGATAAGAGACATGGCTCGAGGTTTTCGGGCGCCTGCAGGCGGCGCGCGGGCGAGGTTCGCGTTCCGGTGTCTTTCTCTCCTCGGACTCCGTTGCGGCCGGGGCGCAGGACGCCACGTCGTCGTTTCATCACGTCTGGTTTCATGAGGCCTCATGTCCCGTCAGCACGCGTGACGTTGCGTGTTTGTTTTATCTCCCTCCACTGCCTGAGACCCGTCACTCTTCCGGGCTCTCTTCAGGTTGTTTTTCCTTTTTTCCGTACTTTTTCAGGTAACCTTGAGCCGCGTGACGGCCCTGCCGCCGCTCGCCGTTCCGCCGCTGCTGCCACCGCTCGCGCCCGCGTTCCTTTCTTCGCTCTCCGTGCGGCTGAACTCTGTGTCGACTACGCTTCTCTCGTTTCTTGAGAAGGATACCTTCGTGCCCGTGAATCCGCCGTTGCGTGGCTTCAGCGAAAAGGCCGCAGACTGCTGGCACGTGGTTTTTAACCTCGCGTCGGCCGTGCTCGAAAGCCCCGCCCCGATCGACTGGTGAGAGGAGACTCGGGAGAGAGGAAACTGGCTGAGGGGCGCCGCGGCCCCCGTATACAAGCCGAAGGTCAGCCGCGAATCCAGTTACGCGTGCGTCGGCTGACGACGGAATCGCTCCTCTACCCTCACCTGTCAACTGAGACTCAATACGAATGTGAATACATATACGCATATATATATGCACATATGTACCATCTACTGGAAACGATTCTCGCGGGGGAGAGGTTCTGCTAATGTGTATCTTTTTGTTTTCTTCACTTTTTTAGTTTCCATTTCCTGGTTTTCGTTGCGCGTGTGCAGGGTGCTTCCACCGTTTCTCAAGTTTCTTCGCTCGTTTGTCGTCGCCTTTGCCTCCTCGTGTGCGCTGTCGCCCGCGGACGCGGAGAGCGAGCGGCCGGCGACGGCGTCTCTCTTGCCGCTCCTCGCCGTCGAGCAGCGCCAGCTGAAGAATTTTCTCACGCTGCTCACTCCCGAAGGGCGCAAAGGTCTCAAGGTGGATGCCTCGCTGCAGTCTGCGGCGATGCTGGCGCTCGCGCGCATGGGCGAGGGCGACGAGTTCGGTCGAAAGAAGAAAAAGGGACAGCTCACGTGAGGCGCCGCCCCCTGCTTTGCCTGAGTCTCCTGAGCTCCTGGCTACCGACCTCTGACTTGCGAACGGATCGCCCCAGGCTCCTTCCCGGGGCGCCACGCTAGACTCTCGATTCCTCGCTGCAACACGTTCATAGCTCTTTCGAAAAGCGCAGATGCGCATCCGAATGCTCACGCACGGGATCCACCCCCGCTGGAAAGTAGAAGCAAGCGCTTGAGAAGATCTGTAAATCCACCTGTACATATGGGTGTCTAGATATATGTGTATGTGAGGATCGAGGGCGGCCTCAGGTGCGGAATGCCGTGCTCGGTGGGCGCGGTGCTGTGGCGGGGGACCCGCTGACCTCGCGGACGGTTACCTCGTGAACTTTTCTTGAGCTTGAATCTTGCCGCGTTCTTTTGCGTTCGCCTCTCTCAGATGGTCTAGTTTCGTGAGGATGGGTCAGCGGATGTGGGCGGAGGACGAAGAGCAGAAACGGGAGCGGCGCGAGAAGCGCATGCAGTCAGCCGGCGGACCCGCGAACTACCTCCAGCCCCCTGCGAAAGCGCATCTCTACGTCTCAGACGGAGGCGAGTCCTCTGCATACGGTAAGCGGTGCTCCAGGGCACTACGGAACGGGGGGTCGCGCCGCTGCGGCCTGGGTAGGCTTCACAGCCCCTGTAGACTTAAGAGTGAAAAGGATTGGTGGCGTTACACACTTTCGTCTCTCTTGTGGACTTGTGTGCCGCGTGAGGCGTGCAACCTGACAGGCTCCGCGTTCCTGGTGCCGCGCATCGTTTCGCCTCTGGCTCATCCCCCTCCCCACACGCTCCCCCCCGTGGCGTGGGCGTGTGTCTTCCACGATGTGCGCAGATTGTGCTGTGGCGTTTCGGTTGAAGGCCTGGCGTGAGCTCCCTAGAGCGGTAACTGCATGGCTATCTGCATTCACGTGGCACTTGTGGACTCGAATAGCTGGAGAGAATCGGCTGAAGGCGCGTTTCTCCCGAGTGCTTGAATGATTGTCTCGATGTTTTCTTCTGTAGAGAGTGGCGGCGCAAGCGACCCGGAGGCGCAGGCGCGACGCAAGTCTCGGAAGAAGAGTTTTTTTCAGGTTTTCGAAACCCCCGGAAAGCGCTCCAAGAACGCAGGCGGCGCAGAGTCAGGAGCCGCTAGCTACCCGCCCCTCCCGCCGTCTGCCGGCGACCGCGCGGGCGCGTCTCCGCGCCGCCGGCTCTCTGGGGCCGGAGACGGAGTCGGAGCCCAGGGCTCCGGAGGCCGGGGCGAGGAGCCGCGGACCTCTCGCGGCCGCGAGCGCAGCAACTCGCTGCTTAAGCTCAAGCCAGAGCGGCAAACGCAAGCGAAGCGACTGGGGCCAGATCTGGCTCTGCTGCTTCAGGGGGTTGACTTGGCGGAAAGCCTGCAGCGGCGTCAGTTCGAAGTTCTGCTCCAGGCGGAGACCGGCGCGGTCGGCGGGGAGGAGACAGAGGGCCCGAGGCGCGGAGACAGAAGGGACAGCGGCGGTCGCGAGGACGGCAAGAAGCCGAAAAAGCGAGGCGACGAAACCGGTACCCGCGAGCTTAGCGCGTCGGGCGTGGGCGTCACCGGCTCCTCCGGAGGGGACTGCGTAGGTAGCCAACGAGGAAAGGGCGTTCTGCGTTGGCTTGTCCGACTCCACAACGTCGCCATGTTCCTTCAGCAGCTTCCGAAGCTGCAAGAGAAAGTGCGCGCAGAGCTGGAGCGGCGCACCCGCGAGCGGAACTCAAAAGACGAAGAAATTGTTATCAAGTTGGGCCGGCTCGGCGGCGCGCCGTCGACCAAGTTCTCTGATGACGAGAGCGACGACGCGGCTCGCGGCGCGGAGTTCCCAGGCGCTGGAGACGGCGCGCCGCGAGAAATGAAGGCGGCACGCACGCACGACCGCCTCTGCGAACTCGCGCAAGACGCAGAAATCCTCGGCCTCGAAGAAGTGCTCGAGAAAAGCATCGGCGAAGTGCGAGAGCTCCTCCACAGCACCGCCCTCAAAGTCTGCGAGTGAGATCCGAAACGGCCGCCCCGCCCGCTAAATGTTCACCACGCGCATATCGCATGCTTTGCTTTCCTCGGGCGCAACTGTTTTCGAATCGACATGCCCACATTTTTTATAAATAAAGTAGTAGATAGACGGAGATAGATATAGATAGAATGATAGCGATTAGAGAGCCATGGGTATGCACGTGGGCTCGTCTATATAGATGAGCAAGTGGATGCCCATGTAGTCATATATATATATATATACATATATATATATATATATATATATATATATATATATATATATATATATATATATATATATATATATATATACCTCCTCAGCCGTCGTGGAGGGGGGTAGCCGCCGTTTCGGTTTGGGAGCTGATTTCCAGGCTGGCGAGTTGCTCGTCCGCCCTTTTGTGTGTTTTTTTGGTGCATACTTTGTCTGCTATGGATGGGTGCTGCTGAACGTCGCGCAGAACTGCAGCGGCTTACATCGTGTACTACGAGCTGCAGCACGACATCTTCGATCAGCTCTACGCCGGCGACGACTTTTCGACCTACACCCTCGAGCGCGTTGTTGCCGCCTTCCCCAGAGTCAGTGCCAGAAAGCAGCAGGGGAGGACACCCCGTGTGACAAAAGAGCGAAAAGAAAGAGGCTGAAGGGAGGAATCTCTATGTGCCGTTCTTGCGTAGCCTTCCTGCGGGTCGGGCACCCCGTCATTGTGTCTGGAGTTGCGCCTCCTCGCTCACGCTCCTGCGTTCCGCTTTTTCTTTCTGTGTGTTTCTTTCAATTGAAATTGTCGTTTCTGCCAGACCGTTGAGCACTTCTTCGTCGCGGCTCCGGAGGACTACCAAGACGACGCTGCGGCGGCCTTCATGCGGTGTCTCATACAGGTGATTCAAGAGTCTGCGGCGGGCGACGCAGCTCTAACGAACGCGTTTTTAGCGCGCGTACTAAGAATTCTGTCTGCGAGTGCGGGCGAGGAGGTGAACAACTCGCTCAGATCTGACAGTCTGCCTCTTCCGTACCTCTCAGGCTGTGCTGGAGTGATCTTTTCAAGGCCTTGGTTTGTCTGCGGGCTGTTTGATCCAACCTATTTTCGAGGCTGTGCGTACTGGCACGAGCTTCAGCAATCCGTTGATGCGGCTGATGACGTGTAGCTAAGTAGGCTTTGAACGGGTCGAGGCATCTACATATATATATATTTATTTATGCATTCTGTCCAATATATATATAGATATATATATGTACGCGCATGTAGGGTTCGAGTCCATGGGTTCGCTTTCTCTTGTCCCGGGTGAGTGTGCGATTCGCTCGTTCGTTCCCGCGTGCGTGTCCAGTCTGGAGATCTGTCTGTGGCTGCGAGGCATTTGCTCTCTTCGTGAACACGCGCTCCTCTCTCTCGCAGGCCTGGTGTCTGGTTGTCACGGAGCTCGGGTACAGCGGGCACATTTTTTCTAGCGAGGACGTGGACACGCTCGAGTCTGACCTCGAGGCTGTGCGGCACTACATGACTGAGAACGAGATCTCCCCGATCTTCCAAATCGCGTCGGCTGCCGGCGAGGTGCTTGACGGAAAGCCGCGGAGCTCGCCAGAGACTCCCCGCGGCGCTTCTGCTTCCTGTTGGTTCCAGTGCTTAAAGCAGTCTCCTTTCTCGCGAGCCAGTTGCTCGCGTGTTTCCTTCTCGCGCGCACTCCAGCCTGCATGCAGGCGAGGGTAGTCCGACACAAATTCGGGAGGGGGAGAGTCGATATAAGAGCGCTCCAGGAGATGTTCAGACAAGAGGACATCCCTTACAGATCTTCTCAACTGCCTATATATAGTATATATATATATATATATATATATATATATATATATTGAGAGAGGGATAGTGTGTATGTGGACGGTGCCGCTCGCGCTCTTTGCGGTTCAAGTTGGCGTGCGCGGGTATGCGCTTGTCCTGTTGTTCAGAACCTGTCGCTTGACATGTTGGAGCAAGGCAACGACTTTTTCGTGATGCTCGCGCGCGACGGCGCCTGCCTGGCCGCAGTCGAGCTTCAGGACCAGCGGGAGGCAGGGAAGGCCGCAGCGGCTGACAGAGACGGCGCGGGAGCTCGAGAGAGATCGAGGTGAGTTGTGCCCTTCCCCTTATTCTCCCAGTCCGTTTAAGGCTCGTCATTCGATGTAGAGCGCCGGAAAACGGGCAAGAGGCTTCAGAAGTATGTAGGAACGCGGACGTGATACGGTGTCGCATTTAGAATGCGAAGGCACACGCCTGTCTACTGTGCCTCGCGGATGTGCGCATATTCATCAAACCGCGCCTGCCTGAAGTACCTGCACATAAAGAGGCTGTCTATCTCCGTGTGATCGAGGCAATTTCGGTTTGTATACATCGGCTGCGTATTGCGGGGGTACACAGGTATGCGTGTTATGTGGCGCATGTGCAGAGCCCGACGGCGGGCGAAGTAGATGCGAAGCAGAATTGCGTCTGTGTAGAGTTCGAGCGGCTTTGTTTGTGTTCCTTCCAATCTTTGGCGGCTTGGTGCGACGGGTTGCGTGGTTCAGGAGTTTCTTCCGCGGTCGGAGCTCTCGACGATGGAGCAGCTTGTCGCCGCGCGCCGATCCCGCGGACGAGGGAAAGAGTCGGCGCGCGTCTCCGTCGCCGTTTTTCTTAACCTCCCGCGGGCGAAAGGACGCGGAAAAGCGAGAGGCCTCGACGGGCACGGAGCCCGGAGATCGCGAGCGGCGCGGCCACGAGGAGCTGTTTGTCCGCGCAGGGGGTCGCGAAGAGGAGGACAACCGCAGGCAAGAGGCGAAGAAAAAGAAGAAAGGCCCCATCGGCTCGGTGGGTAGGTGGGTGAAGAAAAACATCATCGGAACGAGCAGCAGCGCCGCGGCCGAAGGTGCAGCGCACAGCGCGAAGGAAGAGAGCTTCCAAGCCCGCCGGTCCTTCTCTGACCTCACAATCGACTAGCGACGAGGACAGTGAGGGAGCCGAGCCCGTGGGATGCTTCTAGCGGTGTTGGGTGTTTCGCCAGCAGTCCAACGATTGCTTCCAGATTCGTACGTGGAGATATGCACACAATGTACCTGTACAGATGCTGAAGATGGTGGTGATTGGCGGAGCCGCAACGCATGCAGCGTGCGCCGCGGCTTGCGCGCGATGGAGCTCGACGGCAGCGAACCGTTTGTGCTGTGCAGAAACAGAATGCGCGGGGTCGGTCGGGCATTGAGGTAGTCGGCATCCTGCCTCGCGTGCGCAGACTCCGGGGCGTGCGGTTTCTTCATGACGCCAGTTCAGTCTGGCTGCCTATCCATTTGTTTTTCGCGCAACACATGTTCCTGCCTGTGGAACACCCAGCTGTCGGTTTGGGTGGCGATTTTCGTTCACAAACTGCGCAACCTACGCCTAACAACTACGCGCGCGCTGAAATAACTCATAGGCAGACTGGATTGCTTGATAGATAAGGGGAGGCGGTAGACGCAGGGCTGCATTTGGTTGACTGTGTGGGCTCAGCTGACACGCTGAATTATATATATCGGACCTGAAACCCTAGCTTGCTCGGCGGCGACGAGGTAGATCACAAAGATTTCAGTGCAGTTCCGTGCACTACACGGAGTGGAACTCCGTCGATGCTTAGTCGGAGTCCGAGGGGCCTTAGGCAGATCAAAAAGTCGAGAAATCGTTTCTCGAGGGGGTACGTGTTCGAGCGCAGACACGCGGGTGGTCAGTGATACATGCAGTCCGTGTGCTTCGAACGCATCGGATTCTACATTGTACGTCGATCGCACTACTGCGGAGAGGCCCGAGGAGAAGGGTCAATGAAGAAGAAAGATCGCTTGTGTGTCTTGGGGCACGCGGAATCGCAGCACTCCAAAAGGCTGTAGTCTCCGGAACTGCGGGAACATGCACTGGGCGACACGGAGTCCGGCAACGCCGTGCCGCGATGAGTTTATAAATTGACGCCTTCGTGGCACTACATCCAGGCGTGTGCTCCTTTCCAGCGTTCGAGGGACCGGGGGAAGTTTCTGTGTTGGAAGGCCATTCGGTGCAACTGTTACGTTTGCGTAGGTCTCCACTGGTAATTTCGGCAGGTGACGAAAGCTTGCTAGACAAACGCGAAAATGTCGTTTTCAAGGAAAGCCACTGTCGAAGGCCATCAGAAGGCGCACTCTGCCTCGCTGCACCAGTTTTGGAAACATGTGGTCAGAGTTTAGAACTTGCAAGGAAGTTATTCGTGAGCCTCATCTCGGCTGACACTTCCTCGCAAAGCTCACCAGCTTGGATGTCAGGGCCTGTATCCGAGTCCTCTGCGCCCAGTTGCCTCTTCCTCCGTGCACTGAGGCTGTATTTTCGACCCGAAAAACACAAGAACGAATGACCCGTTCCCCTGCTAGCCAATGCCGGCGCGATAGCTCAGTTGGGAGAGCGTCAGACTGAAGATCTGAAAGTCCCTGGTCCGATCCCGGGTCACGGCAAATTCCACGATTCGCTTCAGGAACCAGGTGATACCGAACAGGGCGACCGCGTTGTATTTATCACACGCAGATTACCTCCTGTTTATCATTCCATGCCAAAAGCATTAACGTCGATCGAGGAACGGAGCATCAATTCACCGGATGCCCTCGAGAGCACGTCATAACTTCCGTCACACGTCAGGGTAACTTTTAGGCCATTTTGAAAAGGAAACGATGCAGCGAAACTCCAACCTCTGTATCGGAGCTGCAGATATTCACTGAAAGGTCCAATTCCTTTTTGTTCTGAGTGCCAGGAGCTGTGGGGACAACTGCGTGTATTCGCATAGTTGCTTCCTTTGCATAGCTTCGTTGCACTTGCGCAGCTCTCACGTTAAACAGCAAGCATCTATGTGTGCAATTGAATCTTGCGAAGAGGGATGCTTACGGTTTCGCTTTAGGTCACGACACTTCGCCGTCGAACGCCGTAAGTAAACGGAATTCCTATGCGGATGGCGGATAACTGCATCGCGAGGTCGCGAAGTGGACCGTTGGGTCCAAAAACATCGGTTAAAATCGTACAGAATACAAGGTTTTGTGATAAGCAAAGACTTGGAAGGTGCAAGAGAGTGGACAGCGCACAATGGGTCATCTGTACCTTCAGTGTCCTCCCAGGAAAGAACACGTCAGTGACGGAACGTACACTCAGAGTTCGTGGCGGCTGTCAGAAATGTTGAAGATACCGCATTAGAGCTCTCAAACAAAATCGGCTGTTTTCGTACGGTCACCGCAAGGGTCGGCTCGCCATGTGTTTCTTTTCTGTAGAACACGAAAAGTATTATCTACCGTGCGTCCACACCGTGTTCGCCAAAAGATGAAGCATCCGGACAGCGAAGTTCTATGTGCATGCGCGCAGAGCGGTCCGGATAGCGCGGCATCAGTTACTCGCCCGCGGTAGAACAGGTTCTTCGACGATGACCTACAGTGCCGGCGGCAGCCCGAAACTTATCAACTTGGGTGTAATTCAAGCATTCGGTGCTTCTATATGCCGCTTACTGTGCGGGTCAGGAGTCGGAGGTTGTTCAATCAGCAAGAGGCTCAGGGGTCTCACGCAGGAACACTAGCCTCGCGCGGTCCCCCACACAGACTCTATCGTATACTGTAACGTATTTTCTGCTCGCGGAATCCAGTCACCGCGGGTAGCGTTTGATATCTGACGTCAGCAGCGAGGTCGGGCGCTCCTGATGTGGGGGTAAGGCCTGGATATAGTGGGGAGTGGCTGTTTCATTGCGCCTGCCCACAGAACGACGAGTCAACACTGACGTCCGGTTGTGTGCTTGAGTAGGCTGAACAGTATTGTCAATGCATGTTTGGGGCCGGCGTGAGTATCGACATGGGTGGCAAACACCGGTTTGGTACGTGGTTGTGCTCAGACCGTAGTGTCAGTAGAGGCGGGAGTTCTATACTCCGCTCCAGTAAACGCTCACTGAGAGAGGGCTACTCTTCCCGGACAGAAACCCCTGCATCCGTATCGATCCAGCCAATCGAGAGCCTCCACGTACGGCGGTGACCACCCCCACGCCCCCAAGAGAGGAGCAGTCGAGCCAGAATAGGACTGAGTGTGGAGGCAGTATTGCCGATCTCAAGTTGCTTAAGACAGGAAACCTAGTAGGCAACAAAAAAAAGGCCGTCAGCTTCGCTTTTTCTAAGAAAAACAGTATCGAACCATTCTTTAGCAGTGGGGAGCTGGTCTGTCTGGCTCGGCTCGAAAACAGGATTTAGCTGGACGATGAAATCACGACGCGCTTCCGGGATTGAATTAATACAACGGCAGCACAACAGAGTGTTGCCGACGAAAAAGGGTCGCCTGGACTTAATAGACGGAAATTCATGGCAATACAGAAACAGACATCATCAAATCTGCTGCTATAGCGGTCTCTGGTCTCTGCGTTCGAGTTTGGCAGACAGCTCGATGCGAAAATGTGCGCGCAAAGAGGGTCGACCCAGCAGCGAAAAGATCGCGGCGTGACATACACCAACGCCACGGAGCCTCTTGCAAGTGATAACGAGACAGTGATAAAAACTAAACCATTCGAAATCGGTGAGAAGGGACGGACAAGCACCGTGTCCAGGCGCTGTGAACATCGCGGCTGTCTGTCTCGCCGCTCGCTTGCTGATGTGCTGGGCATGCGGTGAAATGCACATCAAGTCAAATAACACCGGAAGAGGAAACGTTGCTCGTTTGCTTTAGAAATGCTAAAACAACGTGCAAGGAAGGACTCTTTTCTGTTGTTGCTCGTTCCAACTGGACTTCATGCCTAGGTAAACGAATACCTGGGTGCTTCTTTTGTGCGATTTTCACACGAGCCGTTATCGCCTCACTTTGGGCGACTTCGCGTCCGTATCTGTCTGGTTGTGGTGTAGCAATTGGGAGTCTCAGCTCGTCTCCACATGTCTCGAATGAAATGAAACGCTTTTCTTTGTCATTCCGGGCTTCACCTGTGGGTCTGACCCTTCCACAGGATCTTCTCTTCGGTGACCCGCAGCTGCGGTTAGTGCCGTTTTTCAAGCGCTGCCACTCGAGCGCTGGGTTTCTTCGTGATACAGGCAGCTCTTAGCTGCATCTATTTGCTCGTCATCCGTGTCTTTATTGCAGAAAAAACCTTATGAGGAGGCGACGCGTGTTCCGTCGTACCTTCCGCAGTCTACGTCAACGTAGCTTTGCATGCTTCTACCACGTTTCTTCGGTTGCCGATAAGCACCAGGTACTGGTCCGTCCGCTCCGCAACCTCGCGCCACAGCCCTCAGAAGTGCGCTTGTCGACGTTTTGCTCTGAACAACCGAAGCACTCCAGCCTTCCGCGCTCTCTCGCCTCTGCGTCGTCTTTCCTCTTCTGTTTCGTATGCTTGCCGTGATACTCGGGCTGCGTTTGATGACGGTCTATTTCTGCGTGCGTTTCCGTCGTTCCATGCTCTCCACATCTCCGTCTCACCTTCCATTATGTATCTGCGTTTTACTTCATGGTTGTCATTTGTCAGTCAGATGCCGTAGCATAGCATACACGCTCTTGAACGCCGGCGCCTGCTACTGCGAGGCCACGCTTGAAAGGGAATCATGGAGACGCTCGCACTTGTCACTGCCCCCCTGGACTGTGCCTGCAGGCTGCTCGAGCGTCTCGTCCTCCAAATTGGCTTTTTTCAGTGTTATCGTCTTTGCCGGCCTTCTTGATCACCGGGAACTCCTCGCCTTGCCTTCTTTCCGCCCTGTCTCCCTCCCTCGTCGCCCCGCTTTTCGTTTGTCTTTAAAAGCTTTCGCCTCACCGAAGTAATCTAACAGACGCTCCACCCGTCTGTTTTCCTCCCCCTTTTTTCGCTTCGTATTCCGTTCAAGCTTCGGGCAGCGCTGATGTTTCCTTCCTCGCTGGAGACTCGAGATGAAGAAACTATTGAGTCTGCAGCTGGGCTCCCACGCTCACGGCGCCTTTACCGGCATGCCGCACCCGCAGCGGTCTCCGCGGGAGCCTGGCGAAGGGGACGAGGATACTGTCTCCGTGGCTGGGCGGGTCAGCGGAGACATGGAGCCTGTGACGCTCTCCAGAAGATCCTCCGCCGTCAGCAGCTCGATCGCGACGACGCCGCGTGGGACGAGGCAGCACCAGGGAGGAGGAGGTACGAACGAGTTCGCTTGTGTAGCTGAGAGAGTCGAGAGAGCTCTGGAGAGCAAAAGTGGAGTCTACAAATTGGCGAGAGCTAAGAATGGACAAAGAGACTTCGGGGTCGGCCTCCGCACTTTGCACCTGCACGCAAGTGAAACGTCGTTCTGCGCCGGACTGTGCGTCAAGTCTCAAGCTGATATTTATGCCCGAGCGAGTGCTACACGTATGGCACATCTGCCGTCGGTTCTACATCCTACAACACATATGTATTTATGTAGGGGAATCGGTTATATCGATTTTACATCCACTTGAGTAGGGATCCTCAATGGCACGCCTTCGGTGCGTCGCTTTCTCTTCATGTCTGTCCAGAGAAGCAGTGCAAATGTTGCAAGAAAGGCTGCACGCTCGTTGGCAGGCTCCGCCAGCAGCTGCAGAATCTGCGCGAGGAGAAGACGCAGCTTGAGAATCTGATTTCCATGCAGACCATGACGCTCCATCAGATCGACCGCGTAAGCACCAGCGGCTGCACGCGGCGAGCTCCTCGAATCTACGCCGTTCTCCTCTCTGCAGTCAGACGCACATATATGTATATATATCTGCACTCATGCGTGATTCATATGCATGCCCGTTCATGCAGATCAAACTACCTCGCAGATCATCTTGCATACAGGCTTCTCTCCGTCATAGGCACATTTATTTACATGTTGACATATTTATATATATATATATATATTTTATGTATATGCATGCGGCACGGTGTGCTGGCGGGACAAGCATATCTGTGTGGAGGGCGGGCGCCTGGAGAACGCGCGCGGTTGCTGCCGACGCGCTGACAGACGCATGGAAGCGTTTTTTAGCTGCACCTCCTTCGCTGCACAGGACGGGAGGCAGATGGAGAAGATTTCCTCGGAGCGACTCGAGAGCCAGCGCAAGCTTGCTGCCCTTCTGCAAGATGAGCAGGTGAGAAGAAATGCACTCTGCATGCGTCGATGGCGCTTCTCTCTTCTAATTGTTGGGGACTCTTCGACACTCGAGGGCTTTGTGCAGAGATCTTAGGCGCTTGAATCTCTCAAATTCACTAAGGACAGCTATCCAGGTCTGCCGCGTCCGTGGGTTCTATCACGAACCCGGATCTGTTTCGCCTTCCTCCTCGCCTGCGTTTATGTCACACAAGGCATCAGTCAAGATATACATATATATATATATATATGTATTTTTTTAGGCGTCTCCCAACAAAGTATCCGATACATCCACACACGTGAGATATGTGTATGCATATTCATGTGGATGTTTTTGTGTGGATTCGACCGATGGAAACGCTCTTTTCGCTTACCTTTTTCCAGTGCTCACTCATCGCTCATCTGTGCTGCATCGGCTTCCTGTCCTGTTTCCCAGAATTCTTTCCTTCTTCGGCATGTCCACGGCGTATCGTGCTTCTTGCGCATCACTGCCTTTTGTGTTTTTGCAGCGATCGACGGAGGAGAGGCTGAAGGCGGCCGCCGAGGCGGTCACAGCGCTTCAGACGGAGCTTGTGAGCGTTCACGGAGATTCTCACTCTTAGGCGAGTTGGCTCGCCAGGCGTGCGGAAAGCTAGATGGAGAGGAACGATGGAACGATGGTCGGATATGCTGGCTGGGTTCGAGTGTGTGTGGTGGGCGGACATGTTTGTGGCGAATGGATATTGGCAGGTTTTCTGTTTCGATTATTTCTCGCAGAATCAGGTGCAGCAGCACGCCGACTCCGGACTTCAGAGCCTGCGAGAGCAGCTACACCAACAAGTAAGCTGCAAAATAGAAAAAACAGAATCGTAATTTGAGGAAGCAGAAGCTCGCGAACCTTCAAGATGCGCTTCTAGTTCGAAACGGTGACCGCTGCTGCAGCGTCTTCGCTCGATGGCGAAGCTGACCTGCCTTCTCTTGGAGAAGTTCGCCGTCACTCCTATCGAGGCGCCGCAGCTCCCATCGTCACATTCGCACAGTTTGTCTCCTTATTCCCCCCGGAGTTGGTCTTTACACTCCTCTTGCGTCTCGCGGATTCTCTTCTCTCGCGAAAAAGCGTTCATACCCTTGTTATGAATTTCTGAATTTTCCTTTTTCTGTTTCTCATCATTCCTCTCGCCCCGGGAGGGGTGATCGGAGGGGCGCTGGTCTGTTGCGTTCAGTGATGCATGAGTATTTCTGACGTTTTTCATTTTCTGTCTCTGCTCACATTCTTTCTTTGCGCTCTACAGACCGCAGAGGCCGCCCACGCTGCGGGGAGAGCTAGTCAACTAGAGGCGGATCTCGAAGCCGCGCGGAAATCTCTGGAGGATCAGGTGAGGAGGGCATATCGTCTAGAACTCTCTTCTCGTTCTTCACTTCTTCATCCCTCGCTCTGCGGTCTCGCGTGCCTATTTCGCCTCGCGCGTGTCTTCTTTCTTGAGAGTAGGGGGCATCCGGAGGCGCTGAGGAAAGCATGGGAAGACATGTGTCGTTGTAGCGAAAGCGGCAGGCGCAGTGTCTTCTCGCCGTGTTTTAGTGCCAACTTCTTTTCGAAGTGTCTGTAGCGGTTTGAGGCGAATCGGGAACTGCCCACGGCGTCTCCCGCTTGCATCTGGAATCGATTAATCGTTCTCTCGTCTCGCCTTCTCCGCTGTCACAGCATAGATCTTCGATGGCGACGCCCAGCCACGCGTGATTCGGCGCCCGTTGTGCCGCCTTGTCTCTGTTTTTCTCCTTTTCTGTCTTTTCATCGTTGTGTGAGTATTGTCTCTTTTTTTCGTTGGAGTCCGCGTTCGATGTGCGTCGTTTTCTCTGTCTTCCGCGGCTTCTTCGATTCCAGAGAGCGGTTGAGACGCAGACGTCGCGGGAAAGCGACTTGGCGCGGGAGAAAGCGAAGGCGCTCGAGCTGGAGCTCGAAAAGATTCTCGATCAGAAGAATGCGCTAGAGAAGCTTCTGGAGGCTGAACAGCAGGCCGCAGACGAAGAGCGCGAGGGATGGCGGCGCAAGCAGGAGGAGCTCGAGAGGGAGTTCAAATATGTGCTGGAAGGAGAGCGCGAGACCTGGAAAAAGCTCAAAGAAGAGAGAGAGAAGGAACATCAAGAGCTGCTGGCGAAGGCCCTCGCAGACGTTCGAGCCAAGGACGAAGAGCGGGAGAGGAGACGCGAGGAAGATGAGGAGGATCGCCGCCGAAAGCGCGACGCCGAGGACGCCGAGCGGAGAAAGAGACTGGAGGAAGAAGACGAAACGAGGAGAAAGAAACGCGACGCGGAAGACGAAGAGCGGAGGAAAAAGCGCGAGCAAGATGAAGAGGAACGCGCACGTGAGAGGCAGGCAGCGCGATCGAAGATCCAAGAACTCGAAAGGCAGCTTGAAGAGGGCGAGGCGAGGACTCAGCAGCTGCAAACGAAACTCAAGGAGATGGAGGAAACGCAGCAGAGTCTTAAACGGCAATCCTCGGAAGAAAAGCATGCCCTCGTCAGCGAAGTCGAGGTCCTCATGGCTCAGGTAGGTCGAGGCGAGGATTGTTTGCAAAATTTTTGCTAAAATCCAAAGTATTTTTATTTGAAACAGTTACCTTATTGAAATAGTAGAATTTTCAACCCTGTAGGGTCAAGGCAAGATGAATGTCGAGAATCAAAATTGGAGCGGGAAAGTACGAGTGTCTCCACTTCAGAGAATCATAATGTTGCCTCGCTCGTTTCTCCTTCCTGTTGGGCAGGCGGCTCAAACTGCAGACTACCGCGACGTGACAGAGCAGGTAGGTATCTGTCTATGCGGATGCCTGTTTGTGTGCGTGTGTGAATCGGAATTATCGAAATAGATGCTGAAAGACTGTCTTCCTGCTGTGGTATCGGTCTTGAAATCCTCTGCCTTCGTCTGTTAGCGGCGGGCGGGCGCCAGGCTTTTTCCGCATGTCGACATCTACAACCCTGACACAAGGAAGGGACAGCGAAGCGCAGCAGCCAAGCGTCTGACGCATATGCCGATGATTTCTGGGTTTTTTTCCGCAGCTGAAGAAGGCGGAACGAGAAAACGAAGACCTGGAGCTGCGCATTGAGGCACTCGTCAGCGAAAAGGTACGCGTGCAGCGGCCTCTGCGACGCTGAATTGCAAAGAGTTTTAGCTCGAAAGGGTCGTACTTTAGCCGTTAGAATATGGGTGCGATAAGTGTATTTATTTGTTGAATTGCAAGTAATTTGAGTCTTTCAAAGAATAGTTTGTATCAAATGTTTTCCATGTAAGAAGATCGAACATACGGAGGCGTGTAGGGGACGAGAAAAGGATTTGAACCTTGTGGAGAGACGCGATACTGAGAGCCTGCATGCGAGGGACATGATCAGCCACGAGTCCATGAATTCGAGTGAATTTCGAGAAATCAAAGAAATAAACGACGCAACAGCATTCGACCGAGATGAACCTTTTAACGCTAGGGGGTCTTCAAAGGGCCTTCTCCCGCTTCTTCAGTCTTCTTCTCTCACTAAAAGTATTTTGACTCAAACCCTGAACCCCTTTTGTGTTTCTTGTGTTTCCGCAGGAGGCGGCGATTCGCGAAGCGGCAGCGGCTGTAGAGAAGGCCCAGGCGGAAGTCACGCGTCTTGAGACGGAGATTCGCCGAAAGGTAACGCGAAAAAGGGGCTTACGAGAAGGAGAAAGAAACGACACAGATCCTGCAATCGAGAGGAAAGACACTCAGGGGCGAAGACTGCCGGGAAAGCTTCTCGTTCAATAACGCTGGGGAACTCGGCACATGCGTTGCGAGAAGGCTCCTTCAACTCCACGATGGATGCTGAGAGAGAGAGAACAAACAGTCGAGCCTGTAAAGGAGATTTGAAAGACGGAGAGCGTCGCGTGCCTCGATCAGAGCCTCTACCGTTTCAGAGTTGTGCTTTCTTTTCTCAGCCACGCAATTTGCATATACCCATTTCAACAGCGAGTCGGGGTGTACCGATCCATACGTATGAAAGCAGAACTCTACGTATGTGTGTTAGGGCCTCTGTCTCGTGTCTGGCGAGGGGAGACGCCCACACGTGCCTTGGAAGGCTGCAATGCAAGCTTGCGTTTCCTTTTTCAGACGTTTGCATGCATGTGTTTCGCAGGACAACGAAATCGTAATGTTCACCCAGAGCGCGGGGACGAGCGAGGAAGAAGAGGAGGAGCGAGACGAAGGGCCTGCAGCGCGCATCTTGCGGAGGAATTTGCGGAAAATCGAAAAACTCGAGGCGGAACTAAGAACCAAGGAAGCGGCAGTCCACGACCTGGAGACGAAAGTCGATCACGTCCTGGCTAGCCAGGTGAGAAACGCGGCACCCCAAAGGAAAAATTGGTAAAAAGTGAAAATCGTTCGCGTGTGTATGTGTAAAAAATAGTCATGGACACATGTGGAGTTGTGTGTGGGATAGAGATGGTCGGTAGGAGTTTCCACAATTTTCTCAAGGCGTCAGCAGCTTTGAAGACACGAGTCTCAAGTGCGGTGACATGGAGATGAGCGCTTCGATGACTTGCTCAACATCTCTGCGTTTTCTCGAAGTGCGGAGTGTCGGCTCCATCAGTGAAGCGTGTGCCGAAGCAGGAGACCGTGCGCGAGAGTTAGCAGCGCTGCTCTTTTTCTGTTTTTGCTCTCTTTTTTGTGTAGAGCAATGCAGTGATGAACTTGGCCGCCAAGGAGGCGGAGCTCGCGCGCGCGCAGAAGACAAACGAAGACCTGCAGCGGCGCGTGGAGGAAGACAAAAAGCGCCGAGACGAGAGGCAAAAGGTGAATCCAGAGGCGTTCCGATGACAGAAACACCCGCAAGAATCACAACTTTCTCTCAAGACGCAGAACTCTTCCTAATCCTACACATGTGCATGCGTTTGACGGTCGAATTTTCCGTATGTCAGGCGCAGCCTCATGGAGGCGTTTCTTTCTCTGTGTAAAATTCCCGATTTCTCCGGCGCGTAATCTTCCACGGATTCATTCAGCGACACGCCTTCTGAGGAAACCTGCGTATGCATCGCGCGTGTATAAATGGAGAAGAACTTCAGTCCGTGTAGGGGGTTCATTCGGGTTAGAAACCCGCACTCGATTGTGTCGCTGGGCATCGGCGATGGTTTTTTTTTCAACTTGCGTATAGGAACTGATCTCGCTGGAGGATGAGCACAAGGCTCTGCTGGAAAGAAACGTGAGTCCGCCTCTCTTCGGGCATGCAAATTCATAACCAAGTCGCGACGCGTCACTCAAACAAAATGTGTTTCAAAGTCTCGGTTTTCTCGACGCATGCGAGACGCTTACCTCAGTAGGAACGCATGCTCATATTCAGACACGCAAATACAATTGTCATATCGTCACATCCGGTCTGTGGAGGTCCGCTCGAATGTCTCGCACTCCGCGTGAGGAGAGCAGGACGTGAAAGAGTGCGTGTGTCACTCTAAGTTGCTATTTTCGATTTCTTAATTTTTCTTATGTTATTCGCAGGCGGAGCTTGTCAGAGAGCTCGCGAAGGGCGGCCAGAAGGTCGCAGCCTTGGAGGCGAATCTGCGGACGGCTGAGCAGAGTCTGCAGGGCGTTAAAGAGGAGATGAGTGTATGCCTGAAAGACTCGAAAATTAAGAGTAGAATTATCCTGGGAACCGATCATCTGCATATGCACACGCATGCAACCAGATAGATGACGCCTACATAGTCTCTGTAAATGCGTCGATAGAACGCCTTGGGAACATCGACGTCTGATTCGTCTGCGGCATTAGACGTGGAGCCTGAATTGAATTGTAACTCATCTTTCGTGGGCATCTCAAATCTGCCTGGCGCAGTTGGGTTTGCTTCTGTGTGAAAGAATGGACGCATGCATGCGTGTCGGTTAAACGAGATGAGGAGAAACGAGTTGAGTTTTTCTGCGTTTTCCATGGATTTCCGCCGATTTCTGTTTTGTGTGCAGGCGAAATTGTCTGAGACTGTCGCGCAGGACGAGCAAGAGATCAAACGGCTCTCGAAGGAACTTGCTGAGGCGCAGAAGCATCTACAGGAGGTTCGTTCTTCGCGTCGTTGTATTTTTTCAACTTCATTCGTCTCTCCACTAGGCCAGCGGCTCGTAGTGTTCGCACTGTTTGCGATTTCGCGTGTCTTGCTTTCATCTTCCCCGTCGGCTCCCGTTTCACACTATACTGTTTGTTTCGTCTCGAGTGCTGCATCGTAATGTCTTCCTTCGCTGCGCTCGGCAATGTCCAGGTGTGTCTCTTTTTTTTCGTATCGTTCTTCTGCTTCGCAGGGCACCGCGGAAGACGCTCGAGCTGTGGAGGAGCTTCAGGGCTTGCTGGAACAATCGGTGAGCGTCTCACGCCGGTTCAGCGCTGTCGACACCTTCTCGCCCTGGGTGTGTGCTTGTCAATCAATTGCGAGGTTGATGATGTTTTTCGGTTTTTATTTTCTGTTTACAGGGAAAGCTGACGATGGACCTCGCGGAGAAAGAGGAAGAAGTTGGGCAACTGCGCCAGCAGATTCACGTGCTCGAGGAGAAGCTGAAACAACGCGACGAAGCGGCCGCTTCCAAAGTGCGTTTTCCTCTTCATCCCTTCTCGCTGCTTTCTTCTTCTTTTTCCTGCCGGCGCGCCGGGACTGTGGAGGGCCTTGGCAGACGCTGTTTGCGTTTCTTCTGAGCCAGGAGAGGCGACTCCTGTTTCCCCCCTCTGTCGAGTATCTTTGCTGTTTTTCTTCCTCATCTTTTTGTGGATTTTTTCTCGCGTTGGATGCGCTGGCTGGCGGTTTCCTCTCTTCGCGCATGCGCAGTTGTTGTGTCGATTTCTCTCTCTTCAGGTTGAGGTCCCTTCCGCGGAGAGCAGCAAGCAAGCCCTCGTGGACGCGAACGTAAATGACGCTGTATCCCCCGAGCCGCGCCCAGTGTCGTCTCTGAGGTCTCTGTCGTGCTGTTGAAAAAGTCCCCTTTTTCGAAGCTGAAACTCCCCCTCTCGCGCTGTGGTCGCCGCGTCTTTACCTGCATGCGTCTGTCGGTCACCTCGTTTCCCTCGATTCAAAATTGCGGTTGCTCGCGTCCCGCGTCTGTTTTTTCAGGCGAAGCTCTGTCGCGATCTTGCAGCGCGTGATGCGGAGCTCGCCGCCATGCGCCAAAAGCTGTCTGACGCAGAGGAGGAGCTTCGACTGCGAGCGGTAGGAAAACCCCAACACCTCGGCGAAAAGGGGAAAAAGAGCGACTCAAGGTCAGCGAGGGCCGATGCCTCTGCCGGCTTCCGCTTGTCGACGTCCCCTCGAGCTGAAGCTGCAGAAGAACGAAGTCTGCGTGTGTCTCTCTCCGTTGACAGAGACGTGTTGAAGCGACGATAGTAGCGCGTCCACTCCCATGTTTCTGTCTTTTCTTTTTTCAGCGATCGCGTGCTGGGAGCGAGTGGAAGGTGACGGCGCTGGTGCAGACGAACGTAAGTTCTTTCCTGTTTCTTTCGTGACTCTGAAAAAAAATTCACGGCAGCCTCGTTGCGGGAGGCACAGCGCGTTTCACACGAGAGTCAGGTACGGTTACCCTGCGAGGAACTCGCCTTTTTTTTTCTGCTGTCGGCTTTCTGCAGAGCTTCGTGTGCCCGTTGCTGACGCTTTTTTCATTTCGCTTTTTCCCTCTTCAGACTGAGCTGGTAGCGAAGCTCGCGAAGGCCGAGGAGGAGCTCGCAGCTGAGCGTCGCGCAGCTTCGCAGGCGAAAGACGAGACGAAGAAGCTCTCGAGTCAGCAAGTAAGCGAGAACTCGCCCGCTGAGAAAGCGCTGAAAGAAACAGGAAGTGTCACGCAGAAACAAACTGAACATGAGGCAGGCGCGACACGCAGCGGCCTTCTCACCGCAGCGCTCAACCGAGAGTTGATTTCACAGCGCGTAGAAGCATTGGCGGGCACGGTCTGATGAAGTGGAGAGAGCAAAGGGAGGATGGCGGAGTCGTTAACCTGACTTCGATCTCAGTTTGTCCTCTGGTGATTGATTCTTCGCAATGGGGTCTTCTTCTTCAGCGCGACCAAGAGGAACAGATCCACGCTCTCGTCAGGGCGAACGTAAGTGTCTCTCTTGAGGACGCGCCCTCTCCTTCGCGAGCGTGTGAAACCAGAAGGCCGCGTGACGTGGAGGCTCTTTGCGGTATTTTTCTGTCCTAAGAAGGCGAATCCTGCGCTACCTTTCCCGATTTGCTAGCCGAGTTGAAAAAAATCAGTTCCTGCTTCGAATGGTGTTCAGCGGGCTTTGCTAATTCGTGCTCCCTATAGCGTCTCGAGCTTTTTTCTTTCTGTCCGCGCATCTGACTCGCGACTTTTGTCTTCTTCTTCAGACGCAGCTCGTCAGCGACTTGGCAGACAAAGATGCAAAACTCAGCGAAGCGAACAGGACGCTGACGGCTCAGGGCACGAGACTCGAAATCCTTCAGCCGCTCGAGGTGAAAAGAGAAGGAATAGATTTGCGAATAGGGCTCTAGGCGCCGCACAGGCGCCTGTCGAGGGACTGCCCTCTCGTGGTCATGTTTAAAAGTGACCCGCAGGAGAGGAAAGTCGGCCGTCTCACCCGCTCGAGCTGCTCGAGGCGCGCTTGAACTGTTTGAGAAACCATACCGCCGAGGAGAAGTCTACTGCACAGGGGGCCGCTAAATCCGCGAGCAAGCAAAGCTCTTTGCCTCTAATTCGCCTCCGTTTTCTGTTTTTTTCTGTTTCTCTCTGCTGCCGCAGGAGAAGAGCTCGCAGCAAGAGGCGCTGATCAGCCACTTGGAGGCGTCCAAGGTAAATTCGCGAAATTCGCAGGTCGCTTTCTTTTCTGACTACTCTCTCTCGCGTGCCCTTTTTCCCTTCATGCCTGCTTTGGCTCTCTTCAGTGAGGCCTCGCAGAGGAATCCTGCTTTCATCGTGTTAGGGAATCTCAAAGAACACGGTTCTGGGCAGAGATCTCGAGAGGCGCGTCCTTTGAGGGTTTCTGCTTTGAACTCCAGTCTCAGGCGAGAGCCTGCATGCGAAGGCCGCAATCTCGACGTGTGATCTTTCTGAGTGCATTTCCTCAGGACACGTTGAGCGATCAGGTCACGCGCTTGGACGCAGAGCTCGCGGCTATGCGGAAGGAGGCTGAGGACGCGAACTCCGCAGCGAAGGTAAGAAAAAGCGGGAAGAAGGAAGAGCTCGAAAATCAGACCGGGAGGGAGCACTCAAAGGCATGCACTGGGCAGCGTGAGTCCGCAGCAACCTGAGGAACAGAGGCAGACCCCGACGTGGCTAATTATTTGGGAAATGGATTGGATATTTCTGGCTGCTTTAGTGAAGAGAATCGCTTTTTCATTGTTTCCATTTCACTGGAGAACCGCTAATCCGAATATTGCTCTCGTTTGAAGAGAGAATGAAAGACGACAGAGTAGCTCGTACAGGCAGCGAGACTCGCCACGCTTTCTTACTTTTTTGATAGGATCGCGAGGAGAAGACGAAACGCGAGATGGAGGCTCTAAACAAGCAGAAGGTGAGTTGTGTCTCTCTTTTGCACATTTGCATGCGTGGTAAAACGAGACTCAGCTTTGCATGTGGACGCTCGCGTGCAAAAATGTGTAATTATCTACCTGTATATCTGTCTGCGTAGATCTAGCGCACTTATTTTTCGCTTACGCACACATTTATATCACGATATGCATGCGCATGTATGTTTGCATCGCATGCAGATACAAAAAAGGGGACGTAAGTGCGTAAATCCATTTTTTCAAGATGTGGAAATGTCTTTGTCTTCCGTTTTTCCCTCGGCTTTTTCCCTTCAGGCGGAGATGGAAGGTCGGCTGGATGCGCGTAGTGCGGAGCTCGCGCGAGCGAACGGCGAGCTTACCAAGCTAAGCGAAGAACTTCACCTCCTGAAGGTAAAAGAAAATTGCAAATTTGAAAGACCGTGAGAGACAGCTACATTCGGGCGAAACGGAAACCAGACGACATAGACAAGCGCGCATATATTTAGATATATATATATATATAATTCGCACATCGTTATGTATTTCTAGACGTGCAGATGGACTTTCAGCATGATCGCTCTCTCTGGGCAAGGGCAGCTAGCCGTGAGCGCTTTTTTTAATTTTCCTTTCTCTACAAATGCGGAGTGGACTGCCGCTTGCTTCTGTGGAGTCTCCTCCAGCGACCTGTCGCGCCCACGTGTCTGCGTGTCTGTTCAGCTGAGCGGCCCTGCACGCGAGCAGGAGATGACTGAGTTAATCGAGGCGAAGGTAGGATGTTTATTTCTTCTATTTTTCCTTCTGCACGGCTCACGGGAGAAAATGGATATAACTGGTCATCATGCAAAAGATCGTGTCTGTTTGACATATTCGCGCTCGAGTCTGCCAAAGAGCTGCAGTCCTGAACTCTGAGCGCCGCATCCTGGAGTGCTTCGCTTACTTTACCATGACAAGTCTTTATAAGCCTTAAGCGCCTTCTCTGTATCGCGTCTCCTTGTTTTCGCCTCGAGCCTCTCCATCCTTCTCTCTCTTCTCCGCAGGCCTTCCGTCTTGTTTTTTAGTTCGCTTTCTGCTCTCGCCGCGCGCCTACGTTTGTGTCTTCCGCTGACTACTTTTTTGCGGCATGGTGCGTTGCTGTGAGTCGCGCTTTCGGCGTTATTCTCCTTTCGCATCGCCGGTCGCGCTTTCAAACGCGCCGGCTCACGCCTGCAGACGTACGCGCCTCTCAGGTTTCCATGTCGCGAGTTGGATGCGTTTTCAGGCGACGCTGATGGATGAACTCGGCAAGAAGGAGCGCGACATTTCCGAGGCGCACAAGGCGGCCCGCGAGAAGGAGGCGCAGCTGCGGAGCTCCCTCGCCGCTGCGCACGTAGGAGACACGCGGAGGCTTTTCTTCGCTCGTTTTTCGTCACGCGAGGAGTTTTCGTCTCGTTGTGTGGTGCAGCCACGCGCGAAGAAGGCTGTGATGTGGTGCACGGTGGAATGGCGGTGTCTAATCCCAGAAAGTGCGCGGCTCGTTGGATGGAGAGAAAGCGAACCTCTGCGCCTGTGTCTCCTTTCGGCGTCCGCCGCAACGTACTTTTTCGTCGGGTGCGTCTCTCTGCTTTTTTGCAGGCTGAGATCGAAGCGAAGACGAAGCAGATCGCCGAGCTCTCACAGTTCGGCCGCGAAGACGCAATCACCAAGCGGGAGCGCAAAGAGAAGATCGCGGCCTCTCACGCTGAGCTAGCCACGCTCAAGGCGCGGCTCGCTGAAACTGAAAAAGCCCTCAAAGTACGCTCTCGCGGCGCAGGCGCTCGCCTCCAGCACACAAAGGCGCCAGTCAGCATCCACGCATATACACATATATATATATATATATGTATATATGCCGAGATAGGGCCTGTATATGTCAACCGCGAACGCGTCGCTCCATCGGTCTCCCTAGCTCTGTATACATATATGAATAAAAATATATATACTTATGCGTGTGTGTACTTATGCACGCCAACCCGTTTCCTCGGGGCCTTTTGGGCCTCTGGGGGAGGTTTTTCGGGGTTTGTTTGTGAGATTACCGTGTTAGTTTTTTCTGCGAAATGCTCTATCCGCTTGCAGCTTGCGAAGGAGGGCGAGGACGGGGAGGTGCAAAAACTCGTGGCGACGAATGTGAGAAGCAAAAAGGAGAAAAAGGCGTTATAATCGAGAGCTAATTTAAAGCGCCGATACTCTCGGTAGCGAGCCCCCAGACAAGAATGATTGGGTCTATCAGATAGGCACGAACAACACATTTACATCATCATAGATAACCATATATATATATATATATATTTGTATGTGATTCACTGCACATTTGCATAAATATGTATCTTTCAATCTTGATTCATTTATCGCTCTCGAGTCACGGCTGGATCTCAAAGGCGTCCAGTGTTTTTTTTGTTTTGTTTTCAGAGTGCCCTCGTTTCTGAGTTGGCTGAGAAGGACGCGGAGCTCTCAGCACTCAAGCTCCGACTCGCAAACGCGGAGAAACAAAGCCAAGCTGAAGTATGCTCGCTTTTTTTATTATTTTTGCATTTCTTCTCTCCACCCGGGACGGTCTGAGTTTCGCTGTTCTTTCAATCTGTCGCGTTGCAGTATCCTTAGATAAAAGTGTTAATCTTCTGTTTTTTTTCGCGGTGTGTGGAGTAGCTTCGCCTCTCTCAGCCTGCATGTTTTTTTTCTTCCCGCTCGCATGCGTCTTCTCGTTTCTGCGCGTCGCGTTTTCTCAGGCCGCTCAAGCGCCTCGACGGGAGGAAATGCAGCGTCTCTTGGTGGTGAACAGCGAGCTCACGACGCGGGTCGCGGCGCAGGAGGCGGAGCTGGCTGAGCGCCTTCAAGCGCTCGAGGCCTCGAAGAGCGAAAACGAGACACTCCGCAAGCAGCGCGAGGCGGCGAGTGCCGCGAACCGCGACCGCGGTTCCGACCGCGAGACCCGGCGCGCCCTCGACGCGCAGAAAGCCAAGCACGAAACGGCGATGCGGGAGCAACTCGAACACGCCCGCGTGCTTCTCGCTGCGGAGAAGGAGAAGCGCGTCATGCAAAACGTCAAGCTGCGCAAGCAGCTCTCCGCCGCTCAAGAGGCGAGGTACGGGACCACTGTGATGGCAACGCTGCCCACACCTTACGATTTATGAATCAAAAAATATTTTTCTATGTAAATTTTTCTGAGCGACTCGAGGGTGTAAAAAATATGCAAAAATACCTGAAAAGGGTCAGGGAAGCGCCTCTTGGCGGTGTGTGCAGAGGGTCGCAGCCCCCTTCCGACCGCGACACAGGCGCATGTGCTCCTGCGTCTCTCTGTCTCTCCTGCTGCCCAGGTCTCAACTGGAGCATGAACGCGACGAGGCGATCGCCGCGGCAGCCGCCTGCGCGTCGGCGCTCGAGCAGAGGCGCCAGGCACCGCCGCACTCGCCTTCCGCATCTTCAGCAACTCAGTGTCCTGCGAATGGCGCGGCCGCCGCAGAGTCCGAAGAAGCCGCGGCGGCCGGAGAGTCGCGCCTTGAGCAGTTTTCGCGCGAGATTCAGGCCCTGCGCGAGGACGGCGCAGGCATCAGCCCGGCTGAGGAGGCGTGGATGCTGAACAAAGCGAAGAGCTCTCCAGCGGAGGTCACGGAGCTCCTCCGCGTGCACCGCGAAGAGCTGCGAATCCGCGAACAGGCCCGCGGCTTCGCCGGCGCGCCGAGCCTGGCAGCGCGGGAGTCGCGCAGGCGAGGGTTGCCAGCCAGCGGCGAACTCGAAGACACTCGCAACCACGTCGAGCTGACGGCCGCGGAAGCTGGGTTCTTCGGAGACGACGGGCTCTCTGTCTTGGCAGTACTCGGCGCCGGGGAGCGCCCGCCCCAGCAAGTTGTAAGAAAAAATCGGGGGGGGGTGCGGGGGACGCAGGGAGGGACGTGGGGCGCCGCACTGGCTTCCTCGTCGTAGCGCCCGCCGCGCGTTGGGCGCCGATAAGCGTGTGCGTAGCTCGCTAAGCGTCTCGGGTCTTCGTTGCTAGCGGTGTGCTGCGCGTCCGTGTGGGACCCTTCGCAGCCTCTCGCGTCGCCACTCCGCGTGTCGCCTCCGCCTCCGTCGCTGTCCGCCGCGCGTCGACCGTCTCCTCCGCGGCTTTCGCCTCCGTCTCCGCCGCGTGGGCCGCCTCGCCCGCCGGCGCTGTTGTCTCCGTTGTCCCTCTTGGAGCCCAAGGCGCCCGACAGCCCTGTTTCTCGCGCCGCGGACGTTTTGACCTCTGTGGCGTTCTACCACCCCTCCATGCTCCCACGGGGCGAGGGCAGTCCGCTCCACGTCGAAGAAAAATTCCTCGAAAACCTGCATGTGTATCGCTACGCGCCCGCAGCCTCTGGCGCGATTCCGCGCGCGCCGGCGCTGCCACAGTCGCCAGAGGAGATCCTGAAAAACCCGTTTCCTCTCATCCTCGCCTTGGCTGAACCCTCCCACGCTTCCGCCGAGACCAACGCGCGCAGGGACGCTCCCCCGTCGCCGTCCCGCCTCCCGCCGTTTTTCGCGCCTCTGCCTCTCTCACGGCCTTTCTTGGCGGCTAGGGGGGCGAAGCTCCCCGAGGCTCGAAAGAGCGGCGCCTCGATTCGCCTGCTGTCCGCCGCGGAGCGGAACGCCGAGGGGAAGACCGGAGAAGACCGGAGGAGACGCACGCGAATCCCCTCGCCAGCCGCCGCGCGGAAATGAGGAAAGAAAGCGCCTCCGCCCCACAGCACTTAGTGGGCACGCGGGAGCTTCTCTCAACCAGGTGCGCTCGCTATCGTTAAAAAGAGAAGGCGGCTGCCTGCGGAGAGCCGCTGCCGGGCGAGTCCTAGAAAAAGCGACAGAGAGTACTCGCGACGAGCAGAGACGAGCGAAGGGGTCAAGATCACGCGGCGTACCAAGCGCCGCGCAGCGGAAGAGAAAGGGTAATCTTTCGCGGGAGACTCGCGATTGAAAAATACCTGCCCTGCGCGCCCTCAGCGTTCGCGGGGTTTTCGAAGCTCGCGGCAACACTTCCGAATGCCCGTGTAGAACCTGCATCCTGGGGTCTCCACACGTCCATGGATTCCTGTACAGACTGCAGAACTTGGCTCACCGGCTACTCGTGCGTGTGTCTAGGAGCAAACGTGCGTGCATATAAATATATATATATTTGTTTGTATAAATATATAGATCTATGTTCATATATATATATATATATATATATATATATATATATATATATATATATATATGAATATGTGTGTGTGCCGTATGTGGCCTGCGGCGATGTCGATCTGCGAGTCAGGTGTGCGTGTGTTCGTCGTATGTTTTATTAAAATGATTTGAAGTCCGCTTCTGAGCGCCGGGGGAGAGGCTCGTGAGCGGTGCGGTGGTGAGGTTTTTGCTTTTTTAAAGACGCAGGCGCGCCAGACTTCGTCCGTGTCGTCTGCTCCAGGCCGACCGCGCCGAGCTCGGCTTTGCGGCCGCATGCGCACTGGGACCGTCCTGTCATAGTGACTAGGAATTTGATTTTATCGACTCGCACGAGGCGAGAGACGAGCACGAAACGCAGCGAGAGAGAAGCCTCTCGCGCGTCTGTTCCGCGAAGCGAAAGGCAAAAAACAGAGCCCGCGGCGAAGGCAACGCGGTGCTGGCGGCGCGTGCTTGCTCGTAGGAATAGTTTTTCCAGAGAAAAGCAGAAAAACAGAGGGCGGAAGGCGTCTACGACGCGCGAAACGCGAGCGAAAGCGACGCCGCGAAATGCGAAAGGACGTGAAGACTTCAAGGTTTTACATTCGTACGCTGAGGTCCGCGTTTCTGGTTTTTGCCAACACCCCCGGCAGAGAAGGGACGCAACAGTTACACGCAATGGATTTCTCTTTCGAGACGAAGCAGACAGACCAGACGATAGTTATGCGGAGACAAAGCGCGAGAAAGCACGCGCACCCAGCCGCGAGAGCAAAAATGGCAGAAAGCTAGGAGATTCGAAAGCAAGAGGAAACAAGAAAAGGCCTCGAAGTGCTCGAGGAAACGAGCCGCGAGCCGCCGCGTCGCGGCGGCGCGCATAGCGTCGCTTGTCGCATTTCTTGAGATTCGCAAAGAAAATATGTACTTTGTTCAGAGTACCCGCAGGGGGACACCGAAACATGGGATCCTCTGAATTCCGCATCCGACGCGCGATCCTTGCGCAAATGGGGCTGACAGCCTGCGCTGCGTTGTTGAGAAGCCGCGATGGTGAGTAGAGTGGCGAGACGAAGCAGATGGACGACGCAAGAAAAACGCCCAAGCCGAGCGCGAGAAGAGAACTTAACACACGCCGAACCCGCTCAGACGAGAAGAACTGCGTTGATGCAGCCGTCCAGCTCGGGGTTGTTGGTGACCTGCGCGTACTTGGCTTGAAACACAAACAGCGAAAAGGACATAACCGTCTCTGCAATTTCAGCGAGAAACATCGAGACATGCGTCCGCCCGCAAGGCACAGAACCTCCTCAGGCTTCCAGTGAAGAGCGCTTCTTGCAGGCGCCTACGAGGGGCATCCACCCGCTGTAGGAAGAGAAGAAAGCAACCCGCAAACAATTTCAGCACGAGGAGAGAGCGAAAGGCACAGAAAGGAGCAAGGAGGTGCGTATCGAGACGCGCAGGCGCTGGCGAGATGCGTGGAGCGGCAGATGAGACGCAGATGAAAACGGGAATGCATGCACGTGCTTTGACGGTGCTTTTTCGCTGGGAACACCAGACACGAATCGCAGAAAAGGACGCAAAAGGGAGAAGCACTTACCCCACACGACTTTGCCTGTCTGCGTGACGAGGCCCAAGTCGCTGACGTTGACTTCAATAATCGTTCCTGAAAAGCAAAAAAAGGAAAAAAGGTGCAACGAAAAGGAAACGCGCGCCTGGGCGACACACGAGCACGCAGATGCGTGTACCGAGAGAGAGAGATGTGTATCTCGACGCAGAGAGATGGAAGAGCGAAACGCTACCACACACGCCCAAGAGCGCGGCGACCACAAGACGGCAAAGTCGAACAAACACGAAAAGGCGCTCGTTCGAGAGCAGAGAACGGCTAAACGGCCCCAGAAGGCGCGAGGCGTTTCGTTGTCAGCGGCTGTCCTTCCTCACCCTTGGTGATGACGCCGAGTGACGTATAGAGGTGCGACTGCGGGTTTTTCTTCACTCCGACGATGTCGAGATGGAAGGTAGTTTTCAGTTCGGGGTGAGTCACGTGTGCCTTCTTGAAGCGCAGGCCCGTAGGGCGGATGTAGCGTTCGAACTTGGGCGGCTTTCGCGTGAAGTCCTCGCCCACGAAGCAGACTTTGTTCACCACGCGCTTCCACATCTTCTCTGATTCAAAGAAGGGAAAACAACGTGACGCCGATCGTGACGACTGAGCGAGACCTCTCTTCCAACGGAGAAAAAAGGAAAAAACAGAAGAGAAAAAAAACGACCGCGTACGGGCGTGAGAGCAGCAGCTAGAAGCGCGACAAACGTGGAAAGTCTATAGAAAAACTCGAAGCATAAACAGAGAAGGCGAAAAAAGCAGCCCGCAAAGGCGCTCTCTGCTGCGCCTGCCGCGCGCTGTCTTCTCTCTTAGTTCGCCGAGTCTGCTTCAGCGATCCCTTCCCCCTCGTGCAAATGTGTGTAAAAAAGTTTCCATACTGCGTTCTAAACACGATAAATCGATTGGATTCGGGGTTTGGGTCAGGTACGCTTTTCTGGCCTCACTTCTTCTCTTTCCGGAGCGGAGGACTTTGAACATTTCGTCCTCAGTCATCGCCTTCACTTTCGGCAGCGGCACTTGCCACCTTCCGGCTTTCTCCTTTCGCTTCTGCTTTACCATGTTGCTGAGGACTTTGGTGCGCTTCACCGCCTCACGATCCAAAAGGTACGCAGGCACTGCGCCCTCCGGCGCCTCGTCGGGCTCCTTCGTCTTCGCGTCCTTCTCCTCGTGGTGCTTGATCGTCTTCTTCATCGTCGCCTTCTCCACGTAGCGCTTCTTGTTGAAAAGCTTCGCCTTGATGCCGCGCAGACGCCGCGCCTGCTTGGACATCTTGTGCGGCTCGCGCGCAGCCTTCTTGCGCCTGAAAAAATGCGGAAAAAAAATGCGATAAGAAAACCACGCCAGCCTCACAGCGGCGGATAAAACACACGAGAGCGGCAACCATGACGCACGGAAAAAGAAGAGAGATAGCCTGTGGACGTGAAGGGAGATTGCCGATGAAGAGAGCGCCGCTCTGGGCGAGGCAGAAGCGCAGAAGAAATGCAGAACCAGAGAGGTGGCAAAAGGCAGACAGCCAAGAAACAGAGGAGACGCATGGGAGAGAAAAAGAAACTCCAAAGAGAGAAAAAAAAGACGCTTCCCGAGAGATCAAGGCAAAGGAGAGCGACGGGCACGTAACACCGCAAGGCGAACGCGTCCACAGAAAATGTGTAGGAAAAAGCGCAGACGAAGCAGACGCCTCCGCGTTCGCTGCATTGCCGCGGAGAAACCATTCCTCCTCTTTGCTCTCAACTCCCATTGGAGCTTTGCTTTCTATCATTCGCATGCCCTCGCTTGTGCGCTCTTCTCCAAATATCCGGATGTCTGCTTCCGACGTCCGTCGCGTCTTTCTTCCGCAGCAGCGAGAATCTCTCACGAAGGCCGACAGGGACACTCATCAAAGGACGCGACGACGCAAGCCTGAGCAGCGGACGCGGCAGGCGGACAACTCCGCGACGCGCGCGGAAGAAAGTTCCCAGCGGCGCAGACGACAGAGAAAGCACGAGGTCTCTTCTGCAGGCGGAGGAAGCTCTCTTCGATTGAGCGGAGAGAACGGCGCAAAAGCAAGCGCGGGATCGGCGACGCCAGATGAGGCCACGCGGCCAGCGCGAAATGTGAAGAAGACCGAGTTCAGAGACGAAGAAGATAGGGAGGCAGAGATTCCCAACAGTCACGAGGGACGCAGAGAGCAGGAGAAGGAGGCTCAGAGAGGGACCGACGGCGAACTTACTTCTTTTCGAAGTGATCCAGGCGACGCCCGAATCGCTTCTGATGAAGCTCAATGTACTCGTTCTGCGGCATGGTGGCGAGGAAGAGTCGACGACCGGGAGACGAGAGAAAAAATGTAAAAAGGAAAATCGACAAGCAATCCTCGCCTCGACAACACGCGAACAGGCGGCCGAGGGCTGTGGCGAACTCGGTCCAGCAGCTGAGAACGCGGATCCAACTCCGGGTCGCACGTTCTGCGTTGTTCGGAGGTTAAAAACCCAGAGAAAAAGAGAGAAACGACGAAACGAAATCTCCATTTCAGATCACTCTGCTCGCTCCCGTTCAGAGACTAACACACCCACGGTGAAACGCATGCAATCGAAAAAATCGAACCAGTCTACGCGTCGTCGGCCGCGCGCCAGTCTGCAGCTTCGCGCCAGGTCGCAACTCTCTCTAGCTCCTCTCTAGCGCTCTTCTTCTGCGAATCGCGACGCCTCACCGAATCGACGAGCGAAACGAGGCGCCGTGGGGCGCCCTCCGGGAGCGAGAAAGACGGAGCAGACCAGAGAAAGAGCGAAAGGAAAGGACAGGGAGACTGGAAGAAGAACGCACGCGCGGGCGTTGTTGGTGTGTGACTCGCAGGAGCTACAGCTGTCTTCCGTGTGTCGTGTGCAGTTCACCGAGTCAGCTTGGAAAACCTCGAGTCTTCAGAGAGCTGGCAGCGAAGCGAAGCTCCAGTCTGCGCGGCGCACGAACGCCGCATGTTTCTTCCTAGCGAATCCCATTTCGCGTGTATGCGCGCCTGTAGTCCTCCTGAACGGACCGTGGAAGGTCTTCCTTGTCTTCTCTCTCGTTCTCTGCGTCATCTCTTCGAACGTGTCTCGGAAGCCTTGCTGCGACCCGGCTTTCCAGCCCCTGCTTCCCTTGTGAAAGAAGCGACTTCTCACCCCTGCCTGCTTCGCACAGCTGCCTCTCGGCTTTCGCCTGTGGTGTCGTTAATTCGTCGTCTTCACTTTCTCGAGCTTCGCGATGGCGAAGCGACCTGAGGAAGACGAGCCTGACTCGTCGTCTTCCCCTTCTCCGCGGAAACGGAAGCGTCTGCGGCCGCTTGAACCGTCCCTCGCGCAGTCCCCTTACTCCGTATCTCTCGCCGCATCCTCCTCATTCGCCTCGCCTGCTCTGCCGTCTGATGCTTCTCTCTCGTCCTCTCCATCTCTGTCGTCTTCTTCTTCGCTTCTTTCTCCCTCGATTCCTTCTTCGTTTTGCATGTCTGCCCTCTGTTCGAATCGCGAAGGCGGCAGCCGCAGAGAGGAGCAGAGGCGCGATGGGAACGAGGGAGTTTCGCCGCTTCTGCGCCCGAGCGGAGGCGCGCGCCACGACGATTCCCAGCTTTTCTCGCCTTCATCCGACCCAGGCGTCTCCACCTTCTCAGAGGAGACTGGCGAGAATGCTGGCCTCGAAGAGGGCGCGGAGGTCGACACCACCTGCAGCCCTGCCTGCAGGACGCGCGCACGAAGGCCGCCTGTCTCTTCTTCCTCGGCGTCTTCTACGTGTCTCCCCGACAGCGCCGTGAGTGCGCAGACGTGCGCGTCGCTTCTCGCCGGCGTGTGGCAGCCGCATCTCGCGGCGTTTCCTAGCCAAAGGCGCGCGCGTCTGCTACTCAAGCGCCTTGCGGCGAGCGGCCGAAGCTGCCTTGCTGGCCCGGTGTCTCTCCGTGTTTCTTCTGCGTCGTCTGCTTCGCCTTGCAGCCCTCTGGCTGCGGCCGCGAGCGAGGCCTCCGCGGTGGCGGATGCATGCGCACGAGAAGGCGAGCCGCAGCACGCGATGGGCTACCCGCCTTGCGTCCTCCTCCACGGCGTGCCGAGTGTCTCGCGCGACGCGGCGGCCTTCTTCTTTCTCTCGCAACTCTACAGCACGCGCGTCGCTCCTCTCCTCGCGCCGTCAAGCGGCAAAGGCGGGACGCCGGCGGGTGCGGTCGAGCGGCGCGGCGTCCCGGCGGCTTCTCCGTCGTCACCGCCAGCGGCGGCCGCTTCGCCTTCTCTCACTCCGGCCTCGGCGTGGATTGTGCGACGAAATCGCTTCTTCACACAGCTCCACGGACCGTCGCTGAACGTGGCGAGCTACTCGCCAGAGAGCTGGCGGACGCTCCGCGCCCTGATTCTCCAAGTCCCGCTGGAGGCGCGGCGGTCGCGGGGGCTTTTCTCCGCCGCGAGCCCTCAGTCCTCCGAGAGGCGCTGCGGCCTCCGGTCCTCGCGCCCGGCCGCTTCTTCGCGCGCGCGCTTTCCCCGGGCGACACTGTTCATCGAAGACATCGACCAAGTCGCACCTTCTCTCCAGCGGCGCCTCGCGGCGCTGCTGCTGCGCATGCAGCAGAGGACGTCTTCTCGCGGCGCGCCGGCTGCCACAGCAGTCGCCTGGCTCTTGACGGCGTCGCATCCGCACCTTGTTGCGCCGGCGCTGCGCGGCAGCTGCGCGGCTGTTCGGCTTCCGCTGCCCTCGGCCTGCGAACTCGCGGGCTGCGTAGCGGGGCGCGGAGAAGCGGGACATGCGAGACCATCGGCAGGCGGCGAGAGAAAGCCGGGCGCGGACGCGCGCGAGTGGGCGAAGGAGGCTCGAGCTCAGGCCGGGGACGTGACCGTGGGACGATCCGCGCGCGCCGAGAAGACAGAGAAACAGGAAAGTCCCTCCAGGGAGGAGCGTGGCACGAGGACGCAGTCGTCATACCACGCAGAAAGCGACGCAGAGGACGACTCAGAAGGCACTCGCGCGGGCCTCAACCCGGCGTCGGCGTCCTCTTCGTCGCGCTGTCGCGCATCCTCTGCGGCGCTGCATCTGCTCGCCCGAGCCCAGGATCTGTGCCCGCTCTCCGTTTACTTGTCTCTCTTGCGCGCGGAGCGAGGAGACGCTTCCGCCGGCGCGCTGCTGGAAAAGCTCGCCTCGCTCGCGTCGCGTCCGCCTCTCGAGCGTGACGCGGCGGGAGAGTGCTGTAAAGCCGAATGCAAAAACGAAGAGAAGGATGATGAGTGCGTGCCGGAGCGTGCGGAAGCCGGGGGAGAGAAACTCGCGGCGAACGGAGAGGAAGGCGCAGACGGCCTCCAACGAGAGACGCATCGCGCGTCTTGTCCATTTTGGAGCCGGGAAAGCACAGAGGGCTCGCTTGCCTCGTCTTCACTCGTCGCGAGTCTCTGCGGAGAAGACGTGAGGAGGCCCGTAAACGAACGCATTCGGAAAATCGCGCATCTGATCCGAAGCAGCAAATGCTGCTCACGCAGGTGAGAGTCAAACTTGGAAAATGAAGCACCTGTAATTTGTGGTTTAGTAGAAAAATTAGAACATTTTTTTCACACAGAGGACAGGGACATTGACGACGAAGTGTGAAGCGCGGAAAACGTGAAGGCGAAGGGCGCCGCAGAAAGAGAGAGGGAGAAGGTGACAGGCGGACATCAGCCTCCTCTCGAAGGCCAGCCAGAGGCGGAGCAGATCAGAAGCAGCACACGAAGAAGCCACGCGGGGAGAGGCGCTGCTTGCTGAAGGCTGTTCATCTCGCCGTCTCTCTCTCTCGCGGACTCGTTCATCTCGTCATCGCTGTCGCGTTTGTCTTTCGTGTCTGCCTTTGCAGTCCTCAAGTCCTCCGCCGTCTGTGGCAGTCGGCGCTGCAGCACGACAACCTCTTCCGAACTCGCGACGCAGATGCGATTCTTCTCGTAAATGAAAACATGTCTCTTCAGCGTCCGGGAGTGCACATTCGTCGCCCCTCGCATTTCTCGTTTGTGCGCGCGTTTCGCCTTGTTTTTTCGGCGTGTCTGATCAATGTCGCGCTAGAGCCGACACGCCGCGCCGTCCAGCGCCGGCGACTGCTGCAGCGCTCTCCTCAGGGCTGTTGAGCGTGCCTGTTTCTTGATTTTCTGGATGCGGCACGGATTCACCACATGCTAAATCGTAATCTAGTCTCCCCCTCCTCCCCGTTGCTCTGCGCAGGACCTCCGGAGGGCGCTCCTCGACTCCTCGGAACCCGACAAAGTTTTCTCCGCAGAGCTTGTGCACCTTCTCGCGGATACGGTAGGACACGCAGCTGCTCCCCATTGAGAGTGATTCGCGTGCCTATAAATAAATATAAATTTTACTGAATTAATAAATATAAAAATGTTAAATTAACTAAGTAGATCAAATTAGATGAGTATATTTAGATGTATGCCTAGGTAAATAACTAAATTTTTAAAATATATGTAACATATTTTTATGTATGTATACGTAACTAAATAAATTTTCAGAGTATATATATATATATATATATATATATATAGGGAGAGCGCTATATCGCTGGATGGAATACTGATGAGTACGTGTTATTTGGAATTTGGCGTTGTTGACCGCTTCCTCCGCACATGCGTGCGCGCTGTTCTGTGCAGTCTTTCGAGATCGCGAGAGGCGAGTTCGCCCTGGGTGTGACGCCGAGTCTTGAGCTGCTGTCGCTGCGTGCCTCGCGCCTATATCACGCAAGTCGGCTCCGTCGAGAAGCATCCGAGGCGCAGAGCGAATCGGAAGCGGGCGCCGAAGGCGGAAAGGAGGCGCGCGATGCCGCGGCCGGCCCCGGGGCTGCAGCAGAGGCGCTTGAAGGGGCGGAGCGGTTTTGTCGAGAGGAAACCCAGTCGGGCGCGGGACGAGAGTCTGCGTCTGCGGCAGAGAAAAGCATAGAAGGAAGCGGTGAGACTGGAGACAGGGGCACTTGCTCGCTCCACAGGCCAAATGCGTCGACCTCGTGCGAGGCAAATGTCGGGGTCTCTCTCTTCGACTCCGATGAGTGAGGCAGGGGGGGAGAGGGAGGGTCGGGGGGGCGAGAGGCGCTTCTCTCCGCAGCCCGGAACTCACGCGGAAAACGCGTGCGAGCGACTATCGCGCGGTCTTTCGGAGAGCCGCCCGCGGGGCGAGGCCGCGCGTGGCTTCGTGTGTTGGGCTCGGCCTCGCTTTCCGCCCTCAATGCAGAATCTTCTCATTTTCCGCGAACTGCTAACGCAGAACGCGTGCCTTTAGCGCAGAGACTGCGCTACGACCTGCGCATGCAGACGCCGTTGCGGAGAGCCGCTTCTTTTTTGGCGTGCGCCGCCCTGCGAGCGGTGGCCGTGTTTCCCGGCCCCAGCCCCAGGCGGCTCGGGAGTGTTTCACGAAAGTGCCTCGGGGTGGGAATCGCAGTGTGAAGATTTCTTCGGGCGTCGCTGCCGGGACGGAACCGGTCAACGCAGCTGCAGCATGTTTACGTGTTCCCTTCCGCTGTGAGCGTGTGCGGGCATTTCCGGACCGTGCGTAAAAGATGCAGGCGACGCGTGTTTTGGAACGATCGAGCGCGCGCCAAGCTTATTTGAGTCACCTAGTGTGTTTTTTGTTTTCGCGTAGAGGAGTCTCCAGCGTTGCGTGTCGGTGCTTTCCAGCGCCACGCCAGCAGAACCATCTCGGCTGTTTCACGTGTAAAAGAAGAGAGAATTGATAGTCTGTCCTTGTGAATGTTGTCGGCCGACAGAGAGGGGAAGGCTGCAGTCGGTAGTGCCCCTGCCATCAACAACGTTCGCGTGAGTCATTGAACCGGCACGTAGGCGAGGTTAGCAGAAGAGGTCTCACCCGCGTAGGGAGACGCCTTTTGCTTGCGGCGGAAGACCGTCGTGAAAGAAACCCACAGAATTGGCTGTTGCGCAGCCCGGAGAAGGTCTGCATGTCTGGGGAACCTGAGAGATACAGCCACGCAGCGCACACCCCGAGCAGCTACTCGGCGACGGCACTGACGTGTGAATCGTCTTCGACTAGCTGGATCGCCCTCGTGGGTTCTTTGAAAACTGCGAACCGCCTCGGAGCGAACATGACAGTGTTAGTTCGACAAACCCCAAATCAGTCTGATGGCCGTGCGCTGGTTGCTGATGGAGACGCAGCTGCATGGTCTTCCACCAGTGCCTGCAGACAGGAAAACCTCCAAAAGCCGTACGATATTCGTCGCTGAGGCCACTCCGTTTCATGGTTCGTAACTCTCTGTTTCACCTCTTCACATAACTGACATGCTGAGCCTGAAAAGCGACGAAGGAGGAGGTCGGTGTCCTCCACTTCAGGTGTCGGATCTCCAGCGATACGTGTGGGCGAGCAGCTTCAACAGAAAGCCGTCCCAGTTCTGTACTTCCCGGTTGTTTGCCGACTCTTACAAGAAGTCCCGTTCTCAGTGACGTAGGGAGATACTCAAAGGAGGGTAATGGCAGCTGTGATGCGCTCGCAACCTAAGCCTGCCGGAGGTTTTGCTGTCAAAAGATTTCGTAATCCACTGCAACACTGCAGAGCAAAATGCCGTTGGTGTCTGGCCAGCAGCTCCAGACTGCTGCTGCCCTAAACGCTTTTAGAAAAAGCCTGCCTCTCATATTAAACAGACTCTCGTGCGAAATTCACAGACTCTCGCTTCTATTCCAGTCATGCACTGTATACTGCGCCATCCTACTGCGCAAAACAAGCTGCGTTTCACGCTTCTTGCCAGAGGCGTAGTACCTGTCGAAAAAAACCCGGCTCATTAACCACACACATCCCTTTATCCGCCACACCTAGCTTCACCGGTCAAATAACGTGTATTGGGCGCTTTTACTAGTGCAACAACAACATCTTTCATCCCAACATTGAAGTCAGAAAGACAGCTGCCGATGAATCTAATCATGAAGCATGGAGGCTCGTGTGTTCTCTGCTGCGGGACGCAGCCTTTTGCCACCTTCCGCGATTTTTCCAAGAATGATGGGGTCCAGAACGTGTTTAGCTTGGAAAACCGATAAGGCGTCGCACGCCATTACACCCCCCTTCTCAAAGGTCGAGAGACTACACGGGAGTGAGGAAAGATCCGGCGATGTCTACCGACGATCCACGGTGCTTCGAGCACCGCAACCCTGGAGTCGCGAACAGTGAGCCTCTGGATCGATTTCGCGCTTCGTCATCGGCAGTGACTACCCAGGCGATTTCAGAGCGACTTGCGGTTTCACACTCCGCTCAAATGGCGCTTCCGCCGCCAAAGCTGACACTGCGAACTCGGTGCCTCGTGAGGCGGTTTACGTGTTCCTACGTACTGGTTTTATGATCTCCCGCAGTTCCTTGATGCATGGTCCGACGTCTCATCACAAAAGCGAAATCAGCTGCAGGGTTCGATGCCGGACGGGTAGTTTACTGTCGAACGGAGAATAACTGGATCGCTGACCCTCCCTCCGTCTCCGTCTGAACTCCGCCGGCACTTCATCGTACACGAGCAAAAAGTGATGACGCATGATTACAAACATTAATCCTGTCGGGAGAAAGTCTCAATCAAAATGACGAAAGCCTGCCCTCAATTCCGCAAGACACAGCGACGAGAGCCAAATGGGCACCGCTTAACAAAAACGAATTTATCAGCACTGTAGGACAAATCAGTCTGCCTGTCGGTATCGCAATACACCGGCTTAAGGCGCGGCATGTGCATTTGATGCGTCAGCGCCCCAGTTTCTTGAGTATCCGCGAGACACTGCAGGTCCTCCAAGCTTGTGGCTCGCCGCAACGCTCTCCCTGATGTCACAAGAAAACAGTACGAAGTCGTTTCTAACGCTTTGCCAACATCCTCGCGCGTCCAGGCACGACTGCCGACTGCGGTTCCTCTAAAGTACGCCATCACGTACGGCAAGGGGGCATTTTTCCCTTTGTTCGGAGCCAGGCCTTCATAGAGAAGCATTGGCATTCCGAGAAGCGCACGAATATGTCAGCGCCCGCCTCCCTAGCGATGTTTCTCTGCGTCACCCCTGCTGCTTAGGTGCATGTGTTGTCATTGGCATCTCCCCAGTCAGTCAGCTACGGAGAGCGCGTCAATCCGAAGCGTAGGCTGGTCATGCTGGTTTCGAAGAGAGACTGCTGCATGCACTCGCGCATGCAAAAAAAGCCACCCCTTTCGGGATGAAAAGAATGCAATAAAGCTTCAAGAAGGTGAACAGAGCCAAATCTGTCTACGCCGCGAGGCCGCAGTGCAACGAACCTCGGATCGCGTTGTCTCAGTCGTCTGCTGCTGTCGTTGGTGATGCGTTACTAAGAACATAGAACTTGTCTTCACATCGCAGTAAACATAGACAAGCGTTCAGCCCTCGAAGAAGACGGAGAACCGCCAGAGATCCTCGCGGCACGCGCTGCCGTCGGAGACACGGCCTCGCACCCAAGCTGGCGCGTCCGCCCTGAGCCCGCTTGGCGGCGCCAGCAGTTTCCCCGTCCACAGCACTGCTGCCCGCAGCTGCCCCCGACAAGCTGCTGGAAAACTCTTCCAGCGGATGTCAGTGAACACTGCTTCTCGGGCGCCGCCCGTTCAAGTTGCCCTGCGTGGTGCATGCAGCCGGCGGGCACTCGTTCGTGTGCCGCGCGCTCTTTCTCGACTGTCTTCCAAGCTGATCCGCCTCGTCTAGCACTATCAAACGAGCTCTGCGGCTATCCGAGTCCGAGGCGCGTTAGTCGTCGTCGTGGTGGTGTCGATGTTTGCGTCTTCCCCTGTCGCTCTCTTCATCGTCGTCCTCGTCATCGCGCGAGTGTTTCTGCGGGCCGTTGCGGCCGCCCTCACCCATGAATTCTTTAGCCTGTTCAGTCACGATATCCCCAAGAGGAGAGAGGCCGGCTTCCTTGAGTTTCTTCTGCATGTGGCCGATCCCGCCTGTGTGAGCCGCTGCTAATGCGGCTCCAGCTCCGACCAAACTGCCGACGCCTGATGCACTCAGAAGTTTGTTCGCGACTGTTGCAACCGCACTGGGTGCCCTTTCTGTAGGCTTGTCTTCATCATCGTCATCGTCGTCATCGCGACTTTTCCTTCCACGTTCCACCTCACTTTTGAGCGCGTCCAAGGACTTACTCGCGTTCTTTTCCATGGCCTTCTGGACTGTAGACCGCACTGCACTCCTCGCAGTCCTTCTGATCGCATCGTTGATGCCGAGAGCCCCGGTAACAGTTGTAAGCACTTTAAAAAAACGCACGGCAGAGCAGGGCGTCACTAGGGACTCCTGGTCTCCACGGAACTGGTGCCAGCTTAGCGCGAGAAGGAGGACGGCGACCGCTCGCCCTCTGAGCAGCCTCGCCGCCGCCCCCGGGGTGTTTCTACACCCAGACATTAGGTCTTCGAGAAAAATCCGCCTCCGGCAGAAAACCGACCGCTTTGCGAAATTTACGCGGAAACCCTGAGCCTCCAAGTCTCAGAAGCCCCGAGCGAAAGATAGTTGTCTGTCTGTCAAGCGCAGCGGAAGAGCTCAAGGCATTCGCCCTGGAGGGGCTCGCCTAGCTCCCTTAGCACGGACTCTAGCCTTTCTAGCGGGAAAATAGAGTGAAGCTCCAGCTTAAAAAAGGTTCCGAGTTAGCAGCTCTCAAACGGAGGCGATCCTCCCTGCGAGTGTGCAGAGAAATTCTCTTTCCGGCTCTCTCGTCTCTTCACGCTGGAGCGCGGCAGCGTCGGTGGTGGCGGCCTTGCGCGCCGGCCGCGCTTTTCGCCTCTCCTGAGTCGGCAGCTGTGTCTTGTCGAGTAGCTGCATTCCTGGCGCCGATCTCTCGCGACGAGGCAAACTGTGTGACCCTTCAAAAGCGGGAGCAGATCCCGCCGCAGAAATGTCGAGCCGGAGAGAGTGTCCCGATTCCTGTGCGAACGCTGAACTCTTGCGCGGAGTCTTCAGTCGAAACTAGTTTCCGCCCCGAGCGGGGCGCGGCCGGCGCCGACGCAGCGAAATCCTCCTACACGCTGCCACTTGCGTGGCAAAGAGACGCTCTGCGCGCGGGTTTCCAATAGAATCACGCCGCACAGAAGGCGAGAGCCTTTGCCTCTCAAGACGTGCAACCGAAAACACGCGTCGAGGATTTCGGCGAACGTTTCGGTCCTTCACGCGCTGACAGCCTTCTCACAGAACGCAGTAGAGGATCCCATGAACCAAAGGCTGAATGAAGCCTGCTCCGCCCAGGGACCGTCCGCCGCCGCTCCTTGCCCACCGCGTAGCTTATTCTTGCGCTGTAGAGGATCCGATGAACCAAAGGCTGAATGAAGGCTGCTCCCACGCGTATTCTAAGCCCTCGGTAACTGTAGACCAGGCGACGCGCTGCGGCTCGCGTTACACATTTTTATCTCAACTGGCGGCCGGCTAGGCCGGTGACTTTTAGTATAGCATGTGATGCGGTCTGACAGTCTGAACCTAGACTCGCGGCTGGCGAACGTCTCCTCTTCTCTGAGTCTTCGTTTAGCAGCGGAACCACGGCAGACACGAGTCGGCTCGAAAGTTCGGGCGTCCCTTTACCAGACACGGCTGTGTCCCTGTCGAAAAAGGTCAGTTTCCAGTGCTCCATCCCTCTCCAGCCTCTAAATTTCCGCGTATCCCTCCCACGAGGAAGCGCAGTCCCCGTCGCTGGGCCCTGTGCGCGGCGCGAGCCAAAACGACGCTTTCCGCGGGCGTGTGACCGAAACGTGGAAGAGCAGTGGACTCTGGAGCAGACCGCAACACGTGTGAAAGGCCGTTTCGGCGACTCTTTCTCAGACGCCAACTGCTGCGCTGCGCTGCCAGTTTTTCGGGCCTCTGTGTCGCAAACTAAAAGTGCAGCTATTTTTACAAGCGCACAACGGTTCCTCAGCTGTAACGATGTGGTCACAAAGGATCTTGGCAGCAGACGCCTGTCTTTCCCGCTCCACACAAGACTTTCCTCTGACCTAACCCTCCGAGGACAGCGCATCGCATCTTTGCGACGCAGCGATTCCCACGCTCTAAACCTGTCAATCCCCCCATTCCTTTCGCCCCAGGCCCCCCTCGAAGCACGCGGCAGCCATCGGTCTCGCGCTGCGCTGCCCGCTGAACGCCTTCTACGGTTTCTCTGTCCCCTTTCCACTGCCGAGGCCCCCCCGGCGCGAGCCGCGCCCTCGCCCTGCGGCTGTTCTGCCCCCGCGGCCGACGGCGCCCGCGCCCGAGTTCGGCTGCCGCGCGGCCCGCCCACTCTCGGCGGCGCCCGCAGCCGTGAGCGACGGAGGGCGCCGCGGCAGCACACTGGTTCGCAGCAGAACCTCCTCTTCGTCCTCGCCGTCTTGGAGCCTTCCGCCGAGGAGACTCTGCGCGCCCGGCGGCGGAGACGTCCCCACGAGTGCCCCTGCGCCGCCCGCCCCTCGGGGCGCCGCCGCGTAGGCAGCCGACTTCTCCCTGCCGCGCAGCAAGTCCAGCAGGTTCCGACCCTGCTGCGCAGCAGACGGCGAAAGCACCCCGCCGGAGGCCGCGCCTGCTGCAGCCGCAGGGGCGACCGCCGGCGCCGCCGGCGCAGCAACACCCGGTCCTACGCAGCTCGCCGCAAGCGGCGGTGGCGGAAGCGGCATCCCCGGGTCCACGCAAGGGGCACCGGCTGCTGGGTTGTGGAGAACGTGCTGTCTAACGAATTCCACTTCTGTAATCTGTTTCTGTGTCTGCACGGCCCCGTGCGCAGCCTGCTGGGCGTGCGACCCCGCCGCCCCGGGGGCGAGCAGGCAGCTCGGCTCCAAAGTCCCGTTCGCCGAGCTTCCCTTGCTGCTCATAAGCTGCTTGATGACAGAGGTGATGTTGTTGGCCGCGCGGCCGCTCTCAACCCGCTGCTTGGCCTGCGGTTTTCTGCTTCGTTTCGCTTCCTGCCTCGACGCAGGCCCCCCTGCGCCGGCCTCTGGGTGTGGAGGCCCTCCAGCGTCTGCAGGCCGCGCCGTCGGCTGCGAGAAGCTGCCGCCAGAGGCGCCGCCTGAGTGGATGCCGAGAAGCTGCTTCACGTACTGGGTAGCGCCGTGACGCACTCCCGGGTCCCCTGCCGGCTGCGTGGTCTCTGCGAGGGCCGTGTCTCCCGCGACGCCCCCGGGGAGTCCATGCGCCGACGCGGCAGTCTGTCCGCCACTCCTCTCGCCCTGGTGCCCCGAGGACGCTCGCAGCAGCCGCAGAATCGGCTCGGCCGGCGGCACCGCCTCACCGGCTGTCGCCCAGGCCGTCGGCTGCCCTAAGGAGCTGCCGTTGGAGCCGCCACCGGGATGCACAAACCCGCGCGACCGCGGATCTCTCGCTGGCTGGGGCGGGAAGGTTAGGGCCTCTGGAGCTGTCGCCGGGCGGCAGACCAGCGCCGCCTGCGGCGCGTAGGCCTCGGAGGGCGCTTGCCGCTCAGGCGCCGTCGCCGGCCGCGCCGCCGCTGCAGATCCCGAGCTCGCAGCCGCGCCTGTCTGAAGGACGCAGAGAGAAAAAAACGTGACAGAACGCACAGTCGCACATGAACACGCCGGAGCGACGCCGGCGCTGCGCCTCGCGCGGCACTATGTCGGGCGCCTAGCGGGACATCGCGCGAACAGGCCGCGCGCGGTAGCGTCACGGACGCTGCTGTGAGCGCATATTCAGCGAACTGTAGGCGCGTCAAGGGATCAGCACCTACTTTATATACGAAAATACGCAAATATACATAGATATATATGTCTATACGTCCTTATATGTACAAATGTATACGTGGATATGTGCTGCGAGGAAGCGCAGTTTTGCAGCTCGTCGGATTCCCTCCCCCTCCAGTGATGCACTGAGCCCCGTCAGTCAATTCCGCATGACGCTGCGGCGCGGTAGATCCTCTTTCTGCGCGTAGTCACCTGGTCAGTCAGGGGGAAGAGTTGGATACAGGGGACGCGAATCAGCCGCAGCGACGAGCACCTTCCGTCCATTGTTTGCGCTCCTGCAAAGACCGCAGAAAGCAAGGACCGGAGGGAGAAACAAAAAGCGTCCCCTGACCAAACCCGCTCGTCTGCCGCGTACGACTATCGTACAGGAAAGGGATGTCAAGCGGCGGGGAAACCCCGGCAACGAAACGTGCGAGCGACACACGAAACTGGAAATCTTTGCCCCAAGGCGTGGCGCGGACAGTCTCGACAGAGTCACCCGTAGCATCGATATCCACAATAGAAGCACAGAGTTACATGCCTACGCATATATCGTTGCGCATGCATGCAATGATATACCTCTGCGTGCAAGCGTGCATATTTAGATAGGTTTATCGCCCTCTGCTTGGGGGTCAACGCGTCGAGCTCCCTCGACACCCGTGGCAGGCGCACGACTCCACAGAAGAGGCCTCCAGCGGGGGTTTGGCACGCGCCCCAGGAACCTGCACACGCATGCAGCCTTCCCTCCCCCTGGGCAATGTGCATATATCTGGAGGCCTGCGGAGACATTCCCGATCTGCGCGGCTCCTGGATTCTTTCTGCGTGTTTGCAAAAAAATCGTTTTTCTCACCGAGTTGCACCTGGTCTAGGAGCACCTCGACGACGATCCCCTGGAGAACTTCGCTCAGGGCCGCGGCGACCTCTTCGTCCTCCCACACGCCGCTCTCGCCTCGTCGGTCGCCTCCCCGCAACCGGCGGCCTCCTGCCCCCGGCTTTTGGGGAGCTGCCGCGCGCGGTGCGTTTTTGAGCTTCACGCATGTCTCGAGCGAAGCAGACCCTGAGAGGCGGAAGGTCACCCCGCCATCCCCCGAGCACAGCCCCGTAACCGTCCCGCGACTGCCCTGAGCCACGCTGCCTGAGTGCGCGACGAACGCCACGCGCTGGCCGAGGAAGAGACGCAGCGAAAATCGCGCTTCTGGCGCTCCGGCGGACCGCGAGGAGGAAGTAGACGCGACGAGGGAGAAGAATCCTGAGAAAAAAGTCGCACCCCGCCTGAGACGCGTCTCCCCCAGAGATACACAAGTAGACCCCTGAAAACGCACGCGACCATTGACGCAGATAGATAGATGGATAGATACACATAGAGAGATATACGTATATGGATAGACAGATACAGACGGATACAGACAAGGGTGTGCCCAAGACGCACAAACGCGTTTCAACTCGCGAGGGACGCAGGAGGGCGTGCGGCGCTACGCATCGGCAGACGGGATGTCATTCCAATATTAAAACGTTTAGTGGCCGCTGCTAAAGCTTTGAAAAACGGCGATGCAAGGAAACTATGCAGAGGACGCTAGCGGTGCATGCAGCCCCCAAGCGCCTAAATCCCCCCCCCCCCCCACCCCCTCCCCGTGCCCTTCCCATTTGCGTCCTTACGGGTGATGATTTTCTTTCGGATTGCGTCGGTGGAGGATGCCTTAACGAGGTCGCGCGCAGCGAAACTCTCTAGCACGACAGGGTCGGCATCCTCGTCCACGCCGCCCTCTCTTTCGGGCTCGCCGCGCGCTCCTGCGCCGCGATTCTCCGGCGCCTCTCCCGAGGCGCTCTCGGCGCACGCGGCCGTTTCCCCTTCGCTGCTGCGTGTCGCCTGCCAGGCCCGCGCGCGGGCAGGAGGCGCTCCGCCAAAGGAAGCAGCCACGACCGACTCGAGAGACGGAATCGCTGGAAAACAGAAGAAATCTCCCGGAGCAGGCGCATCAACATGACGCACAACCTCGCAACGAAAAGCTCGAGATGGGCGCGGCGCCCGCGCCTCAACAAATCGAGACGCGAAAGAAAACACACACGGCTTTGAAGAGTCAGTCCGCCCGCCCCCGCACGAACCGATAGTGGCAATTGCAAGTCTACAAATTCATCTGCTGCTACTGTGCATGCGCGAGAAAGTAAGTATATATATAGAAACAGATAGACATTCTTTCTCCCCCCCTCTCCCTCTCTCTATCAATAGACATATATATGTGTGCAGCGCCTTTGCACCACCAGGTCTCGCTTAGGAAAGGAATTTCGAGAACGACAGCACACGCAGCACCCCCGCGTGGCGAAGCGCACGCGCCGTTCTCCGCAGCGGCTTTCGCATGCGTACCTTTTGAGGGCAGCCACGTGTAACTTCCCTTGACAAGCTTGTTGACTCTACAGGGATGTCTCGCCATGGCGGAGACAAAAAGCGACGCGGCGAACTGCGAGTCCCCGCCCTCCGCCCCAAACAGGCTGCCAGCCGTCACGGTGACGGTCTTCAACCTGCTGCCGCTCTCCTTCTGCACACACATGCCCGCCGGAAAGCGCGTCTCGATCAATTCAAAGCAGGCGAAAAAGCTCAGCGACAGCGCGCCGGGCGACAGAGATAGTGAAGGAAAAAGGAAGATTTCCTGACCTGTATAACAACCGCCACAGCCGCACACGCGGGGGTGTGGCGGCGGCGCGAAGGGGAGGCGCCGCGGAAAGGCAGCAACTTACCGCGAGCTCGACGAGCTTCTGGTAGACAGAGGGGTATTCTTCACACACGCCCTTCACGGCGTCCAGCGCCGCAGGCGTGAGCAGATGCAAAAAACGCCCCAGTCCTCGGCGGCCTTCATCCGCTGAGGAAAAGTGGGAAGAGAAAAAGCAGCGCCACATACAAACTTGCGCCAAGATATACGCGCAGAGTCGCATACGCTGATCGCGTACACGCAAACCTAGAAGTGCACTGCTGTCGCCGTCTGCGAGAACGCATAGACACGCCTGTATAAAATATATATATACATATACATATAGATGCACGGATACACTCTGTGCGTGCTGACGCAAGTTCGACTTTCAATTCTTTTATTTGAATACATATATGTATACATGTGTGTAGAAGCGGATACTTGTATACATATGATGTGCAGTAGGGAAGACCCCTTCGAGCACACAAAAGGAAGTCTCGAGGACGGCAGCCGCAAAGGTTAGGGCGTCCGCCCGCATGCGTTTGGCGAACAGGGTCAGCGAGGCACAGAGGATACGCCGCTCGGTATGCGTATCTCCCCTTTTATCGAACCGGAGAGGCAGATGCGCAGTCGCGCGGACACGGGAGTCGACAGGCGCGCCTTTTTCGGTACCGAGTTGAGACAAACATACAGAAAAGAACAAAAAATAGATATAGGGATCTATGTGTGAGGGTAGTCAGGCTGAGGAGGGCGAGCCGCGCGCGGACTTTGTTTCTGCGGACGCCCCATGCTGAGGGGATAGGAGTATCCAGGCGAGAAGAGAGGCTCAGAGGAGTTCGCGACAAACGAGGCTGTGCCGTCAGCGGCTTCGACTTTCTCAGGACGCGTGCTCGCGAGGATATGCAGTCCACAGTCCTGAACGCAAAGAAAACACGCGCACCCTAGACTGCGGAGTGCCCGCTCTCGGCGCCGGCGCGCAAGCGCCGTCGTCTACAAAGATACATTTCGCCAAAAGTAATGCCAGTCATATCTATTTACGAAGATGAAAGGACGCGTGTGCGCCATCAGCGACTGATGCGTCTGGCACGCGTGTGGAGGCTGCTTCTCGCTTCGTCGTCGCGCATTAGACATAGATATATTTCTTTCCACGTATATACGTATATGAATAAACATCCACATTTATATATGGATATGTATATATATCTGTATTTACTCGACAGAGCGCTTGCATGCGCGCCTGTGATCGGCGATGATAGAGGCGGGACGGAGCCCCATGGTTCGCTCGCGACATGCGCGCGTGTGGATGCATGCACAGCAAGGAGTAAACAGACTAGACATGCATCAGGGGACCGGTATGCGCAGAGGGCGGCCTGAGGCTTCACAGACAAGGAACTCACCTCTCTGCGCTCTGCGAGCTTGACGAAGAAACTCGAGGCGAGCGCGTAGAAGGCAAAGAGAGGCATCTTCAGCGCAGCGGCAGCCTCTGGGACGGTGTGCAGCGGGGGAGGCTGGGACAAACAGACACACACGCAAAGACAAACTTGCGACGAAGCGCGCACGAGGGCCTCGCCGTGACCGGTGGTGCACGGAGGGAACCCTAAAGCCTGAAACGCGGAGGAAGACCTCCGCTGAAACACGATCCCGGAGAGAGCATGGGCGTCAGGCGAGAAGCCGCGACTCCGGAACGCCAACACTGGTGCACGAAGTCTGGGCCGGGGGCAGCTCTCGCGGGCGCACCAACGGGCGGCACACTCGCAGACCCGTCTCCCCCTCCCCCTCCCCTCCCCCTTCCCCCCGCCAATTACGCGAAGACATGCGCCGGGCGCTCAGGCCCGTCTCCCGTTGCCCACGACCCTTCCGCCGGCTTTTCTTTCCTTGCCTGCAGTCCGGCATGCGCAGGACGCGCGGGCGCGGCGCTGGCAGCTGCGCGCGTGCGTTTGTCCTCACCATGTGGCGGTGAACGACTTTCTCGAGGAGGTTCCTCTCGATCGCCTGCTGATCTGCCTGACTGCGATCTCGCGCGCTCCAGGGCCTCAGGAAGATGACGCTGAGGGAGGTCTCCGCGTCGGCGTCAAGCGAGGCGGCAGTGTGTTGGTCGGCTGCGTCTGTCGGTGTGCAGGCGATGATTTCGCCGGCGCAGGCCAGCATGCGTGAGCGAGGACTGAGCACGAAAACTTCTGTGCCCTCGCTCCACGCTCCACTCGCGCCTTGCCGCTTCTCCGCCTCGACGGCATCCTGCAGACTCGCGCCCCCGCGGTCGGCGCCCGCGCCCTCCGCATCCTCCTCCATCAGTGGATGGCGCAGCCGCCTGGGGAGCGGCAACGGCAAGCCGACGAGAGGCAGGAGTCTGAAGACGGCTTTCTCTTCGTAGGTGACGGCGGGCGCACAGGCGTCCTCGAATACCTCAACCGCGCGCACAGGCAGCAGCTCGAGGAGAATCGACGACGGCAGACAAGCAGGGTGAGGCGCGCGCCGCGCCACAGCCGCCCGTGCACCAGGCAGCGCGAACGTGATGAGTTCAGCGAGGCGGAAGAAGTCCTCAGGCTTGGAGAGCGCAAAGCGCGCGAGCGAAGAAGGCGCCGCTCCGGCGCGCTTCGGATCCGCGACGGAAGGCAGCCGCGCGTACGCGACAGTCGCAGGCGACCCCAGGCCGATGAACTTCATCCGCCGCACCTCCGCAGCCACCGCTTCCTGCTGCTCCAACGGCCGCGTCGCGTCCTCCGCTGCGGCGCGTACTCGACCCGAAAACACGTTCTCAGGCGAGAAAGAAGACAGCGAGAGCTCGCGCTCGCCCGAGTCCACTGAGTAGTACAGCGTGGGCAGCCACACCGCGACCTGAACAGGAAAAAGAAGACGACGGAACTTGCGGCGGAGCAAATGCACGCAGCACACGCGTGAAGCGACTCCCGCGGAAAGGCACTCCACGAGGAGGACGGTCCACAGACGCAAGACGAACAAGTGCATGCACACGATGCGTGCAGAAGGGCGAGTTCATTCGTGGCGTGAGTCCACACAAATCACGCTCAGCTTTTGCACTCCGCTTTCAACGCTGGGCAAGGCTTCTGCTTTGCAGGCTTCCACTCGACTTGGCAGGCTGTCCCCCCCACCCCCCCCCCCCGTTCTGCAGGCCAAACGGCCCTGCGGCCCGCGCTCGCAGGCCTCGAAGCTGCTCGCCTTACGGGTTTCGCCAGGCGCAGAAAGGGGAAGTCGTGGTAGACCAGCGGCGCTTGCAGGAACGGCAGCAAATGCTTCGCAGGATCGAAAGGCTCCACGCCGTCCTTTGGGGCCTGGGCGCGCTCTCCCGTTGGAGGGGTCCGCGAGACTGAGGCGGGGAGACACGTCGACGAGGGCGCCGCGTACGGAGGAACGACTCGCAGCGCCACAGACGTCTTTTTCGACTCGTTGTTGAAGACCTTGACTCCAACAAAGTACTCCCACTGGAAAACGGAAGCGCACAACGCACGCCGAAGGCAGCCGATCGAGAGAGAGGCGAAAGAAACGACGCACACGCGACACGAAGAGCCTGAAAGCGCGTAACGACCGCCAGAGATAGATAAGCTGAGGACAGCAACTGTGTGGAAGGGAGATAACCGACACAGCGCGACGGAAAAGTAACATGGCACACAGAAGCAGCAAACAGAAACTTTGGAGAAGGCCGCGCCGGCAACGCAAGCAGCTGACAGACAACACTCGATAAAGCCGCACGTTGCGGCGTCTGTGTGCATCTTCGCGGAGAAGGAAAAGGGCAGGGAACCCGTTATCGTGCATCCTCTTTACTGTGGCACTCCCCCTCATTCTTCTGATTTTTTTCAAAATTTCCAGCTCTTCTTCGATTTTTCTCACCTCGAGCGCGACGCGGTGGAGCGAAGGAAACTCGGCGAGAAGGGGTTTGGTTCCCTCGAGGACGAAGTTCGGAAACGCGTAGTCGCCCGAGGCGAGCTTGTCTCCAAGGCACGCATCGATATCGCTCTCTCCCACTACGCTGGTGGGCGCCCGGCTCTCTGCGCTGCCGTTGGCGAGCTGCTCACACTCGCACGCGTATCTCCGCTGCACGAGAGGGGGCGGCGCGACCTCAATCACTTCCTCGCGCACGTAGGAGTACTTCAGACTGGGGAAAACGGACGGCAGCGAAGAGACAGCCGCGAAGCGGCGCGCACCGTGTTGGCCTGCATGCGCCGAGGAACCCGGCAGCGCGAGGGCCTGCTGCGTGAGCCGCGCGAGGGAGGCCGCTCTCTCGCCGTTCGCGGGCGCCGCGGCTCCGCGGTCGCGGAAGAAGAAGAACGCAGACTGGAGAATCGGATCTTCTTCCTCGCCTGGCAGGCGCTGCAAAGTGAGCGACGGGAGCCAGCCCCCCGCGAGACTTGGAGCTGCGCCGGGAGACGCCGCCGCTGAGTCCTTGCGGTTCGCGGACTTCGCCGCCAGCGCGAGAGAGCGCAAAACGCGCGAGCGGAGGTGAGGATCTCGATACAGCAGCACGTTCTTCCCCCGAGTATTCCTCCGCAGCTCCTTGCCTGACAGCTTGGAGAAGAGAGGCAGCGCCTCCTTGTGAAGCAGCTTCTCCTCGATGAACGGAAGAAGCGTGACGCCGCCCCAAGAAACCTGCCAAAGAGGAACGCATGCAGCGAGAAGTGGAGCGAGAGGGCGAAAACACACGCACCACCTACGGGCGAAAAAAACCACGCCGTCGTGGTCTGGAAACCAAAAAAAGAGGCGGCCGCCGCTTACTCAGCTTCTCTTGTGTCTCCCTCCATCTCTCCCTGAGGCTCCTATCCTTCGCTTTCTCTCTGTTCGCTCTCCACCCTTCTTCTCGCCGCGCCTTCACTCCCCCACTGCCATCGGCTTCAACGTTTCTCGCGCCTTGAGAAAGACTCGAGCTCTGCCCTCGATTTCGTCATCGCCTGGTTTCGAGGTTTTCGCCGGGTTTCCCTTTTCTCAGACTTACGGTACACCCTTCCATGTCAACTTCGAAATCCGTCGGAAAGTACGGCGTGAGCTCCGGAGACGGGAAAAGCAGAAGAGGCTGCAGAGCTTTAGGAAGCAGCGCGGCGCTCCTGAGGTAGAAAAAAATTTTAAAAACGCATCTTCAACCGGCACACAACGGCCTCACAAGCAGCAAGTCTGCGCATGTGAACTCACGCCTGAGTCCCTTTCTGCGGGTCCACTGTTCACAACTCCTTCGTTCAAATAATTTATATAGAAATTTAAACTCAAACAAGCTTCTCGTTCTACGTAATACTGATGCAAATACTGAAAGTATGTCAAACAAATCTTTTTACATTAAAATGACAATTCAAGTGAACCATCTAGGGATAATCTGTCAAGGCAAAAGGGGAACATGTTAATACTAACTACGAATCTTTGTGGAATTAAATTTCTTCGTGTGACTATGGAAGGAATGTTTGCTTCCAACTTTCTCCGCGCCTGCGCCCCTCTCAGCAGTCTCTGCGCCGCGCGTTTTCGCCGGAAACCGGGAAACGAAAAAAAAAAACTTGAGGCCTCTCGCGTGCGTCTCACTTTGGGGGGAGAATGGAGAGGAGCTGCATGAACGGGGAGTAGGGCTTGCTGGCGGGGAAGCGAATGGATTTCTTGCGAAGATCCGCGAGCTCACGAACTCCATCGGTGAAGAAGGAGCAGTAGAGGACGTCGGTCATGAACGGCGCGTAGTGGTACGGATAAAACCAGTCCCAGCCGCTGAACTGCGGGCCTCGGTAGTAATAGTAGAGCACCTGAAAAAAGATACAAAAAATCGAAAAAACAGCTCATCGCGATGCCAAAGAGATAAGAGACAGACCGCGCGACACCAAGCTCCGCCGCACAGAACAAGAAAGAGCGCCGCCCTTCTTTGCCAGATCGCCCGAACTCCCAAAGGAGAGAAAAGAGGCGAGCAAAGAAACTGGCGGCCGCGGACTGAAGGCAAAGACCGTCGAAAAGAAAAAGGCAAACGAAGGGAAAAAGCGGCGGGCGCCGAAAGGTCACTCTTTGCTTTGTGTCGGCGCAGAAAAAGCCGCGAATCAGGCTCGAGGTTGAAAAACAGCGTGGGCGAGGAGAGCGCAAGACAGAGCGAAGTCATCACGCTGCTCACACGAACATAGTCACCCCAAGCAGCGCCTCAACGCAGAGACAGAACAGGACTAAACTCAAGTAACGGCATCGCGAAACCGACACGGAAATACACCCGGCACTGAGTTCGTGTGTCGCAACTCCGCGAAGACCGCTGTATAAAACACTGTGTCGCAGAAAACCGAAAATCAAAAAACGGGAAAAAACGAAAAAATCGCGGAAGATCTTACCCACTGAAGCCCTTCAAGGTACTTGACGGCGAGACGGTCGATTTGCTGGCAACCTTCCTCAGTGCGCCCGTCCATTCCCATCTTCTTCAAGTAAAACGACTCTCTGTAGTCCAGCAGCGGATCGCCCGAGGTCGGCGGCCGGGTCGCGTCGAGCTCGCGCTGCGTGGGGAAATCGAAACAGCGAAAAGCAGTGAAGGCGCACGAGAGAAGGCCGCCTGCATCCCGCGAGTCCGCAAAAGAAGAGTGCAGCGAAAAAGAGAAAGAAGGGCACGACGCCCACCGCAGACAGAAGGCGGAGACGACGCGCAGAGAGAGCCAGGTCAAAGACGGCACCAGGCGCTCTCGATGGAAGACCGAACGCATGCACAGCAGAGCAAAAAGCAGGGGGCGGCGCAAACACATACATACGAATACATATACATCCATACATACGCGAGCATACTACAAACAATCCTACAAATATGTACATATATATATTCACGCATTCATGCATATATGTATGTGTCCATGGAGCGGCGATGGCAACCGTTCGAAGGCGCCGCTAGAAGGCCTCCTTCCTAGGGAAAGTTGCGCAGCGCAGCGGAGGATCTTTTTTTAAACAATTTGAATGTAAATAGAAGATGTGTGATACAGCTAGAATGCACCCTGGAGAGGTAGATATAGTGCGGCTCCGCGCTACCTGGTGGCGTCTCTTGCCCCTAGCCCACTGACAGTCCGCCGCCCACTCCTGGAGGAGGTCGGTCTCCACCGAGTCGACGAAGAGCGAGAGGAAAAGAAAAAAGTTGCAAAAATCGATCTTGCCGCAATCGCCCGCGAGCCATGGGCCGCTCGCACACGGCGCCTGTTCAGCCAGCACGGAGTAGTTCTGAAAAAAAAAAAAAACAGCAAAATCCTCGTCAAAGCGGAGAGAGCGAGAATCCGTATGCCGGGCTGAGAACCTGAGATCTAGACACGCGCGGTCTCTGAGTCGCGGACTCGCGCGGCGATATCTCTTTTCACGTGACTCTCCGCTCACCTGGAGATACTGGCGGTAGCAGTTCATGAGGAGATCGAGTCCGCCATCCGCGATATCTGTGGCCTTGGGGTGCGGCAGGAAGTCGTTACCGACCATGAAGCAGAACAGGACGTAGTCGTCGATGATGCGCTCTCTCTCGCGCGGATACAGAAGCGAAGGTCGCGTGTTCAGCGCCCCCCCCGCAGCCGCCTCAGCCTCAGCCTCCGCTGAGCGCGCCGTCGCTTCCGCGTCTGCAGCCTTCACGCCGGCCGCCGACGCGAACTCCAAGAAGAGGTACTCCCGCAGCAGCGAGATGTGCAACAGCTGCAGGTTCTCGCGTTTCGTAAGGAGCTGAGCGCAGCGCAGCCGAAGCCTCGCAGTGTGCCCGCGGGACACGAAACGCGCCAGCGAGGCGAAGAAACGCGAAAACAGAAAAAACCAAAAAGCGAAAGAGACAGAACACGCGAAAAGAAAGGCAAGTGTGCACGTTTAGAGCGAGGAGCCCAGATGCGCGGCAAACAGTATGCGCATAACTACGAAGAAGAGAGGACTTCGCGAGGAAAATTGGCCGCAAACAGGGCACCGGAGGCGAAGAAAGCCTGCAAAAAATCGCGTGAGCCGCAGAAGCAGAAAACCGCGAACAGCCTCCCGCCCAGAGGCTGCACCAGGGCGAAGCGAATAGCTTGTGGAGAAAAAGCAAGCGACCACACAACACGCGAAGGCGCGAAGGCGAAGAACGCAGGGACAGGCGAGCAGACTCACTCGATCTTGCGCGCCTTTTGAGACAGCCTTGCCGAAGACAACCTCTTCGCGAAGCAGACAAAAGTGAGGCTCGTGCGAAGCGAGCGCTGAAAAGAAAAGAGGGAAAAAAACTGCGTGACGTGGGCTGAGCGCCTCGGATCCACGGTTGAAACTTATTCGAGAAATAAAAGAGAAAACATGAGATAGAGCGCCGCGCAGGAGAAAAGAGGGAAGAACGCAGCGAAGAAAAACGCGCCCTCCAGTCGAGGGAGCACCGGCAGCCGGCAGAAGAGGAGACGCTCACGACACGCTGCGGAGAGGAGAGCTTTGCACCTTCAAAAGGACTTACAAAGCATGATCAGGTCGGCGTCCAGCCCGTAGAGACAGTGGCGCACGTTCCTGCCGGTCTTTGGATCGGACTTTGAACAGCGAATGAACTGCATAATCTTGTGCTCGCCCTCGCCTGCTCACACGCGGCGCGCCGCAGAAAAAGAGACAAGAACATGCACACAGCCGACCGCAGCCGACAGGCGACCAAAGCGCATGCGCAGAGGAAAAGAGAAAGAAAAAACCTTATCTGCGTATGTGTAGGTACCTGAATAGACGCGCGGCAACGCAGAGACAAAGACACCCTGAACCCTAAACTCTGAACGTTTGCGGCCTGATCGCTGCGCGCACAGAGATCCCTGAGTATCCTCGATTTGAGGAGATCGCCCGTTGAGCTGCCGCTCAGCTCCTCGTGCGGCGTGGCGTCGTGCTCCCCCCAAGCATCTAGGCTACAAGTCGTTCAGCCGGTGAGCGCGAGCGTCTCGCGCGCCCGCTTTCAATTCTGCTCACCTGGGACGTCGGGACCTGACAGGACGACTTTGAGATGTTTCCACCTGGGGTCTTCGTTGAGCTTCTTTTCGCAGAAGAAGCGCAAATGCTGGAAGAACTTGGCCATGAACTCCGTGCCCGGGGAGATGCAGTTCGAGTCAAAGTGCCCACCGGCAGCGCCTGGCGGCTTCGGCAGCTTCGCGCCGCCGCTCTGCATCTTCCGCAGGCGATACTCCTCCTTCTGCTTCGCCAACTCCGCGGCGTCCTTCGCGGCTCTGTAGCGCCGCGCGCGCTGAAACGAGAAAACGACGCACACAGATGAACGTGCGGCGTGAGCGCGGCAAATAGGCACGCAGCAGACGCGCCGAAACAAAAAAGCACGGCCTCCACGCATGTGCGGCTCACAGATAGCTACGCGCGTGGAGGATTGTCATCTACCGGCACGAGGAGACGAAAAGCAGACAGGGGAGTCTCAGTGCCCTTCCAACGGCGGAAAGGTAGGAAGACCGTCAGTCCGCTGGCTCACAGAGAGGCGCATGAGCACATCGGTGTTGGGTTTCCAGGCAAAATGCGTACCCGATACATACACAGCTGCGTACGTGTCTTTTAGGCGCAAGCGTCACGGCGGAGAGGGGAAGCGCCACGCGAAGATGAACAGACGGCAGGCTCTTCTGCCGGTCTGCTGTACCTGTTGATTCATTTTCGCGCGAGGCGCGACGCCGTCAGCGGCCAAGACGAGAAGCCTTTTCGGATTGATGGTGGCGATGATCATATCGAGTTCCGCGAAGACTTGCAGCCACATCGCTTCTTCACTGGCGTGTAGCATGCCGCCTGGCGCGCGCAGGGACACACACATGCACACCCCATTCACACTCCAGCGGGCGACCAAAAAAATCGACAAAAAACTAGAAAATGAAAAAATGGGATGGCGTGCGCGGCGCAGACGCGCACACGCACGCGAGGAGACAGGCAGCAACCGACCCCAGCTGTCGCGCTTGCAAACGCGGAAGCCGTGCAGGCAGGCACTCCCTCTCCTTTGTTCCCGCTCGCTCTATCTCTGTCCTCAACGAACAAGTGAATGTAGAAGACAGACTGTATACTGCAAAGCAGGGGGAGTGAGGCCGGGAGCTAGAGAGATGAATCGAGAGAGACAGCTACAGACACCTCGACAGGCTGATCGTTACAGCGAGAGCCAGAGAGGGAGAGAGACAAGTACGGAGAAATGGACGCAAATGCAGAGAGAGAGTGCGACCGAACGGTAAAAAAAACGTACACAGATGCGATACGGACATGATCTATGAGGATGGAGAGTTAAACGGAGCCAGAATCGTACCTGAGTTTCCGTGTGAGCACGTGTGAAGGATGCCGTTCATGTCGAGGTAAAGATTATCGAACTCCGGCAGCGAGGCCTGCGTGATTTTCTCGTTGATGAGCGGAAAGCGCTCACTAAGCCAGCGATAGAACCTGCCGATTCCCATCTTGGAAGGAGACGCGCGACAAAGGTGGCGGCCGCCGGGGGACAGAAAAGACGGAGGAAAAAAATGCAAGGCCGACGCGCAGCAGATGCCAGCAAGCACTCTCGCAAGATGCGGAAACAACAGACCGAGAACGACGCGGCGGTGAAGACGAAATATGCGAGAGGGAGAAAAAGGATCGCGCGGGTTCGTTGCCGGCGATCAGAAGACGGCGATGACGGATACGCGCCTGAGAGCGTCACTTCGCTTCGCCCTCCAGCGCCCTCGAAACCGGCAGCAGCAGCGAGCACAAGGGACCAAGACGCCACGGAGTTGCCGAGAAAGAGATAGGAGTTGAAAAACCCGATGTTTCAGACGCGTTGCGCAAGGCGCGGAGTCTGCAGAGGTGCTTCTTCTATGCTTGTCAAGGACGTAGACAAGGCAGCGAGGGTGCAAAAAGGAAAAGCAGTCGCAGCGCGACGGGTCGGGTGACGCCTCGTGGGCGAAGGTGTGGAATCGTTCGAAGGCGCGACCACGCAGACAGAGGAGGAAGGCACGAACCCGGCATTCGCGCCTGCAGACGCTGGTTGGAGACGACCTCTAGGCCAAGGCAAGCTGACGAAAAGACGGAGATACAGACAGAGTAAAATTCCCTGATTTTCTGTGGAAATAAAACCTAAGAAGGTTCGGAAACACTAGAAAATGGCCCCACTAACAACTGACCAAGAAAGGGCCTGGTCAAATTCCCTCAGGAGACGAAACAAAGACTTTGTGGCTCTGTGCATAGGAACAACGACGGAAGGATGAAACCACAGCATGCAAAAGTACAAGAGAAGGCCTACGAGCCAACACGAAGCAGGATCTCCGACAGCAATCCGAGGTGCGCGTTCCCACAGAAACTACGGTGTGATGAAACACGTGGCAAGTTCGCGTCCGTTGGCGAACCGCGCACGGTCATTCATGTAGTGTGAAACAAAAATGCAAACCTGTAGTAAGAAATACTCTCTAGCTGCATCAAATGCGGATGACAAGACCTCTACACGCACCGGCGCACGTGAGAGATAGTGACGCAGTAAAAAAGGCCTCCAGCAATCACGGATGAAAAATTTACTGCTCTACGTCTGCATACGAACGCATATCTCATCCCACGTATGTCCACAGATGAAACACGCGGCAAGTTCGCGTCCGTTGGCGAACCGCGCACGGTCTTTCAAACAACCTGGCGTATGTCTCAGCGTTTTGACCAGGTGGTGGAGGACGCAAACAAAAGGAGTAGTTCAGACGTAGAAAGGCAAGGCGGCGTTAGCACGCCGGCCGGGAAGCGGCTCTTGAGGTGTCTGTGGAGACACCTGACGGCTCGCGCGCCAATCAGGCAGAGGAAACGGAAAACAGAGGCAAAACGACGAACGAGCAGAGACAAGGGTGCAGCTCAGTCATGGACTGAAGAACAAGAAAGCGTCGTCGTCCACAGCAGAGGCAGACTGAGAAGGAAGAGTGGCCGGTAGCCGACAGGGAGAGGGCGGACAAAAGATGACGGCCGGACGGACACCTCAAATTCTCTTCCCTTCAGTACGCAGGGAGGCAAGAAATCCGTCGCCCAAATCGCGGTCCGGCATCCTGCAGTTGCGGAATCTGATTTAGAGATCCGCGGAATTGACAGAGACTGGACTTTCGCACAAAAGCCATCGAGAGTGTTGTAAGATTCACGCATGCACGCGCAACAATCACGATTCATGTGCGACCTGCATTGGTAGCTGCATGCACTGACGTGCATCTGCTGACCTTTTCGGCAAGCCAGAGCCAGCCTCGAAAGACAGCCCCGACTGAGTCATAGATTGTTCTTTCGCAAGAAGCAGACGCGTCCTCCAGGCACCTTATTCTACTCGGGACAAAAATATCTCATAGAGCGAGCCACGGTGGCGCATAGAAGAGAGCGTTTGCAAATATACTCAAGGCTCCATTCTTCGCGTCCACTCACGCATCGCTCTGCGTCCACATACACAGCGACAAGCTCGCCGACGTGTATATATATATATATATATATATATATGTATATGCGTAGGCCCCTTAGTTCAGAATCCGTGGATGTCGCTTCTTTGCGTGGACTCCTAGCGACACCAACCGGATTACTGGTGTGCGTGATAGTGACGGCACACTCTGACCGCAGGGTGTGCCTGAGAAAAGCGACTTTCCACGATGCAGTTGTCACTTTACTCGCTCCCGTGGTCACAGGTCGCAGATTCAGAAAGCACGGGTTTCGCAGGGACCGTCCTGAAGAGCTCGCGGAGGAATGCCTGCATGTGCACCAGGCAGACTGAAATATGGCAGCCCGCCACCTGCCGCGACCGCGGAGACAGGCGCTTAGCCGGAACGAAGCGACCGCGCTCGTATCTGTAAAACTTTTCGCTTCAGCTGTTTAGGCAACGGCTCGTGTCCGTCCGGCGCTGCCGGCAATAATCTCACATCCTTTATTCGAGGCGACCATGCACCAGATACGGTTATCGATCCCGTGCTAAAGAGGCTTGCCCAATAAAAAAGAGGAGGAATTCAAGAATCCGCTGAAATCCATCTTGTTTGTGTGCGTCCCTGTCTTCTGACCAGAGGTGTGCGTAGACATTCGCGTGCTCACGCCTCGCAGTGCACTTGCTTTCCAATTGTTCGAGTTTTTTTAGTGCGCTGCGGAACTCCTAAACTCTGATGCTGCTGCTAAACGAGTGCTTTGCGGATGCGTGAAATTCTGGTAGTGGCAGCCCCTCATGAGTTCGAGGGAACTAGGTGGCTGCTTTAGGATCCAGTGGAGGCTGATGCCCGCACCTTGAACCGGAGACTGAGTAGTTATCCTCCGCGAGACAATAAAAGAGTGAAGCGTCAGAAACCACTATAACGTCGGATGGGTATGTTACTCCAGAGCACTGCTGCAGGCGTGAGTCGGCTTGTCGAGTCTGAAAAACAACGCTCGAACTCGCGTTGCTCACGAGGGACACGAGAGCAGGTTCTTTTACAGTTCAAAGGGGAGCCCTACTCTTTCATGTCAGTTACGAACGAGGCCCCCCGACTGGACAGTGAAGTAAAGGTGACAGAGGAAATCATCAGTCTGCTCCTGCATACGAACAAGAAAACTTCGTGTGAAGATGTAAAACCGCTAGCAAAATCTCTTCACAGCGATACCGTAGAAGTTAATATCTTCTTCGGTCGTCTGAGTTAGTCCGTTCTGAATCCTTTCCACATGGTTCATCGGAAATGAATGTGATGAGCTTTCATACACTTCCCATGCAGAAAGACAGCATCGGACGGCACGTTTCTGTGATAGGTAAGTACATGTATCCCGGTGTGCCATTTACGCCGCATCCCTCTCACACACTGCTACTGTGGCGCTGCTACTGTTACACGTTTCCGATCCTCACGTGCGACATGCCTGCACTGCATCAACTGACTCCCGCCAAGCGACTAGAATCTGTGCACGCCAGCGACGGAACTCCACGGCGCCGGGAAAACGGAACCAGGCCAAAATGGTGTAGCTCCTGCGCAGTGCGCTTTAGCAAACCGGTGTGGAGCGGGTAAGGGTTGTTCTCTGATGCGAGCCAAATCGACTCTCGAGGTTGCTCTCGCGCACACGACACTACAGGGTTTAGAATAGTGAACATGACTCCGGTTATGAGGTACAGACAATCAAGTCCTTTATGGCCGCAGTACATGACTGCCTCACTGGATGCTCAAGACAGCTACACGTGTAGCGTCACGAAGATTCCGTTGCTCCACCCGAATGAATCTTTCGCCCCCCTCCTGTGAGAGTTACGATGGAGCCTCTAGTATCAGTGCGTTGCATGGAGAGTTGCCATATCTTCAGCTGGCAGGCGTTGCGCATCAGCTTCTGTTCCCGCGAAACAGCGCTGATATGTCCATCTCTGCATTTTTCTGGGCGGTGTGCGTGCTCGCAGACCGCGTGGATAGTACATCTCCTTCGAGAACAAGATATATGTTTCGTCGGCAGTAACGAGAAGAAGTATTAACAGTTTGAGTCCTCGAGTCGTCCTCTCAGAAGTCGTTGGTACTTCCAGAAGTGGCGCAGCTTGGCATCCCGTCCCGAGCGGTGAAGATTCATCATTGGCGTCCCTGCGGAGTGAGACTGACACAACGAACTGTGGACCTCACTACTGTACAGCAAACCAATTCTTTGAAGCCATAGTCGTTGATGCATGGCTGCGTGTGTCATCGCCTTACGAACCGAGGTCGTGCCCTAGGGGAGGCGACGCCGTAACACACGATGTGCAACGGGGCTGAGATAGACCACTGCTGCCTCTCAAGGAGTTCTTCAACGTGAATCTCTGTCACTAAAGCCAGTCAAATACCCATTACACTGTCGCCGTGGCGGGCTACTGCCTAAGTCTTACGCGTCGGCGTCTTCTGTCGAGACTGCTACCTACGACAGGGGCCGTAGGAGAGGGTTTCAAGAAGCACAACTGAGGTGGCGCGTGTCCGCTACGCCGCGCGAGTCCCATGGGAAAAGGTGGGTTCGGTGAGAGACCGACGAGCGGCATATGTGCCCGCTCGTATTGACTGCCACACGGTTCAAGGCTTCGCGTTGCGTGCGCTTGAATGAACTGCTTGGCGAAAGCAAGGGTTGAGTTCCAAAATGTTCCGGATTTGTGCTCGATTCGTGACATGTCTCCCAAACGTCTGTTTGCATAGGCACTAACAATGACAGGTAGAGTTGTAGCTCTTCTGAGCCGAGGGACACTTCTTTGCTTCCCGTGATCTATTGATCATTCTGAAAAGGGGAAGCATTAAGTGACGACAGCCTCGCTCGCGACTGCGCATGCCGGAGCGCTAACAAGTGGCATGCGGGGGCGTAATTATCTAACTACAACATTATGTCAGTCATTGGTCGGCTGATTCCGCGAGCCATCGGCTGTTCACTTGTCTTTCTCCAGCAGTAGACAGCCGGTTGGGCGCAGCAGCCAGGTGCATGCAGTCTTTTCGTGGCAACGCAGTTCAGCACCTCAAGCGGTTTCTCGCGGTCGCGTCCTCAGGCCCGAAGGCGATGCATAGGAAAGGAGCCGACGAGAAAAAATGTTCATCTTTATCTTGGATTCGCGCACCGTTTTTCTGCTGCTGTAACCAGTGAAGCTTTTTCTGTGTATACACTCAGGGCGCAACCCCCTGCAGTTCTCCGGTGCCGCAGCGGCTCTTCGTCGTCCTCCATCGTCTCCCGCTGGCGGTGGCTCCCTCGTTTCCTCTCTTTTTCTCGCCTTTTCTCCAGTTCTCAAAAGATGCGGATGTATCCCCCCGCCGCAGGCGGCCCCATTTACTGGTGGCTCCGTAACTCCTTCATCGGCGCCCGGCGTAGGTCTGTCCGCCTTATGCGCGCGTATGACATGAACTGGGATATCTCCAAGGTTGTTTGCAATGGCGTTCCGAGGAATTCTTTCAACCCGAGCGTGAACGAGTGGATCTGGAACGTAGACACTGACCTTTGGAACGGAGCGGGAGGGAAGGCGTGGTTCCACATCAACGGCCAGTGTGTGTTTACACTTTTCTGGGCTTTTTCGTTCTACACGCTCCTGGAGCGCTGGTACGTCAACGGCAAGATCGATACTTTCTCCAAGTGGCAAGGCCGCACTGAGGAGTAAAACTTCCCAACCTCCTCTCTCAGGAAATTGGCGTTAAAAGGTGATCCTGGGCTGCAATACTTCCAAGAGGAAGAGGCTTCCCATTCCGGATGCTGGTTCACATTTCCCTCATACGGACCTGTTCCTTCTTCGAGGTCGACGAAGCCGCCCGTGGCGACGGTTACTGAGAGTTGCGGAACTGCAGCGGCGGTCTGACTTGTTTCTTCTGCGTCATTGCACGTCTGTTTTTTGGAAGACAGACAGTCTGGACCTCGGGTTGCAGGCAGTCAACCAGATGTGTGGATTTGCACGCACCTCTCGGCGACCGCGAGGGAAGGAACGGGGCCACATGCGAGTGGAGGTGGCATGGGACGTTACAAGCTTGTGTGGTGTGAAGAGACTTGTAGCCTTATGGATGGAACTTTGGGGAAAGCCGTGTGAGTGATTAGGACGAGGCGGCATCGAGAGCCGTGCGTGCTCTGATTTTTCAGCCCGTCCTGTTGTGAAAAACAGTCCTGCGTCGATACCTGTTTCCCGAATTTACGAACCTCAAGTGTTCAAACGGCCAAAGAGACCCCGGCGTGCCGCGGTCTGGCGCGTTTGCAGGGAGGGGAACCTCTGCCATCACTGGAAGTAGGGTTCCCCCTGTTTTCCGGTGAACTTGGGGAGGCCACGCTTACCCTGATTTCCTCCGTCTGTCCGTGTTCGGGAACACACACTACGCGTTACGACGAAGCTGGGAACACAGCTCGACACATTCGTGTGACTACGTACCGTGCTTTGGGTCACGAACACGTGCAGGGCTAGGAGTCAGTCTGTCGGCTAAAAGTCTTGGATTTCAATACCGCGGTAATCCTGTTCGCTTGGAAGCTGTGGTCCTTAGAACTGTCGATTTAGTGCAAATATAGAACCAGTTCGGTAGTAAGGCGGGGGACCCACTAGCTGTGCTCGCGGATGTCCACTGGCCTGCTGTGCAACGCAGAGACTCGTTGTTTAGCTGGAAACGTACATGATATGCGGGCATCCATGCTTCGCCACACGCATGCTCCCACAGGAATACCCACAGCTGTATGTAGCGACTCCTGAGCCTTTCTCGCGGGTGGCACTACGGCCTACGCTTCAGCTGTGGCTGATCAACCAGTGTTTTTACCCAGGGAGAACCGGGGAGCCCCGGAAGTTGTTGTTGGTCGTGCCTTTTCACCGAGGTGAGTGGAGACTACTACGAAACCGCTTTGAGAAACTTAGTGTATGCGTTCTTAGAATGCGTGACAATAGAACGGTTCAGGCTGCAGCTGGCGCTGCCACATATGCAGATTCTGAGAAGAGCAGTACGCACTAGACTTAGTGGACCTGAAACGGCTCAGCGGTGTCCGAAGAAGCGCGCAGCGGTGCTGGGGGAATGCGGTCGCCATGCCACGCGTCGCAGATCACTGCTCCTACTGCAAATCTAGAACCTTGTGTTGCCGAATGGCACGTGCGCTGGTTCACATGCATGCCGTTGGGCGTGTTTGTGGGTTTTGACGGTGGAATTAAATGCAGCCTATAACGAGCGGACTGAGACCAGGCGTAGTGGTGGTCATACAGTCATACAGCAACAGCACCAGTGGGCAAAACTGATCTGCGAGTGACTCAAATGTCTGGCCGCCTCACAGTCTCAGTCTAAAGCTCCTCGCAAGCTCCGCGCCTGGTTGACGTTTCTGTCGTGCGGACGCAATGTGCCTGCTAGTCACCGCAGCGTTAGCTTATGTCCCTCCGATGAAGAGTCTAAAAAGGAAAGGATACGCTGTCCGTTAAACGCGAAACGAGCACCAAAGAAATCTGCACGCCCACTATACCGCGGACGTCAGCGTTCATATTCACGGCATCCGCGGTGACACCCGCGTGGTACGCTAAACCTGATTCCGTGGAACTCGGCAGTTATGATGAGATGTTTCCGAGGGATATGCTTGAAAAGTTACACACCTGTTCTGGCCACGACAACTCGCCGTCCTCACTGCCTGACAATGGCATTCACTTGCTGCAGCTGGGCCTCGCACTTCGCCGCGCTATACCGCACACGGGCGCGCGGCTGGCTCTGCACGGACCGCCAGCTTCCTGTTGACCAGAGACACGCCGTCGGCCTCCTACGATCGACACGGGAAACGCCTATAGACTCTCGTCTGCATCAGCTCCAATCATTTTCAGACACTACCGCCGCCGCATGGACTGATCTAGGCCATTGCGGTCCGGCGGCATAACTGCAGACACAGAGCCACAGCAAAGCAATCAAACGGCGCCCCGTGTCACCCCGCCTCAAAGCCCTTCAGCAGCGCTGTGGAGATCTTTTTCCTGCGTAGGCAACGCACACCTAGTCCACAGTTGTCAGCACACTCCACTGAGCATGCCTCACGCGAGCATCCATTACACGATGCCGCGGTCTGACAAAAGACAAACTCCGCCGTATATTTCCAATATATATTCGCCAACACATTCGCACTGACACATGCAAGCTGATGCACGGCTCCAAGCGTGAAACTATGTCAGCCTTTACCAGTGCACAAAGCAGTGTGTGCAAGAATATAAAAATGTCTTTTTCTACGCGTTCTAACGGCAAACGCGCACTGTGCCCACCGGACCTGTGATGGCTGGAGCACCTTTTCAACCCCAGGTCGCGGCCCGCAGGCTTGATTCCAAACGAAACGCCAGTGCGGTTTCGCTGAGGTGTGAGAGGATAAAAACGAGAGCTCCTGGCTAGAACGACTTTGTGCTACCAAGAAACGGAGGAGGTACGTGCCTTTGGCGATGGCGACGCGCTTCTGCAAGCTGAAACAGAGCACGGAACCTCTGCAACTGTGATGTGTTTCCGACCCTTGCAGCCAGGTCGGCAACGGGAAAACTTACACCAGCTGAGCTGAGACAAGATGAGGAAGGAGACGAAGATCAAAACTGTCAGCAGCCACTGCGACAAACAGGCACACGGGAGCACAGCGCGCAATTCACCGACAATAAACTGAGAAACCCTGTTTTCTGTGCAGAATCGCATTC